>NC_140180.1:18849978-19032478 GCF_963971535.1 Notolepis coatsorum
GCCAGCACACTATTTTGTAATAAAATGGCTCGATTTCATCAAGAAAATCGTATAAGGAAAGGAGTGATGGGGAGATGATGAACGATGAACGCAGTATGAAATACTGTTACATTTAAATACAATTTGTAGCTGTAATTCATTGGAATATGAGTACCGTCATCTGTGTATGTGTGTGTGTGTCTGTGTGCATGTATGTGATAATAAGGTATCTATGTTCATCGATGGGGCATTTTGTACTTTGATTTGGTTTATCATATATTTTTACCTTCTGACATTTCCAGTCCTAGTATTCTACACTGGCATGTCTCAACAACAATGATGTAATTTCCCCACGGGGATATAAATAAAGTCCTTATCTCATATCTTCTGGCAGGTTCCAGGAGAGAGCCTAGTGCCGCTGTATAAGAAGCTGGTGTTGAAGAACATGTCGTCCCTGGTTCTGTTCATGGATCTGTCGCTGGCTGAGCCCTTCTCGCTGTGTGACGACCCGGGAGACCCTGCGTCAGTGACCACCACCAGGGTACACACTTCTCTACCTCTCTCCGTTTTCATCAGACCTGTGGTCCCAATTGACCATATTTTCACGGCGGCCGTTTTGCTTATTATGTCATGCTAGGGTTGGGATTCCCACAGGAACAGGTTGCAAAGGAGTCCCAACCTAAGTGTGGTCAATTTGCAGTATGAATGAATGATCATTACATTTATATGGCGCTTTTCTAGACAAAAAAAAAGGCGCTCCTCACAATGTAGCCACTGGTAGCACCCAACCTTAGGCTATGCAGGCTCAATGGCTGCCATACACTGGCACCAGGCGCACATCACACTACACAATGGCTGAAAGGCTCAGGAGACGGGGATTGATACCAGCCAATTAAGGGGGAGGGATGATTAGGTGGCCTTGATGTCGGAGAACTGATTGGGAATTTGGCCAGGAAAGCCCCTACTCTTTACGATAGGCGTCCTGGGTTCTTTAACTACCGAATTCAGTCAGGACCTCGGTTTAGCGTCTCATCCGAAGGACGGCACTCGCAGTTGTACGGCGTCCCTATCACCGTAACAGGGGCATTGTTACTGACGAGTCTAGAGGACAGAGTGTCCCCTGCTGAACAACAGCACCACTTTCCGACAACGGCCTTGACCGGGGGCTCGAACCGGTGATCTTCCGGTCATGAGTCCGGAGCTCTACTGATGTAGCCACGCTGTCGGACAGTAAAAGTACAGTGAGAGATGGATATTGCAGTTTGACCCAAGCTACAGTATACATTAAGGCGATCGTTTGTTTATTCAATATCAGTCTTTTTTTTTTTTTTTTTTTTTTAGAAATCGATTCATGTAAATATTGTACCATATCAATTGTGTTTCCATACTGTACCATTATATTGCTTCATTGTAAACGTGTCCCACCAGACCATGGTTCTTCATGTCGGGGTGCAGGCTGCAGTGTGGGTGTGCTTCAACCCGGCATATGCTCAGGACCGGGTATCGCGCATATCAGATGAGGTAACTATTGCTTTCCTTTGATGCTACACTGCTTCTACTGTGTGATTTTTTCCCCGTAGCCTATGTGTGCGAAGACGCTCTCTGATTGGCTAGCCGCGTACAGCGAAGACCCTCTCTGATTGGTTTAGCGCCGAAGGGTCTCTTCCGCCTAACCCTAACCTTAACCCTAACCTTAACCCTAACTCTAAGCATAACCCACTTCGAAAGAGGGCCAAAGCATAACCACTTTGAAGCAGAGAATATATATGTACAAGGCGGAAGAGACCCTTCGGCGCTAAACCAATCAGAGAGGGTCTTCGCTGTACGCGGCTAGCCAATCAGAGAGCGTCTTCGCACACATAGGCTTACGGGAAAAATCACGCGCTTCTACCAGCAGTCTTCTTGCAGTGGCCATTTTGCATTCCTCCTAGTATGTGTGGCTGTAATAATAATAATAAACTTTATTTGTATAGCACCTTTCATACAAGAATTGCAGCTCACAGTAGAATAAGTGCTTCACAGCAGCAAAAAAAAATACAAAATGAGCACACAATTTACAAAATAGTGCAGACATAAAATAAGATAGCAGCAAAATAGACAGTCAAGGTAAGACATTAAATCACATCGTTTTTCATATTAAGATCTAACATCTTAAACAGGACTCTTTGTTTTTACGGTTTGATTATCACTGATACACATCCTTAGTTTTAACTTTAGCTTTTGTGATTTATGATCACAGGGCCTCGAACCCACAATATCCTTTCAGCTTTAGCTTTTGTGATTTTTGATCACAGGGACTTGAACCCACGATGGTCTAGTCATTTTTACTCCAGAAAATTACTCTCTATTATAGCATAACATAAAATCCCTATGTACTGTTTTGACACCAAGAGAAGCCCTGGAGCCCACACCCCTCAGTACGGGATATACTGTACCCCAGATATACTGTACCCCAGCCGTCTGATATACTGTAGCCCAGCCGTCTGATATACTGTAGCCCAGCCGTCTGATATACTGTAGCCCAGCCGTCTGATATACTGTACCCCAGCCGTCTGATATACTGTACCCCAGCCGTCTGATATACTGTAGCCCAGCCGTCTGATATACTGTAGCCCAGCCGTCTGATATACTGTACCCCAGCCGTCTGATATACTGTAGCCCAGCCGTCTGATATACTGTACCCCAGCCGTCTGATATACTGTAGCCCAGCCGTCTGATATACTGTAGCCCAGCCGTCGCCGGCAGGCACGTTACCTCAAGTCTGGGTGTGGTTTAGGTACTCTGAAACTATCACTCTTCTGTCCAGGGGTTTCGACCCATTGTCTGTCTAGGACAAATCTGACAACATAAAAGAGTAAAATAGTTAGTAAAATAGAATAGACAAAGTAAAATAATGCAATAGTGTAGTGCAATAAATAGTTCTCATCTACAGTAAACTCTCAACAATCACAGTCTAGATGCAATGAGTCCAAGCAGAGTGTATTAAAGGTCCCCTCGCTCTCTCTCTCTCGTATCTGCTAGTGCAGGTGGGTGACTGTCACTCAAAGTGCATTGCGAGTATGGGCGGAGCCCAGCCAAAAACAGCTTGGACATTGGAAGGGCAGAAAGTGGTGCTCCACAGAATTGTATTGAAAAAAACCTTACAGATGTGTTCCATAGACTCACAGGAATTGTGTAAAATTGCCCAAAAAGTGAAAAATAAAGCAAGATATGGGACCTTTAAAAGGCTACGGTGAAGAGGTAAGATTTTAGCTTGTTTAAAAAAAAAATGTGCCTCCCTAATGTCCATAGGTAGGGTGTTCCATAGCTTTGTTTAGCCTCCCTAATGTCCAGATGTAGGGTGTTCCATAGCTTTATCTAGCCTCCCCAATGTCCAGAGGTAGGGTGTTCCATAGCTTTATCTAGCCTCCCCAATGTCCAGAGGTAGGGTGTTCCATAGCTTTATCTAGCCTCCCCAATGTCCAGATGTAGGGTGTTCCATAGCTTTATCTAGCCTCCCCAATGTCCAGAGGTAGGGTGTTCCATAGCTTTATCTAGCCTCCCCAATGTCCAGAGGTAGGGTGTTCCATAGCTTTGTTTAGCCTCCCTAATGTCCAGAGGTAGGGTGTTCCATAGCTTTATCTAGCCTCCCCAATGTCCAGAGGTAGGGTGTTCCATAGCTTTATCTAGCCTCCCCAATGTCCAGAGGTAGGGTGTTCCATCTTTAGTGCATCATTCGTGAAGGCTGTGTCCCCAAGTTTATTTTGGCTGTGGTCTGGAACCTTCAATAAACCAGTAGTAGATTATTGTAATATTCTAGGGGGCACATAGCCCGACGACTGAGAGCAAAACCACATCACCCTTTTTTTCTGCATGTTATTTCAATATTCCATCCACATCTCAAGTGTCCAAATAACACATTTCTAAGAATTTGTTATTAGGAGTTATCATCAAACAAACAAACAAACAAACAAACAAACCACTATATCTGCCGCAATTGAGTTGTGAAAATAAACGTTCTTTTACTATTATGTACTATGCTACTATGTACTATGTAAGGGATAATGTATGAGGTCATTGTTGCAAAATAATTGACAGACACGGAGTTTAAAATACAGAGGCGCCTCGCCGAGGTGTTTTAAACGTCAGTGAAGGTCAATTATTTTGCTACAATGACCGAGTATAGGCTATACATTATCCCGCTTATTACATGGCTAACTTACTAACAATATACCTAATTCATTTTACAAGATCAAATGCAGACGCAGTTCTGTTCTGTCGCTCCCGCTGTCATCGCCGGCAGCTTGCACTGATGACTGAATGCAGCTGTGCATATGCTGAGCAGCTGAAACAGTGTGTGTCAGTGGGCTTGATTACTCCAGCTGCGAAAAACAATAATCACCGGTGGTTATCGAAAAATAATTCACCGCTGTCGGGGGCTATTGACCAATCACAATCAAGCATTTCGGCGAATGTTAAAACGCCATGTATTAAGCTACTATAATACCTATACGACTATGCATTCAGAGTGTAGCTCTCAAGCTTGGCACTGCTAGACTAAGCTTAACAATAACACATACCCTTAGCCAGCAGAGGTGTACCCCTCCTGCTGATGTGTTCATGCTTTAGAAAAAAGCCTCAACTAAATGACTACTAGATGTAAATGTGAATGTAAATAAGGGATATTCTTCACTTGGAGATACATTTGTCTTACTAAAAACATATTCACCAGGATCAAAGCCCCAAAATAAGATGCTCAGGAAGTTAGTACAGGGACTACTTAACGTTAGTCTACATACGCCCCTCTTGTCATGCACGCTTACGTTACGCACAGGTCATATCATGAATGTACTGCCAGGTCGGGGGTAAGTCATTAAAGCCATGGGTTCAACGCTATCTCCATCTCTGTGATTCTTGTATTATGTAGTTGTGTAATTGGACAACATACACGACCGGCAGCTACAGGCATGTTTACTACTTTATTTTAGACCCATGTTTTCCTAGATGTTGTTCACTGTGTTTCTTCCCCAGTCCCTGCGGGTGTGCTATAGAGACCACCCTCAGCAGGACGTGGTGTGGCTGCATGGAGAGGTCCACTTCCCCAACCTCCACCTCTCCTCCACCAGCAGCCTGGACTTTGGCTGTGTGCTCAACCACACCGAGGCCCAGAGGGAACTCACCATCACCAACCATTCTCCAGTGCCTGTGTCCTACCGGTGGACCTTCCACTTAGATCCCAATCACACGATCAGGTAGGGTTACCTCTACTGAACACTGTGCCAGTGCTTTTGTTGCAGGGATTTGGGAAGGTAATGAGTGTTTACATCCAATTTATTTATTTATTAGTGCTGTCAATCGATTAAAATATTTAATCTGATTAATCGCATGATTGTCCATAGTTAACTTGCGATTAATCGCAAATTAATCAAACGTTTTTTTTATTTTTTTTATCTACCTTAAACAGATCTTTTTCAAGTTCCAAGTTTTAATACTCTTATCAACATGAGAGTCAACAAATGCTTGCTTTATGCAGCCATTTAACACAAAAGGATGACCCTCATGCATTGCAAATTTGCATCAAATTCAAAACAGAGTAATGCACAAAATAACTTAAACGAAAATAATCATTTACAACAATGAATAAAGTGTGCATGAAATAATAGGGGAAAGAAAACGTTAGGAACTTGTTACATTCACCCACACAAGGGCTGAGTAATCACCCCCCCCCCTCTCTCTCTCTCAGGCCCCGTTTAGACGGAAACGCTAGCAGGTGAATCCGCAAAAATATTTTTTCGGATGTGCCTTTCGTGTATACGGAAACGGCGTTTTTACGGGGTGAAACCGCAAAAAAGTGAGACTACCTTCCAGGGTGGAATTCCTAGAAACGCAAAACCTTTGCGCTCTCGTCTAAACTGTTAAACCGTATAAATCTGTTAAAACGATGACGAAAGGGTTGTC
Organism: Notolepis coatsorum; assembly: GCF_963971535.1. NCBI lineage: Eukaryota > Metazoa > Chordata > Actinopteri > Aulopiformes > Paralepididae > Notolepis > Notolepis coatsorum. The sequence continues at coordinate 18,855,895 of NC_140180.1, forward strand.
ACGGCTCTGGTCGCGCGTACTGCTTACGTCACAGGTAGCAGGTATGCGCCAGTAGCCGAGACGTAAACAAAGCAAGTATGTCTGACTATTATCAACGGAGATCACCTGAAGGCTACATTGGCAGTACTTTTAACCCTTTCACTGCCACACGACAGAAGGTTAACCCTTTACTATCACACAACCGGCTGTCGTGTGGCAGTGAAAGGGTTAAATACACAAGAATCTGTCCCGCGGCGTGAGTGGACCCACTGTCTGTGAGTGACTTTGGTCCAATCACATTCCCCATCCACAGTCTGCGAATCAGAGGCAGAGTAGGGCGGGTCTTCACAGCACGTCATGTGACATATGCGCCAATCGTGTGACAGCGGGGCTCCGTCGTTACAGCCTCGTCTGCACAAAGAATTCCACCCCAAAACGCTCGTCTAAACGTAAAATTAAAAGTGAAACCGCAAGATGACTTTTGCGGTTTCTGTTCACAAAACGCTCGTCTAAACGTAGCCTCACACACACACTCTCCCAGCTCTCTTTCTCTCTTGCCCCTTCCTCATCTCTCTCTCTCTCTCTCACTCACTCACTCACTCACACACACACACTTCAGAAACAAACATAGTATCAATGAGAGCATCAATAATACAAATAATTTAAAAAAGTAAAAAGATATAGATTTAATACTGCGTTAACTTTGACAGTAACTTTGTTACTTGTCATTTCGGACAAGTTATGTTTTTGTAGGTTTTTATTGATTTTTGCTACCGGGCAGTCCGGCAGAGAGAGAAAGAGAGGAGGAATGGGAGATAGACCGGGGAAGACATTTGGCAAAGATCACCGGGTCTGGGAGTCGAACCCGGGTCGGCCGTGTTGCACCGTAGTGCTGTATGCGTTGTGCCACTCGGGCGCCCCTACATTTTTTTTTTTTAAACTTTATTTTTTAGCGTTTATCGCTTTTCTGGTCAAGCATGACCGACAGTTGTAGGGTGAAACGGGAGAGAGAGCAGGGGGAGACATTCGGCAAATGACGGCGAGTCCGGGAATCGAACTCGGAGTCAACCAGATCCGTGACGCAGCACGGAGTCCCGCGACGCAGCGCGGTAACATGGTGTGCTACTGGAGCACCCCACCCCTACATTTTTAACATAAACTATCTAGTAACTCCATAAAGAAACGGCAATTCCCCAGATACAGGAATGATAACATTTGCATTAACAATGCTTTCCCCTGACCCAGGTTTGCTGGGCAGACAGAGGTTGGATTGGACAGAGATGGACAATTGCAAAAGATGGAGTCTATCTTTAAACTAATAGGTCTAATAGAGTCTAATAGGTCAGTGTGTGTGCGTGTGTGTTTATCACAATTTATTTTACCTTTATACAATGTTCAGGTAATTAACATCTACATTTGTATACACGACATGTCCTAATAGATATCACTTCTAGATTTCCATACGTTCACCTATAACATTTTGAGTTTCTGTTTTATATATCCGTTGTGACAGACTCGGGGGGGGGGGGGGGGGGGTTTATGAGTTGTCAGTCACTAGACTGGATTTAACTAAATACACACAGCACACAGTAGATGTAAGTTTAACAGCAGTTTGAATGTTGTTTAAGGGAAAAGGAGGGGTTACTGTGATCGCCAGCCAGTCCGTAATCCTAGAGAATCGTCTTGGTCCATTAGCAGGGTTCGGTCCACAGAGAGCGGTTCTCGTACGGGCCGGGGATGATCCGGGAGAAGAGACGTCAGACAAGCAGGGGTCGATACACACGCGGATTCTCAGCCGATCAGGGGTTATAGCACACAGCAGGGTCCTCCTTCCGAAAGCAGATAAACACAGCATGGGGTACCACAGACAACAATCTTCCTCCTCTTCTTCTCTTCTCTCTTACTCACTTCCTCTCTCGTTCCGTACAGGTTTCGCCTCAGCTACTCCAATGACTCTGTCACTCTGTCTCCATTTTCTATGTGGCTTGATTGTGTGGTGATTGCGCTCACCTGTCTCGGGGCGTGTCTGGCACAGGTGTGCTTCATCTGTGCTGATGCGCTCTGCCTGGAGTCTCTCCGGAACTCCTAATATGGGCATATGCCTCAGTACCTTGGCCGACACATAGCGGCCCTCCATTACCACGCCAGCCGGTCTGCCACAGTATATGTAAGGGATAATGTATGTAATGTATGTATGTAATGTATGTATGTAATGACGAGGTCATTGTCGCAAAATAATTGACCGACACTGCGTTCTAGAACGCAGTGAAGGTCAATTATTTTGCGACAATGACCGAGTATAGCTATACATTATCCCGCTTATTACATGGCTAACTTACTAACAATATACCAAATAAATTTTACACCATCGACAAGACGAGATCAAATGCAGACGCAGTTGTTCTGTGGCTCCTCTGTCATTGCCGGCAGGTGTGGACGTGATTGCACCTGATGTAGTGCAGCTGTGCGAGATAAAGCTGGGAACGAGGTTATAGCTTTCGTGACTGCGATCAAAATGCTTGATTGTGATTGGTCAATAGCGCTCTGTTGCCCCTAACAGCGGTCATTATTGCGCGTTACCCATAGCAGTGGTCAATTATCGAGAAATAATTTACCGCTGCTAGGGGAAACGGAGCGCTATTGACCAATCACAATCAAGCATTTTGGCGAATGTTAAAACGCCATGTAATAAATATATATATTACACACTGTACAAAGTTATATATTCTTCTTGCAGAACGACGGAGGTTCCCAGACTGTGCCTGGAGGATGAGGAGGGAGGCACACATGCACCTGCACACGTATGTACACACACACACACGCACACGCACACGCACACACTCACACTCACACTCACACACACACACGCACACACGTATGTACACACACACACACGCACACGCACACGCACACACTCACACTCACACTCACACACACACACGCACACACGTATGTACACACACACACACGCACGCACGCACGCACGCACGCACGCACGCACGCACGCACGCACGCACGCACACACACACACACACTCGCACATGGACACTCACACACACACTCACACATGGACACTCACACATGGACACACTAATAAACATGCAAATATACTGTGCCTCTCAAACTAATTTCCTTTTCCTACACATGAGCGCACCTGGGTAAACGTGGGATTTGTACTAAATTCACATTTAGTCATTTAGCTGACGCTTTTATCCAAAGCGACTTACAAGTTCTGTACGACAAGTCATCAGGAAGGGCACAACTCTATCAGCTGAGTAACAATGTTCATCAAAGTGTTGCGTGCTACAGTGTAGGTTAGTATATTAGGACAAGTGCATGACAGTAAGGTTAGTTAGGGTTAGCTATGGATCATCAGTCTGTGCTCACTGTGGGCTGCCCCATCTCTACCTGCAGGTGTTTGATATCCTGCCCATCTATGGGCGGCTGTCGCCGGGAACCAGTCAGCTGGTGACCTTCTCCTTCTACGGCCACGCCCACGTCAGCGCCCAGGTGCTGGCACAGTGCCACGTGGAGGAGGGGCCGACCTATGACATCACACTGAGAGGGGAGGCCTCAGAGTTGACCTACAGCCTGGACACCTGTCACATCGACTTCGGACTGCAGGTACTGAATACCAGCCACTGTAGAAGTCATCTATGGTAGGTTACCTGTTAGTTCCCATGCTTTGTGGTAGGTTAGTTCTCATACTTTGCGGTAGGTTAGTTCTCATACTTTGTGGTAGGTTAGTTCTCATACTTTGTGGTAGGTTAGTTCTCATACTTTGTGGTAGGTTAGTTCTCATACTTTGTGGTAGGTTAGTTCTCATACTTTGTGGTAGGTTACCTGATAGTTCTCATACTTTGTGGTAGGTTAGTTCTCATACTTTGTGGTAGGTTACCTGATAGTCCTCATACTTTGTTTCGTGACTTCTCTCTCTCTCTCTCTCTCTCTCTCTCTCTCTCTCTCTCTCTCTCTCTCTCTCTCTCTCTCTCTCTCTCTCTCTCTCTCTCTCTCTCTCTCTCTCAGCCGTTTGACTGTGTTGCGGAGGCGGTGTTGACTCTGAGGAACACTGGCAAGGTGGACTTCAGATTCAGCACCCTGCTGCCCCGGGACAAGGAGGGGGTAGAGGAGCAGCAGGAGATCCAGAGTGATGGAGGGCAGGACAGAGGGCAGGAGGAGGTGGAGCCCAGACCTGGTCAGCCCCTGGTCGTCCCCAACGCCGTGAGTTTCATTTGGTTAATATGTGGGGAAAAGTGTGAAAAATTCACCACCAAGAAATTTGAATAAGTCTAGAGTCAAAGGTCTAAGAAACAGTGAGTAATGAATGTCTAGAAATTGCCGTATGGAATGTTAAAATAATTCAAATGTGTATCATCTCTGAGATCAGCATTTAGTAAACAGTGGAATGGAACCCAACATGGGTCACGGGCAGGGCCGGACTGGGGAAAAAATTCAGGTCGGGAAATATGGTGCGAAATATAACCCCAGTCAGGCCACTTTTTAAACGGGGGGTCCCCCACCAGGAAATCTTTAGTTACAAAGACTTAATTTCCTGCATTCTGGTGCAGGAATTTTAGATATGTTACCCTTTAAATGTGTGTGTGATGGCATCACAAATTATTGTAAAAGAAAATTAAAAACACACAAAAATGTAAATATCTTCAATATCAAATGCAAAGTGGATTTTTATTGGGGGGGATTATTACAGTCTAGCATATGTCAATGATTAGCAACAACACTTTTGATGGATTACATTTTTTTTTGTAATGTCAGATTTAACAACTCTTTTCAGAAAAGTGAGAGTATTTCATTTTGAATATGACATTACAAAAAAACTAAAACTAAAAATGGTTATGATCAGGGCTGAAGTTGAATAAAATATTAATGATTGTTTACATTTACCTTTAGTCATTTAGCTGACGCTTTTATCCAAAGCGACCTACAAGTTCTGTACAACAAGTCATCAGGAAGGGCACAACTCTATCAGCTGAGTAACACTGTTCATCAAAGTGTTGAGTGCTACAGTGTAGGTTAGTATATTAGGACAAGTGCATGACAGACAGTAAGGTTAGATATTCTTTTTATTATTATAATTTTTTTCATTTCAGATCATGTTTAGACTGTGTTACTCTCTGTCACAGTGATCTCCTGGTTGTTCCCCACCTAGGTTATCTAACTATCGCGCCGTCGCAACTAGAAACACTGGCCTGGCCTGCTTCTAAGTTCAGTGGCCTGACTGCGAAAAAATTAATATTCTACTTTATTTAAAAAAAAATATATATATATAATTTCTTTATCTGCACAGGCCAGCCCGCATGTAGCCTTTTTACAACGCTTCCGGGTTCCCGTTTTGCGCTCTGATTGGCCGCTGACCTACGCTAGTACGCCCCCCTCGCTATGAGCGTAGCAGGAGGACGGACGCTGAAATCGAACAGCTGTTACTCCTCTTTGTATACCTTTGTCCTCACAAGTATTCTGAATGAATGAATGAATGAATGAATGAATGAATGAATGAATGAATGAAAACTTTATTTAACAGATTGCAGAATGGGTACAATACAGTACGGCTCAATACATACAATTGTTAAGGGGATGCAGACCTGAGAAAGACGTTTGTCTTGTTTCCATCAGGGTCCCCCATTTTCAATTCATACATGACATTTATGGCATAGGGACATATAGGTATTTAGTACTGATACATTTGTGACATAACGGTATTCAAATATACAGTACTGTTACCCCTAGATCCTGACAGAGTACATATGATGGGGAGGGGACTGTACATTAGGAGGGGGTGGGTGGGTGGGAGGGAAATATACATACGGCGGGGAGGGAATATATACATGCGGTGGTGAGGAGACTGTATTAGGAGGTGGTGGGGGTTTTGGGCATTTACGGTGGCCAGTTTCGAATTGCAGCCTCCCGTAGGTGCTCTTTAAGAGCGGTTTTGAATGTGGGCAGGGATTCACATTCCTTTACAGCTTTGGGTAGGGCGTTCCACATTGTTGTGGCATAATTGCGAAACGTGTTTAGTCCCTTGTTTGAGCCGAATGGGTTTAACATGATTTGTTGAGCTTCCTCTGGTGTAGTGGTTGTGGTATTCACTGACCTTTGGGAAGTATTTTGACATGTACATGGGCACCCCGGTCGTATAGTGTATCTTGTAGACCAGGCCCATTGCAAGTTGCTGTACTCTGTCGTCTACTCTAAGCTATCCTAGGTTGGCAAAGTGGGCAGGGGTGAGGTGGGTTCTGGGGTTCAGGTCAAGTAGTAGTCTGACCAGTTTGTTTTGTGATGTTTGTAATTTTGTTTTAAGCGCCTTTGAGGTGCTTTGGTACCATGAGGTGCACGCATAGTCATAGTACCCTTGAATGAGTGCTCCTGCCAGAGTCTTCAGGGTATTCTTGTTTACCAGAGAGGAGATCCGGTACAAGAATCTAGTTCGTTGGTTGACTTTTTTTATTACATTGGATGCCATTTTGTCACAGGAAAGATTTGCCTCTAGGATGGAACCCAGGTAGGTAATTTCGTCTTTCCTTGTGACAATATTGTCACCCACTGTAACTGAGAATCCGTCGGTCTTGCTGAGTTTGTTATTTGAACCGAAGAGAATGGACTCTGTTTTGCCCATGTGTAATGTGTAATGTTTGTTATCAGCGAGCCATATGCAGATTTTGCCTAGTTCCGTGCTGAGGGTTTTTTCAACCTGCAATTTGTTCTTGTCAGAGACCAGCAGGGCTGAGTCGTCCGCAAACAGGAACAAGTTGCAGTCACAGGCTGACGACATGTAATTTGCATAAATTAGGAAGAGTAGCGGTCCTAGTATGCTTCCTTGTGGAACACCACAGCTCACTGTGAGGGGGGGGGATAGAGTACCGTTTACCTCTACCATCTGTTCTCTCCCCTCCAGGTAGGATTGCATCCAGCTCACTGATAAGCTATCAAAACCAATTGCTTTTAGCTTGTCCATTAGAATGGAGTGATTGACAGTGTCGAAGGCCTTTTGTAGGTCCAGCATGACCTACAGGACCTACAGGACCTACAGGAACTTATGGACACGACAATAGTAATAAGTAATAACATTCTGCAATGTTAAATAACGTGTATCCATTCAACTAGCGGTACTAGGTAGCTAGCCTAGCCGCAATTCTATGGTCGATCCCATTGCCGTTAGCATGTAAGCTAACAACAGCGTCTTATAACTACTACTATTGTCGTGTCCATAAGTTCCCTGGCAGAATACTTGTGAGGACAAAGGTATACAAAGAGGAGAGAACCATTTTGACACGACAATAGTAGTAGTTATAAGGTGTTTGAGCTTGTAACATTGTACATATTGTGTATACAACGTGAGTAGCTAACGTAGCTTAGCTTAGCTTGATAGGTTCGAAACCTAACAATGCCCGATCTAAAATGGTTCTCTCCTCTTTGTATACCTTTGTCCTCACAAGTATTCTGCCAGGGAACTTATGGACACGACAATAGTAATCAGTAATAACATTCTGCAATGTTAAATAACGTTTATCCATTCAACTAGCGGTACTAGGTAGCTAGCCTAGCCGCAATGCTATGGTCGATCCCATTGCCGTTAGCATGTAGGTTAACAACAGCGTCTTATAACTACTACTATTGTCGTGTCCATAAGTACGAGGGCTTTTCTAAATGATATAAAACGGAAATTAACCGATAAAAAACCAATCCGCTTCGACAATGTTGACTGGAAATGGGTCATTGATAATGCGACGGGCAGATTAGACACATAGCCATAATTTAAAACATGGATTAGGCGATATTAACGTTAACATTGAAGTGGTGCTGGGCATTCAAGGGGGTAAAAAGGAAAACACGGCCGGCTCTGAAAGTGTTAAACAAGTCAAGAAGAAACATCACAATAAGTCAAGAACAAAACAAGAACACCATAAAGTCCAAAACATTTAAAATAAATGCAAAATAAAATGCAACACTCCCAGACATATACCCCACGCGAAGGTAAGGAAAAACTCACTAAAACCTAGCAATAGGAAAAAATGCACCACAGGCTATGTGGAGGAGAGAAACCTTAGAAGGGCCATTCAAGGTCAATCAAGAGTTATTTTTTTCCAATGGTCAACTGTTCTGGAATGTACTTGAAAGTACTGCGTTTTACTTTTACCTCGAAAGTGCTTGAGTTTACAAAAGGTCCTTTGCGCTATATATATTATTCCTAAAATTGCTGCACTTTGGTAAAAATTGCATTGATCTGTTGGCAGGGCCGGATTAACGACCGGGCCGTTTGGGCCGCGGCCCGTGGGCCTCTAGTGACGAGGGACCTAAAAAAATAAAAAATACAAATCAACATATTTTTGATTTTTTTAACTTTTTTTAAATGATTTATTTTTGATTTTGGAGATCAATGTCATACTGTGACACTGAAATGAAATATTTCATCAACTAAAATATTTAGTCAACAAAAATATTTCATCAACTAAAATATACAGTACGTCACACCCCGTGCCTCTCCCTGCCGTCTGCAAGTGGCTAATCTTGAGTTTCCAACCCCCCAGTAAGCTAACCATGGATACATCCAAAAAAAGGAAAGACTAACTGTATGCCTGATATGTGGTGCGAAATTTGCGAACAACGAAAAATTTACTTTTTATTTTATAGATTTTCCACGAATAAGGGAAGGACTCAAATAGAGCTGCATAGTTCAGGGTTTTATTTCAAAGTAGGTCTACAGATGCCAGTGTTTTTTCTCCTTTTCTGTGTTTTATTTCAAAGTAGGTCTACACATGGTAGTCTTTTTTTTTTTAAGTTGACTACTTTTTATTTTATAAATGTTCCACAAATAAGGGAAGGACTCAAATAGAGCTGCATAGTTCAGGGTTTTATTTCAAAGTCGGTCTACAGACACCAGTGTTTTGTCTCCCCTTCTGTGTTTTATAAAAAAAATAGGTCTACACAGCCAGTATTTTTTCTCCTCTTCATAAGAGTTTGAGGTTTTCCTTTGTTATAACAGGTAAAAACAGCAATAAAAAGTCAAAACTTTTCTTTTTGTTGCTTTATAATTCCATTAATGGAATAAGTATAAAGTATAATAAATCGCAAATTACTTTGGGTATGCAATTGTCAGGCGTTTTATGCTAAATGTGGGGTATGCTTGGGGATATATAAAACGTTATACACTGTGTTATCTTCATTTAAGGGTAAATAGGTTGTGCGGCTCCCTGAGCATTTTATTTTGTGGGAGGGGGGGAAAGTGGCTCTTTTGATAGTAAAGGTTGCTGACCCCTGGACTAGACGTATAGGGAGGGCTGGAAATCTATAGTGCTCCCTCTATCCTGTGGAGGGCGGCAATACGCCTAGACGCGTAGTCCGCCGGAAATATACAAGAAGAAGAAGACTAGACGTAGAGTCTGCTGGGAATATAATAAATTTTCCCCAACTATACTTTCTCTCTCTCGATGGATAGCTGTTTGTTGACGTGTTAAAAACGCATCAGTAGCAGGATTACTGTCATTTTGATTACTGTAGTTTGCCTGGTATGTAGCCTTGGTTAGTGGCTGCCCCACCAATGTTTTACATATAAAAACGCCACTGTGCGTGTGTGCATGTGTATGTGTGTGTGGGGGCCTCTACAAGAGTCTGGCCCAGAGGCCTCTGAATTCTTAATCTGGCCTTGTCTGTTGGTCTGTGTCGTAGCTAATACAGGATTTAGCTGCTTAAACGTATAATGTATATTCATTAGTGCTGTCAGGCGATTAAAAAAATTAATCTAATTAATTACAGGATTTGTAATTAATTAATCTAATTAATCGCATTTTAATCGCATTCCCATTTTATGCCTCATATTCTATATTCTATAATCATATTTCAAATTGCATGTGTCCGGATGGCAGAATTAAGTACTGTATCTACAAAACCTTCTGTTTAATCATCTTCCATCTATTAATTTGCTTAGATTTTTCAGGTCTGGTCAATTTGAGCATGGTGTTATTCACAGTCAAAGATAAAAAAAAAAATTGATATTCTCATTTGGTTCATTACAATTTACTCAAAATAAAATGTTCATTCAATCAATCACCGCGCAGATTGATTGATTGAATGAAAATGTTATTAACAGATTGCAGAATGGGTACAATACAGTACGGCTCAATACACACAATTGTTAAGGGAATGCAGACCAGAGAAAGACTTTCGTCTTGTTTACATCAGCGTCCCCCATTTTCAATTCATAATGAATTGTAAGTAAGGGTGCAACTTGCACCGTGCAATCCATTCTTTTTGGATCTAGCCCACAGTATTTCTGACACTGGGAATACATTCCCTGAGATTCATAGATGTCCCTAGAATCAGATACCAAGAACATGCAAATGTACCATATTAAAAAAAAATCTGTAAATGTGTATTCTACATGCTTATGGAATGAATGAGATACAAAAAAAATATAATAAAAAAAAAAAAAAAAAAAAAAATTGTAATTAATTTTGAGTTAATTTTCATAACGCGATTATTTGCTGTGTAATTAATTAATCTAATTAACGCGATAAACTGACAGCCCTAATATTCATTGATTCACTCGTATACCAACATGTATTTGATTTGAACAATTTAGCTTTTCGCATCAACTATTGATATGCGATAAAAATGTGATTAATTTAGATTAATTAACTATAAAGTCATAATAATAAAGTCTAGAATTAATTCGATTAAAATGTTTAATCGAGTCCCACCACTAGTCTCGATCGTCTCATTGTGTGTGTGTGTGTGTGTGTGTGTGTGTGTGTGTGTGTGTGTGTGTGTGTGTGTGTGTGTGTGTGTGTGTGTGTGTGTGTGTGTGTGTGTGTGTGTGTGTGTGTGTGTGTGTGTGTGTGTGTGTGTGTGTGTGTGTGTGTGTGTGTGTGTGTGTGTGTGTGTTAGGGCTTTATTGAGGCTGGTGCGGAGCAGCTTGTGTGTGTGTTGTACCTGCCTGGTGTCCCTGGGGTGTTTAAGAGGAGCTTCCAGCTGCAGATGTCTTTCCTACCAGCCCAGGACATCACTCTGACCGGGGAGGGGGTCTTCCCTAGCATCTGCCTGGACCTGCCACAACCCCTGCGTAAGGAGCCAACACACACACACACACACACACACACACACACACACACACACACACACACACACACACACACACACACACACACACACACACACACACACACACACACATCAGCAAACCTTTATTTAACCAGACATTAAAAAAAAACATCGAGACTGAGGTCTCTTTTTCAAGGATGATCTGGCCAAGAAGGCAAGCACGAATTATGACAATACATACATATCAAAAACACAATACACATACAGTAGACTACCATACAACCGATATTTTTTTTTAATGAAAAGTCTAATTCAGCTTAATAAAATACAAGCACAATAATCAACCGAAACGACCCACATTTTAAATTCAACGTCAAAGCAGGAGCAGCGGGTGGCAAGGATTTCAGATTTTCTTGTTTAAAACAATACAAGGAGATCGAAGAGGGCCAATTCGAGACGTGTCTGGAGGTCATTCCAGGACCAAGAACTAAAATAGGCTTCTTCTACTTGCCTCAGTCCACACGGGTGGTACTTTAAAGCGCATCCAGGTGCTGGATCTGAGATTGAGGGAGTTTTTAATTAATTCAAGCATGGAACCGATGTACCATGGAAGTTTACCAAGAACAGCCTTATATATGAAAACATACCAGTGCTGCAACCTGCGTGTAGCCAGTGAAGTCCAAACAATTACCGTACTTTTCGCACTATAAGCCGCACCGGACTATAAGCCGCAGCAGCTAAATTGAATGATGTGTACATATATAAGCCGCACTGGACTATAAGCCGCATGTGTTTTAATGTTTAATTACCATATGTAAGGAGTGGAGCCTGCGGCTTAATTTGACTCAACACAGGAAACCTCACCCGGCCCGGACACGGAAAGGATTGACAGATTGATGGCTCTTTCTCGATTCTGTGAGTGGTGGTGCATGGCCGTTCTTATATTGAGCTTTAAGTTCCCACCTCTACAGAGAATGACTCCCACCTCTACAGAGAATGACTCCCACCTCTACAGAGAATGACTCCCACCTCTACAGAGAATGACTCCCATTGGGACACAATACTGTCGGACAAATAACAAGAATTAACTCATTTACAAGTTGTATTAAGTAAATAAAGGAACAGATAAATAACATTTCAATGCAGTAAAAAAAGCAATATTTAGATTTTCGGGTTTTGTCCACATATAAGCCGCACCGTTATATAAGCCGCAGGGTCGTAAAATGGGGGGAAAAGCCGCGGCTTATAGTCCGAAAAGTACGGTAGTGAGTAAAGTGTACAGTGATGCGTCCTCCTATAAGGTGAGCTGGAGATAAATCTCAGAGCGGCATAGTAAAGCGGATAGAGTTTGGCTAAGGCATTAGGATAAGCAAATCTATGTCGCCATAATCTAGTTGTGACAAGAAAAGGGCCATAACCACCTGTTTAAAAGTATGATTTAACCCCCGAAAAAAGCTCCTGTGAATTACATTTTTTTTTTATTAAAGCATCAATATGATGTTTAAAATCTACGTTCTTGTCCAGCCAGATGCCAAGGTATTTGTAAGTTTCAATAACCTCAATAGAATAACCATCAAGGGTGAAAATAGAGGGGGGAGAGGCAGTTGACCTAGTTGGAGCAAATACCATTGCCTTTGTTTAGCTACCATTCAATAGCAGTCTGTCTGCTTTCTGGGCACCGACATCTTGATTAGAACGTGACTTTGAGTGAAAGTACAGAATTCAAGATGTCAGCCTCCAGAAAGTAGTCAGTCTCTCCGTTGAAGTTTTGACAAGTTGGATCATTTCAACAACTTCATGCTTGACAAATAAATGGCCCCAATGTTTTGTTAAGTCAATATAAAATGCTTCTGAGTAAGTAAAATAAAAAGGACACAACATACCGTGACCTGGGAGATCAACAGTTCTTTTCACTCCATGTTAATCTGCCTGGCTGTGATAACTAGTAGCTTAGCCGTAGCATAGAGTTACAGGTGTACAGGTGTGCTGTAGAGCGGTGTGTTGGCATCTTTCTGAGTGCTGTTCTGGTTTGACGTGGTGATTCCCTTACAGAGGAGTACAGTGAGGTGTTGCAGCAGGCCAAGGCTGTGGTGGAGGCAGACAGAGTCAGAGAGGAGGCCCTGAGCACAGCCACCACCGCAGGTCGCAGGGAGGAGGAGGAGACGGAGGCGGCCTACATCACCACTGTTAGTAACACAGTTCTTTCATGGAATGTTTGGAAAGCTCATCATTCCACCATGTTGGAGGAGACAAGGCTTGCTATGTGCTCACAGTTACAGAATCAAAGAGGAATTAGTCAACAAAAAAGTTATGAATTTATTGTCTTATAAGTTATTACTGGATCTAGTAAACAAGTTGTAGTGGAACAGTAATATCATGATTTCCCCACATTTTAGCAAATTATTTTAATGTCACTTATTGATACTTGTAAACACTGCAATAGGAAATAAAGGTGGGTCCTATAGAGTGATAAGGTATTCTAGTATGTCTGTTTCATCTCTCTCTCTCTCTCTCTCTCTCTCTCTCTCTCTCTCTCTCTCTCTCTCTCTCTCTCTCTCTCTCTCTCTCTCTCTCTCTCTCTCTCTCTCTCTCTCTCTCTCTCTCTCTCTCTCTCTCTCTCTCTCTCTCTCTCTCTCTCTCTCTCTCTCTCTCTCTCTCTCTCTCTCTCTCTCTCTCTCTCTCTCTCTCTCTGTAGTACGATGGTTTGGTTCAGCTGGAGGTAGAAAGACTGCTGGTGAAAGCGAATGCTGTTTCCATGACTAACAGTCTTCTGCTGGAGCTCCAGGGAAAGCCTTCCTCCAGCAGGTGGCGCAAGCTCAGCAGGTTGACTAACACGCACGCACGCACGCACGCACGCACAGGCCATCATGATGCTCAATGTAACCCATCATCATTCTACACTCACTGCACACACATCCACACTCACTTTAAACAAACACTCACTTTAGACACTTTAACACACTTTATATTTATCTATTATTAAAGAGATTTGCACTACATTCATACCTCATTTGCACCCTACCCTACGTTTTGTACCTCATCTCATTTCTGCATTGTACCTCACTGTTACTAATTTTACTCTGTATTGTATATTGTATATTGACTGAACATTCCCTTACTTACTTTTTACTTACTTCTTAACACAATCTGCACCAAGAACGAGTTAACTCGTTATTGCCCACCATGCGTTCAGTTAACTCGTTTTTGGGATCGTTATTTCTTTTATTCGCTATATCTATTCATAATTCATGGCTGCAGCCTCTGCAGACCCTTCAGACCCTGTCTGAGCTGCCAGACGGTCAACACCGCCCTCTACTGCCTTGCGGAGCTATTGCACTCCAGTGGAAATAGTCTGGTGTATTTTCTGAGCCGATCTGAGCCGTGGGGGCGGGGTTTAAATACTCCGGCGAGCCAGGCCTTTACAACGCGCCACTCTACGAGGGCCATTTCATGTATGCACGAGGAAATATAATAATGATAATCTAGCGTTGATTTCAGGATGATTAGATAATCAGCCGAAAAATTACAACGTGATGACTGGATTACACTAAAATGCCTTTTTCTCGTCTTTTCCTGGAATTACTCAGAATCACCCAAACCATACTCGTATTCAAAACGGTATAAAACGGAAATGTACGGATGAAAAAAACAGAATGTTTTTTGCATGTTGACCAGAAGCAACTCACTGACAGTCGACGGCGTTATTAAATCCATAGCTATAATATAAAATATAGTTTTAGGACTCGCAAGTTTGCCATTCTAAAACTATATCCATTGAATAAAGACCTGGGCCCTCATTTATCAATAATGCGTAGAAAGTGTTCTATTTTTGTTCCTACGCAAGGAATTTAGATTGTCTCTACGCCCAGAAAAATCGGGATTTATCAACCGTGCGTGCACAGGTCATACGCACACTCCATGTTGATAAATACCATTTGTTCTTACCGTCTATGCTCGTGCATGATTATCCATATAATGGTAATGAAACACCCCCATGGGATGTGAAATAATGGACTAAGCCGAGCGAACTATGAGAAACTTCACTGAGAGCGCGATTGATCACGGAGGTGTAACCAACAAATTGAACGTATACAGCATTTCCCGTTGTGATTGTGAACAATCTTATTTGGAAACATGACACACAGAATAATAGTATTTTGTGTTTTTTTTCCCGTCCCCAATTTCGTATTGTCCAATTCTACCCTCCCCTGTCTCGAACGCTGTTAGGCCATGCCTCCCACAAGCCGGCTGCAATGTGGACGAAGCCTTGCATCACGTGTCCCCTCCGGTACTCGAGGAGGCAGCCGTCGCATCTTTTCACCTGCACAGCGCGATCTCTCAGCGGCGAGGGTCTGCGTGGGAGGGACACGCCGCCCTCGTCGCTTCCTGATTCTACTGCGCAGGTGCACCAACCGACCTGTAGGAGTCGCTGTCCACAACGTCCGATCCCCACCCACCAGCTTCCCACCCCCTAATACTGCCAATTGTATTATTGTATTAGTATGAACGACCAGCCAAGCTGGTAGCAACGCCGAGAGCTGGGCTCGAACCCAGCGTCTCCTGCGTTGGTGGCGAGCGCCTTGCCCACTGCGCCACCTAGCCGCCCTAGTATTTAGCGTTTTATTTTAAACAATATTTAATCGTATGATTATAGATATTTTTAGAGAATAAATAAATCCAATGAAGTTGTCAATTTCAACGCATAAACTATATCTTAAATTATTGCTATGTGTATAATATGGCCGTCGCTTATCAATTACTTGTTTGCAGTCAACATTGTCGAAACGGATTGTTTTCGGTTCATTTCCGTTTTATACCATTTTGAAAAACTCATTTTTTGAAAGTTTCAGGAAAAATTTAAGATTCTGTGATAATTGCCCTTTACTGGAATATACTGGAATACACAAAAAACGTTGACATTTTTCGGCCTATTTATGAATAGTTTTCAAATAAACGCTAGATTATCGATAGTATGTGTACTTATGCACGCTATAGAAGCGGGCTGAAAAATCTATTATCCATTTCCTGATCAGCACACACACACACACACATAGGGCCCACGTTGATATCTCTGTGAAAAAAGCTCTGATTATCCTAAGACTGGTCAAATAGATTCCTTACCTCAGATCAGATGTTCTCCAAAAAGATTATTCCAATTCCTGATCGCCATTCCAAATATCAATCTTGTTTATTGATCCAACACTGGGTGGTCGAAACACAGATTCCACGCTGTTCTGATGGTCCACAATGAATCCGATCGGCTCGAGTATGCCTGAGAAGTAAAATGTGGAAGCAGGATCTTTTCCCCCCCATGCGTTTCATTCAATTCAATCCAAAGGGGTGCAGTACCACAGGGAGAGACGATAGGGGGCGGTATTTTCCCAATGGAGCTCAGAGAGAGTTTGCAGTGGTAATGTGAGGCTAGATTGATGAAAAATGAATGGAAATCGCTAATAAAAAAAGAAACGAGATCTCTCGTCGCTGGCACTCAAAGTGTTAAGCACTGTATGACTAATGACTGAAATGAAATCAATTTCAGCAGGCCAACTTTGCGCTCTACAATGCCTATTGTGCGCTTGTGAGTCCGTGGTTTTGGTCAGAGTCATTATGGCTTCAGTGGATAACCCTGATCTGCATTTAAGTGATGTTTTAATTACAGATACCCCAGTAATAACATTACAATTGAATTAAATACAATTAGGCCTGAATGAGTCGTGTTCCTCCCAGCCACCGGCAACGACATTATCAGCCAAAATGCGCATCGCAGATTATCTGTACATTGAACGAGTGGAATCCCGTTCACATAACTGGATTTGTTTATTGATGGAGCTTTGAAAGCTACATGGGTACAGTCTATTGCTCCGATGATGTTGGGTAACCTGGTGTAAAATCCTCTCTTGGCCTCCTGTTATTGATATATGGATTTTGTATGTAGTTGGGGATTGGGGAAATTACGACATCCAACACTGCGTTTTGCTACACGCTCCGATTTGGATCCCAAAATGCGGTACAAATCAAGGAGAATGTGTCTCGGGTAGCGGACTCTACTTAATATTATGATGTTTTCTCTCTGCAAATAGACTGCCCTATATCTCTGAAAACATCTGAGCGCACACCGCGAGAAGTATTCCTATAATAACGCTATGAACCAGGCTGAATTAATTCGGAAATACCTATTCCAAATGCTATTTATAGGGTTTGACAATAATTACACTAATGTCGCTATTTTACAATTAACTAGAATGAATTACGGGTTGAAACTGATGAAAGCATATTCCGTCCGTCTGCAGTCTTCATATTCTACCGCTGGGTGCAATGTAGGGGAGAACGGGGGACGTTGTCACACTTTTTACTCTAGTGTGAATTGCTCATCATCAAAACATCTTTCAATAGTCATTCCTACATTCAATTGAAGCTTAAGATGTTGGCTTGAAATGTGTATCCCTCTCATTTTCCAACGTATTGTAACAAAGAGTTAATCACCTATCGAAGACACTCTGACACATTGTGACAACCAACCCCATCATGGGGATGGTTGTCACAGACTATGGGGTTGGTTGTCACACCATGTGTCAGAGTGTCTTTGATAGGTGATTAACTCTTTGTTACAATACGTTGGAAAATGAGAGGGATACACATTTCAAGCCAACATCTTAAGCTTCAATTTAATGTAGGAATGACTATTGAAAGATGTTTTGATGATGAGCAATTCACGCTAGAGTAAAAAGTGTGACAAAAAAATCTTAAAAAGAAGACAAGAAGGCAGAACTAAATTTGAAAGTTTAATTGCATTAACAAGTTGACAAAAATACATAACTTAATGCATCTTAACATGAACATGAACAGGAAACACATCTTTAGGCCATCCTATATAACAAAATAAGAACACAATAAATCGGCCTAACAATAATAGCCTACACAACATGTGACAACCAACCCCAAATAAAATGTGACGACCAACCCCAACTGGAATGTCTTGATAGCATCAAGGCTAACAGCCATCTAACAACTAGTTAGCTAGCTAACAACAATCTAAACTATAGCTATCCCTTCACACTTTTTAAGGGTAATAATTGTTTCATTATAAACCAATTGTGTAAAAGCCTAGAAGAAAAATACTGAGGAGCGGAATATTTACAAATGGACATGAAAAACACAAAAGGTCCTCTCACCTCAAATTCAGCTGTTTCACTCCAAAGATGACAATGTAGGTGAACTCTGACCCAAATTCTGGACATTTAAATACCAAAGTATGGGAGACAGGACCCTCTGGTAGTGAAATATAGTGAATGTGACAACCTACCCCCTACGCACGGTCTGATCTGTGCGTAGATATACGCACAATCTCAAGCACACGTTCAAATTGATAAATCCCACACTTTACGCACATATCTGTCCATACGCACCATTGATAAATGAGGGCCCTGGTGCTGAAGGGATCAGCGCCCCCTGCTGCTGGCGGTCAATGTGTTAATGACTTTTTTTTTTTACTTACTTTTTTTTTTACTGTATGTACAGTAGCACACTCTCAGGGGCTCATACAGAAACAGCATTTTAGTAACAAATATTCAGTATTTTGTATTCTGTATTATTTGACAAATAATAAACAAACTTGAACACACACACACACACACACACACACACACACACACACACACACACACACACACACACACACACACACACACAGGTAGACCATTATATTGTTTAGACATTTTCAAACTTCAAAACGTTCAACTTATTAAAGAACAAACATTCTAAATGGCCCAGTGCAGTGTATACAGTAAGCCTGGACCCAAGCTGTTTGGTGACATCCTTTCTTGTATCTTCTTGCCACCCCTCCTGCACCCTTCCTCCAGGTGTCTGCTACCAGAGTATGTCCTAGACTTTGGCTACGTCAGCCACGGCGAGGTCCCCACCCACACCGCCAAGATCACCAACATAAAAGCTATGGATGTGTCCTTCCGTGCCGACCGCACACCTCTAGCCGGCACAGGTACACATGTGAAATGATGAAAGACATTAGCCCTTTCACTGCCACACTACAGAAGGTTAACCTTTTACTATCACACTACCGACGGTAACCGCAGTGAAAGGGTTAAGACTAGGGATGTTCGATGTTGGCTTTTTTTACCGATACCCGATATACAGATATTGTCCAACTCTTAATTTCCGATACCGATATCAACCGATACCGATATATGCAGGGTCCCCCCCCACACAACATTATGCACACTTTTCACAATAAATTAAATAAGAATGTGCTCCTACTTGCTTGCCTGGGTAAATAAAGATTAAATAAATGTAAACAAATATATATATTATATATATATATAATTAAAAAAAAACTATACCATCATTTCTGCGTCTTCCCCCAGGTTTCAGTTGTGAGTTGGACAAAGTGCTGAAACTGCCATACCGTGAGACCCAGAACTTCACGGTCAAATTTGACCCCCAAGGAGCCAATCTGAAGATGGGCGACGTCAGCGTTGTCATGCCCATACAGGTCCACACACATGCACACAAGCCCTGCTGTATAACATGTATATTTAGAAGGCTCATGGTTATTAGCTATATTTTTTTAAGGGAGATGGATCATGTCTATCATTCAGGCTTCTTATCCTCTTGATTTGCGCTAAGTAGTTTAGGGGAAGAAATCTGAGGCTCCGAGAAGTAGAAATCTGATTGTACATTTTCATAACTGAATAAATCTCATAACAAATTTCATAATCTGAATAATGTTAACGGTCCTGAGAGGAGAACTGGGTCCCAGGAACACTGTTTGAAGCAGGAGGTTACACTGGCTAGACCCACACTTTAGTTTAACAAACATATTTACTGTTTGAAGAAGTATCTTCTCGGCTTAAGTTACATTTAGCTTCAAAATGATTTTGTTTTCATTCATGATGACAAATTATTCTAAGAATTGCATGTATTGTAAATATGTTTTGTAACCTCTCTCACTAATGCTATCGGATGAAAAGCTCTTATCTACAGTTTTGGAATGAATGTTCACATGCTTCTCTATCACGTGAGCCAGTGTCATGACCATAGGGCCTATGAAACACATTGAAAACCCAATGTAACAAAAATAGATGGATGTCAATCTGAAAATGAGGCTGTTTTTCTGAATTCCTGAAAAGTTTATATTTTGGGAGATACACAAATATCTTTCCCCTAACTGCAGTGATATATCGCTCAGACCAAGGTATTTAACCCTTTCACTGCCACATGACAGAAGGTTAACCCTTTACTATCACACAACCGACGGCGATGCTCCATCATTAGCATCATTAGCTCCGCGTCCGCAGAGTAAAAGGCTAACCTTCTGTATTGTCACAGTGAAAGGGTTAACCGGCTGTCGTGTGGCAGGGAAAGGGTTAACATCCGGTTGCTGTTTTTATGTCTCTCTCACAGGTAGCAAGAGGCCCCACGTTTCAGGTGCGGCTGCGTGCCTTTGTTACCATGCCAACCGTCACGGTTTCCACGGATACGCTGCAGTTTGACAACGTGCAGTGTGGCATGTGTCAGGTGAGGTGGTGTGATGGAAAATAATGCCATATGAATGAATCTATATCTATATAATTTCAGATGATCTAAATAAATAATGCCATATGAATGAATCTATAGCTATATAATCTCAGATGATATAAATAAAAGTTCCATGCTACAACTTACTTTACTTCCGCGACCAGGTGATGACGATCCAGCTTTCCAATCACGAGGCTGTGCCCTGCCAGTGGAGCATACATGTAGCTAAGGAGAAGGCAGATAACAAGGTAGGCAGGACACTAGTGTTATACCACAAGCTGAGATCATAAGCTTACTGCTAGTAGTGCCCCATGGCTTCAATGAGGAAACGCTAACAACGCTAACATTAGAGGGGGGAAATCAAAGCACAAATTTAGAAATTTTGATAAAAAAAAAGATAGAGAAAGATAACCAAGTCAAATTTCAAATATCCAAATATTCCTTGGACCCTTTCAGAACCATGTTTCTTTTTGGAGTGTTTTGTCAGTATTTTACCTTTGAATTTACCGCTCAATATCTTTCACAGTCAGTGGCTGTGGCATTTTGACAGCATCAGTAGAACGCTCAATCCTCTGAGATTGTACACCTGAAAGGGTTAAGGCCATGAGTGAGACCACCATCTCCATATGCCTAGTATCCATACTTCCATCCATCCAGGTGAATAAGTGCCTGCCTCTCCACCAGCGTAAGCGGCTGGGACCGCCACCTGTGGTGTTTGAGTTGGTGCCCTCCTCCGGCCTGCTCCAACCTGGAGAGAGAGTCAACATCCAGGTCATATTCAGCCCTGCAGAGGGGGTAAGGAACAAACTCTGTATGTGTGCTTTTGTTGTTGTTGTTGTTGAGATAGGTCCATTGGTGGTTAAGTGTGTGTGTGTGTGTGTGTGTGTGTGTGTGTGTGTGTGTGTGTGTGTGTGTGTGTGTGTGTGTGTGTGTGTGTGTGTGTGTGTGTGTGTGTGTGTGTGTGTGTGTGTGTAAGTGTGTGTGTACCTCCTCTTGAGTATGTGTACAGCCAATAGCTGTGTGTGTTTCAAGTTTCTTTAATAGTTGTCATACAGAATACTTTTATACAAAATGCTTCTTACTGTTACGCTCCAGAGACTGTGCTAGACAAGATAAGTATGAAATAAAATAGTATAGCATGTAAAATTGAAGTAAAAATAGAGGTCACAGTGTTCAGTATAGACATATGTACAATGTGTGTGTGTGTGTGTGTGTGTGTGTGTGTGTGTGTGTGTTTTTGTTTGTTTGTTTTTATGGGGGGGGGGGGGGGTCCCCCATGTAAAAATATCATCAGTATCAGACATTTAGCACTTGGTAAAGATTGAACATGTGTGTATTGCAGCGGGCCTACCGCAAGCAGCTGGTGGTGGGCGTGTCCCATAGCTGTCAACGGGTGCTGCTGGTGGCCAGGGGGAGGGGCCAGGATCCCCAGTTGCAGTTCTGCACCACAAGGCTGGAGGTGCAACCCATCCTGCCCTTCAGCGCTGGCCAGGAGGCCCAGGTCATTGTCCAGAACCCCTGCCCCTTCCCGGTGGAGTTCTACTCCCTGGAGCAGGACACTCTGTACCTGGAGGAGGAGGAGGTGACGACTCTGTCTCCTTTGTATTCATTTATTTATTTGTTTGTTTGTTCGTTAATGTGTATGGTTGTAGATTTTTCATGTTTTTCTACTATTTGTTACTACTAACTTTGACAATGGCGAGTGAGTGACAGAAAGGATTAGAGAGAGAGAGTATGAGAGTATCTTGGAAGAAATTTGAAATGTATTTGAAGGATAAACTTGAGATATGCTATCTCGTTTGTGAGGGGGTCCTTAACATAAAATACAAAACATACAATACATAACAAAACACAGGACAACAAAATACACTTATACACTGACAGACACTCCCAAGCTCACCCCCACAGTCCACACTGATTCCTCCCAAGAGGATCGTCAATAATATGTTCCCATATAAGTGTACATGAAAAATTACAGTTTGATCTGTAAACATGTAAACCATAACACAGTAAATCAGATGCAATTAGTAACAAGTGCAAGTAGTCTGCAGATGAGTAAACAAAGATGTCTTAAATAACTGGTAAGAAGTGAGAGATCTGAGTGAACTAGGCAGCTTGTTCCAATCAGCTGGCGCTTTATATTTAAAGGCAAGTTGACCAATAACTTTGGTGGTTCGAGGTATGGTAAAGAAAGGATGATCCATGTGTCTTAAATTATAAGTTGAACTATATGGAATTAGGAAATGCTTTAGATAGGGGGGATAATTAAAGTAAATACATTTGTAAACAAAAAGCAACCAATGAAAATGTCTTCTGAAATGAGGGGAAAGCCGACTCAAACATAAGACAGTGATGGGTTCTATA
Source organism: Notolepis coatsorum (assembly GCF_963971535.1). NCBI lineage: Eukaryota > Metazoa > Chordata > Actinopteri > Aulopiformes > Paralepididae > Notolepis > Notolepis coatsorum. The sequence goes on from NC_140180.1 coordinate 18,878,821, forward strand.
AGGACACCTCAAAGTCAATACAAATCTCCAAACACTATTATAAGTGACATTTAAAGGACGGGGGTTTGATAGTGAGGTGTTCTGCCTATGTCTGCGTAGTCCACTATTGGAAGTACCAGCTGTGTAATGATTATTTTTCTAACTTGGAGAGAAAAACAGTTAATAGAACGATACAATATTCTCAGGCTACAATTTGTTTTCTTTATCACAGCAACAATATGTGACTTGAAAGTGAGTTGAGAATCAAGCCAAAGACCCAGGTACTTATATTCATTGACATTCTCAAGAGGAGCACAATCTAAAAATGTAATCGACAAATTATTTGATATTTGCAACAAATTTGATCTAGTACCAAACAGCATACTATAGGACTTCTTCTTGTTTATTTATTTATTCATTGTTATGTATTTTTAATCAAGTACTTTGGTGCACCACTTTCTGCCCTTGCAAAGTCCAAGCTGTTTTTGGCTGGGCTCCGCCCATACTCGCAATGCGCTTTGAGTGACAGTCACCCACCTGCACTGGCAGATACCTTTGTTGGAGAGAGAGAGAGAGAGAGAGATATGGAGAGAGAGATAGGAAGAGAATAATAGCTGGTTGGTTAATAGCTAACCATTTCTGAACAGCATCAAAATGAGTGTAAAGCATGCTGAATTTGTAGGATATCAGACTTGGAGGAATAAATCACTGTATCGTGTACATTTACATTTAGTCATTTAGCTGACGCTTTTATCCAAAGCGACTTACAAGTTCTGTATGACAAGCCATCAGGAAGGGCACAACTCTATCAGCTGAGTAACAATCGTCAGCGTATAATTGAGTATGACCAGGGCCGCCTGGGAGAAATGCGAGGCCCTGTGCGAGATTTAACGCGAGCCCCCCCCCCCCCCCCCCCCCCAAAAGGTAAAAAAAAAAAAAAATATATATATATATATATATATATATATATATATATATTTTTTTTTTTTTTTTTTTTTACAGTCAACATATTCTTAAATAATAGCGCTGCCCGAGGCGGGGCATGATACAGTCAACATATAGCAAAAGAGAGAGCGAGAGAGAGCTCCCGTTCTACAGTCAATATACAGTGTACAGAGAGAGAGAGAGAGAGAGACACATTGGAAAGAAATTGAAATGCTATTTGGCCCTAAACAGAGAGTACACAGTGGCAGAATACCTGAGCACTGTGACTGAAGATCCTTGAGCACAGCCTAGCCATCGAGAAAGGCCGCCATAGGCAGACTGTGTGTGTTAGAAAGAGAGAGAGAGAGAGAGAACATGTGTGTTTGTCATGTGTGTGTGTGTTAGAGAGAGACTAGAGCATGTATGAGAGATTCAAAAGGACAAAGATCAACACTTAAATCCAAGAGAGAGAGAGAGAGAGAGAGAGAGAGAGAGAGAGAGAGACACATTGGAAAGAAATTGAAATGCTATTTGGCCCTAAACAGAGAGTACACAGTGGCAGAATACCTGAGCACTGTGACTGAAGATCCTTGAGCACAGCCTAGCCATCGAGAAAGGCCGCCATAGGCAGACTGTGTGTGTTAGAAAGAGAGAGAGAGAGAGAGAGAACATGTGTGTTTGTCATGTGTGTGTGTGTTAGAGAGAGACTAGAGCATGTATGAGAGATTCAAAAGGACAAAGATCAACACTTAAATCCAAGAGAGAGAGAGAGAGAGAGAGAGAGAGAGAGAGAGAGAGAGAGAGACACACATTGGAAAGAAATGTAATGCTATTTGGCCCTAAACAGAGAGTACACAGTGGCAGAATACCTGAGCACTGTGACTGAAGATCCTTGAGCACAGCCTAGCCATCGAGAAAGGCCGCCATAGGCAGACTGTGTGTGTTAGAAAGAGAGAGAGAGAGAGAGAGAGAGAACATGTGTGTTTGTCATGTGTGTGTGTGTTAGAGAGAGACTAGAGCATGTATGAGAGATCCAAAAGGACAAAGATCAACACTTAAATCCAACAAGAAGAGGGTCTATACCAGAGAAACCAAAGCAGCAAGGAGCCAATGGCCGACATCAGCTAAATAGGCTAGCCAGGTACTGTGACACCAGGCCACACACAGCTTTGGCCAACGGCCCAACGCTACCCAAGCTACACAAGCGACCAAGACATTCACACACAGCACATGTCGTATCTCCAAATGTTGTGAAGTAGCATATGTTTTGCCTGGAAAAAAACATCGTTATTAACAAAACATTCGGGAGGGGAAGGAAGGAAGAGTGGGGTAATGTCATGACATTTTCATTAATCTTACCTGCACAAAAGGAACGCAGGGCGAAAGGCCGCAACACAGGTCTCCACGTTGACGAAAGGCCTCTCGCTGGCAGGACAAAATAAGCCAGAACCCCCTGCTATTCTCACGGCTAATGTCAATGGTCGACTCGTAGCACAAGCTAACAGCTAACTCTAGCCTAGGCTAACTGATGGCATCAAAGTAATGTGCGCAGCCGGCAGCTAGCCGGCAGCTAGCTACGACGTTAGCTGCTGGCTGCGCACGTTACTTTGATGCTATCAGTTAGCCAGTTAGCTCAACCCGTCTATTGCTAACCATAAGCTAACGCACTACCACTGAAACTACAACATGAGAAAAGCAATACAGGCGCTGACACCAGGCACACACCGTTAGCTACTAGTAGTACTATATTAGCTAGTCGACCAGTTTGGCTCCAGAGAGAGAGAAAGAGAGCATAGGTCCACGGCGGGAATATAATCATAGGTTGACTCACCATAACGCAGTATCAATCCGGCGCCAATGGTAAAGTTGGAAGGAGACTTTCTTGGCCCACGGTGTAATTTCTTCTGATCCATGCGGCTTTTGAAAAGACATCCACTCGCCTCGCTCCTCTGAATAGCGCTGAATTATCTACCTCGTGTGTCTTCTTCTTCTATTTGGTATTACGGCGGTCGGCGGACGGGCCGGAAACACTATCCTAAAATCTGTAGAGCAGCAAATCCGCAGAAACCGGAAAACTGCAGTCTGCAGAGCCGCAGAGGCAGGAAGTCAGACACATTCTACAAACGTGTCTAATGTGAAATATATAAGCATATAAGAAAAACTAGATTTTAGGTCTGTGATGAAAAAGGGCCTCGCGGGAAGGGGATTTTTTTTTTTTTTTTTTTTTTTTTTTTTGGGCGAGGCCCCCCTTCCCGCGAGGCCCTGTGCGACCGCACTGCTCGCACACCCCCTGAGGCGGCCCTGAGTATGACAGTCAGATGGTATCTGGGTGAGATCATTAACAAATAGAAAACAATAATGGTCCTAAAGATGAACCTTGAGGAATACCCTTGTCCATAATCAAAAAGTCAGACTGTTTACCCCGATATGATACACACTGGTGTCTGTGAGGGAGATATGAGTTGAACCATAGTAAAGAATGACTAGAGACACCAATAGCACACAGAGGGTACACAGGGTAAGGGGGGGGGGGCACTGTACACTGTACATTGGAATACTGACAAAGCCATACTTGGTCATTTACTGTACAACTGGGTTAGGACATTTGTAGGGGCCAGTTTCGAAATGCAGTCTCCCGTAGGTGTTCTTTGAGAGTGTTTTTGAAAGTGGGTAGTGATTCACATTCCTTTACAGCTTTGGGTAGGGCGTTCCACATTGATGTGGCATAATTGCGAAACGTGTTTAGTCCCTTGTTTGAGCCGAATCTGGGTTTAACATGATTTGTGGAGCTCCCTCTGGTGTTGTGATCGTGGTATTCACTGACCTTTGGGAAGTATTTTGACATGTACATGGGTACCTTGGTCGTGTAGTGTATCTTGTAGACCAGGCCCATTGCAAGTTGCTGTACTCTGTTGTCTACTCTAACCCATCCTAGGTTGGCAAAGTGGGCAGGGGTGAGGTGGGTTCTAGGAGTCAGGTCAAGCAGTAGTCTGACTAGTTTGTTTTGAGATGTTTGTGATTTAATAATAATAATACATCTATTTTATATAGCGCTTTTCCAGGTGCTCAAAGACGCTTTACATGGGAAGGAGAGACAAACTATGGCAAAACAAAAAACAGAACAAAAATAATACATGACAAAAATAAAATAACACCGACAGAATTAGAGGTCAAAAGCAAGATTGAAAAGGTGAGTTTTGAGGGCTGATTTAAAAGATGTCAGGGTGTTTGCATCACGGATATGGCTGGGGAGGGCATTCCAGAGGGAGGGGGCAGCAGCAGCAAAGGCCCTGTCGCCCCAGGTCCGGAGCCTGGTCGTGGGAGGTGTCAGGAGGTTGGCATCTGCAGACCTAAGGCGATTTGGTTTTTAGTGCCTTTGAGGTGCTTTGGTACCATGAGGTGCAAGCACCTCTCTCTCTCTCTCTCTCTCTCTCTCTCTCTCTGTCTCTCTCCTCCAGATCCTGCGTCTAATGAAGGATTATGATGAACACGACATTATCCTGCTGCCCCCCAGGCAGCCTGGAGACCTTCTGCCCGCCGAGCTGTTGGAGTACTACAATGAGCACCGTCCTCAACCCACCGACCGTCCCCAACCGACCGACCGTCCCCAACCGACCGACGGCGGTAGCTATAGAAACTAGTTTGACCATTTAAAGTTGCTATAGATCAAATTGTTATGTGTAGACTATATATCTATATCTATATATCTATATATCTATAATTTATTTTGGGGAAAAGCAATATATTTATATTTATCAATATTAAATCAAATCAAATGTATTTGTAAGGCCCGACAACACACGTTAATGTCCCCATCCCCATGTCAAGTCAAGAAGAAACATCACAATAAGTCAAGAACAAAACAAGAACACCATAAAGTCCAACATTTTTTAAATAAATGCAAAATAAATAAATGCAACACTCCCAGACATACCCCACGCGAAGGTAAGGAAAAACTCACTAAAACCTAGCAATAGGAAAAAATTCACCACAGGCAATGTGGAGGAGAGAAACCTTAGAAGGTTTCTTAGATGTCGGTGATAGTAATGTTGCTATAAAACAGGTGAACAGTTGGCATGCACTCATGTGTGTAGTGAAACACAAATAAGTGCATGCGATACCAACTGAACATTATTATTATTATTATTATTATTATTATTATTATTATTATTATTATTATTATTATTATTATTATTATTATTATTATTATTATTATTATTATTATTATTATTATTATTATTATTATTATTATTATTGATGAAAAATGTATATTGTTACATGCTACTTCCCCTTTCCCCACGTGGAATGCACCTGATTGGATAAAGCTGCTGCTACAGTAGTTAAGACAGGCTGACACTCTGGTGCTCCAGTGGGACATCTAGTGGCTCAATGTTATCTATAGCACCTTTACAGTTATGGAAAGCACCGAAAAGATTGAGAACGTTTGAAAAAAGACGGGAAATTCACCAATACACTGTGAATTTCTTGATTCGTGTTTCTAAGTATTTGTAATATTATTAGCATGTGGTTAAAACTGTAAAATAACTGCATTGTTTACAAATGGACCTATCCCAAGCTCTGTCCTCTTTTATTGATCCTATTTCTTAACTGTTCTAGCACTAGGGCTCACTCATGCTCTACCACACACACACACACACACACACACACACACACACACACACACACACACACACACACACACACACACACACACACACGCACACGCGCACGCACACACACGCATGCAGTTGTGAATCTGCATCTGACTGATCTACCCGTGTCGCCCCAGAGCTGAGGACTGGTCTCCCTAAAGAAGAGGCGTGCCTTGAGAAGGGGGAGGGGCAAGAGGAGGAATTGCCCAATCAGAACGCTGACCGACCCCAGGAAGTGTCTCCTCCGTCCCCTAAGGAAGGCACGCCACTTGGTACGGCTTCTGCACTGGGGGCCATGTTGAGCTGACAGAATAGGCGACTGAAGTGCATACTTAATTGATGCCATGTACATTTGGAGAAGTGTTCCTTTTGTCAATGAACATTTTGAGAAGTATTCGTAGACAACCCTTTTTTTTCATGACCGTGACGATAACAAGGAGCTCTGTGGGAATAAAAATTATAACAAAGTATCTTTTCTATTTCCCTGAAGAAGAATAACGACATGAAAGTGTCAGTAATGAACGATTAGACAAGTGTAGGCGTTGGCACCTCCACCAGACTGTGTGTCAATCAATGCATCCTTGTCATTGGATGAGAGATGTTGTGCATCTATCAGGTAAAATTAATGAATAAAATATGACTAAATTGACTAAAACATCCAGTACAATGATGTTTTGATTCAGTCACAAATTGCTTATTGTGGAATGTTAATGTCATAAATATATATCCTGAAAAATGTTGCACAGCCAACTCTCAGTAACTCTGAGGCTCACTAGAGGCTTCATAGGACTCCTAGATCTTTGCTGAGAAACTACAGGTGATCTCTCTCTCTCTCTCTCTCTCTCTCTCTCTCTCTCTCTCTCTCTCTCTCTCTCGCTCTCTCGCTCTCTCGCTCTCTCGCTCTCTCTCTCTCTCTCTCTCTCTCTCTCTCTCTCTCTCTCTCTCTCTCTCTTCTCTCTCTTCTCTCTCTCTCTCTCTCTCTCTCTCTCTCTCTCTCTCGTCTGCTCCACAAGGGGAGGAAATACACTCGACCACTGCTACACCCCGTTCAGAGCCGGATACGAGGCTGTACCGGCCCCACCATTAGCGGGAGCAACGAACACGTCGGATCATGCCGCCATCTTGCTGGTCCCCGCTTACAAACAGAGATCACGTGACGCCGTCGTGTCACGTGAGGTAAAAAAAATGGGACGACCAATCAGAGGCCACGCTTCAGGACGCACTAGACGTCGCCGACTGGGGAATGTTCGAGAGGAGCACCAGTGACGTCAGCAAGTTCACAGATGCTGTGGTGTCATTCATAACAACGCTGGCTGATAGTATTGTCCCCACAAAGAAGGCGACGGTGTTCCCAAACCAGAAACCATGGGTGGACAGTACTATCAGAGCAGCCCTGAACTCTCGCACCAGTGCTTATAACCTGGGCAGAGAGTCAGGAAACATGGAAGAGTACAAGACAACAGTCTACACTCTGCGCAAGGCTGTTAAAACTGCTAAGAGGACGTATGCCGACAAGATGGAGGCACAAATGGCACAGAATGACACGAGGCTTATGGCAAGGACTGAGGGCTATAACTGACTACAAAGTCAGCACCCCCTCAATGGGGAGCGACGACGCCTCCCTTGCGGACCAGCTCAACACCTTCTACGCGCGGTTTGGTGCAAACAGTGGCACTGCTAGCCCAACGGCTAGTGACGTCACTGGTGCGCCGGCTGTTGTGGAGGGGGGGGGGGGGGGCATCCGCGGGGGGGCGGGGACGCTCTCTTATTGACGGTACACAGTGTGAGAAGAGCATTTATGCAGGTGAACACCAGGAAGGCGGCTGGCCCAGATGGAATAACAGGACGCATACTCAAGTCCTGTGCTAACCAGCTAGCCCCTGTGTTCACCACCATATTTAATCGATCCCTGAAGGAGTCAGTGGTCCCTGCCTGCTTCAAGATGTCTACCATTATCCCGGTACCAAAGAAACCCTCCCCAGCAGGTCTCAATGACTACAGACCGGTGGCACTCACCTCTGTGGCCATGAAATGTTTCGAGAGGCTGGTCAAGGATCACATTTGTGCCTCCCTCCCCAGCGATATGGACCCTATGCAATTTGCATACAGGCCAAACAGGTCCACTGACGATGCGGTCTCCCAAGTACTGCACAGCACCCTCTCTCACCTGGACCGTCAGAAGGGGGGCTATGTGAGACTGTTGTTCATTGACTACAGCTCAGCGTTCAACACCATAGTCCCCACCAGACTGGTGGACAAGCTGATCGGGCTGGGTCTGAGCTCCGCCCTGAGTGCCTGGGTACTGGACTTTCTGAGTGAGAGACCCCAGGCGGTCAGGGTGGGGGGTCAGACCTCCAACACCATCACCCTGAGCATCGGGTCCCCCCAGGGCTGTGTTCTGAGCCCCCTGCTGTACTCACTATACACACACGACTGTGTGGCCAAGTTCAGCTCCAACTCCATAGTGAAGTTCGCAGACGACACGGTGGTGGTGGGGCTGATCTCGGACAACGACGAGAAAGCCTACCGGGAGGAGGTTGAGGTACTGGAACGCTGGTGCCAGGACAACAGCCTGCTCCTGAACATTGGTAAAACCAAGGAGCTGATCGTGGATTATAGGAGAGGACAGCAGGAGACACACACACCACTGATGATTAACGGGGCTACCGTGGACAGGGTGAGCAGCTTTAAGTACCTGGGGGTCCACATCTCAGAGGATCTGACATGGACAACACACATAGACACAGTAGTAAAGAAGGCGAAGCAGCGCCACTACTACCTGAGACAGTTAAGGAAGTTCAGAGTATCGGGGAAGATACTCCAGTCCTTCTACTCAGGAGCTGTAGAGAGCATCTTGACCGGAAACATCACTGCCTGGTATGGAAACAGCACGGCACAGGACAAGAAGGCCCTACAGAGAGTGGTGTGCGCTCAGCCGAGCGTACCACGGGTATGGCACTACCTCCCCTGCAGGTTCTATACAACAAGAGGTGCAAATCCAGAGCCTGCAGAATAATGAAAGACCCCCACCACCCCAATAACAGCCTGTTCCAGCTGCTGAGGTCAGGCAGACGCCTGCGAACCCCAGCTACTAGGACAGAGAGGCTTAGGCTCAGCTTCTTCCCCCAGGCCATCAGAGCCTTGAACAATGAACATTGAGTGCTACAGAACACTGAACTATCCACACACAAGCACACATGAGCACACACACGACACGCACGCTGTGCACGCTCACACACTAGCAGCCACTTTAACACTTTAACATGAGCGGGCACACACTCATGCCGCACACACCCACTTATGGCCAAAAGGAAAGGCCACTTTAAATTAGTATAACAACAGTAACAGTGTATTGCACTACCAAAGCTACCTAGCATGTCCTATATGCTCTGTAAATATTTTTTATGTACAGATACCGAGATGTCACACCATGTTACCTGTTACCTGTTTATTGCACAATGTTGTTTTTATTGGATTCTATTATATGTTGTACCACTGTATTGCACATCGTTGCGGGCAAGACCACCCGCATTTCATTGTATACTTGTATGCCGTGACAAATAAAACTCTTGACTTGACTTGACTCTCTCTTACACTAAACTTACATAACACTAAACATACAAAACAAATACTAGCTGTGGTTTCTCAAATTAGGTAAAATTCACATCTAAATAAATAACATTTCTAACTCTGTTACACGTGCAGAGATGACCAGACAGGATCAGCTGGAGATGACGGCTGTCTACAGAGCCATGGCCCGCCACATGGGCATGAACCTCACACCCGAGAGCCTGGCTGCACACAACCGCCGGGGCATTGCTATCATCGTGCATGGGGCGCCTCTGACAGGTACGGTTGCCACTTGTTTGATTTGATTTGATTGAAGTTTATTTCAAATATGCAACATAACAAACAAACATCAAGTACATATAGCCTTATGCCGTTCAAATAATAAATGTGTATAACAAATGTTTAATAAAAAATAACAAAGAACAAACAAAAAAGTCAAACTAAATTGTATTTGTTTGTTATTTACATATTTGAAAAGGAGTGGGAAGAAGCATACACTTATTTAATCCCACCCCTATTTACGGGCTGACCCCTATTAGTCGATTAGTCTACTAATCTACAGCCGTAGTCGACTGCCGACCTTTTAGTCGAATACAAAAAGAAATATATATATATATATATATATATATATATATATATATATATATATATATATACATTTAAAAAAAAATATCATTCTTTCCAAAAGAAAATAGGCCTAGAAGCGTGGCTAACGCTAATGGCACGCATACCAGAGGCTAACTGCCTAAGAAAACAGGCACAGAGGCACTGAAAGAGGATTTCACCCATCTAATGAACACACTAGACTAGACAAATATCAAGATGTATCCATCAGTGGACCAATTGCATGCTTTTGCAGAGGACAAGAAGCCTTCAGTCGACTCCTTCAGACATTAAGCACCCCCCACAGCCCAAATGGAATGATTTTTTTTGTCGACTAATAGTCGACTAACGGCAAATTTCAGCCTATCATAATAATAATAACTTTATTTGTATAGCACTTTTCATACAGAGGTTGCAGTTCAAAGTGCTTCACAACAGTACAGGCATAAGCGAGCATAAAAAAGATAGACAGGTAGCAAGGTATGGTAAATCACAGTGTTTCACATTAGGATCTAGCATCCCAATAGGCTCTCTGTTTACAGTTTCATTCAGTAATACAAATAATAAAAATAGTTTAAAATGATTCAGTTTAAAAATAGTCTAAAAATTATAAAATAGAACGGACATACAACAGGGTATTTAACATACAACAGAGCAGTGCATCAGTAAGAAGTAAAAAGTGTGATAAGATAGTTCTCTTAAAATTACAGTGCATATAAAATTTGCATAGAACCGACACATGAATTTGATAGGCAGTGTATAAAAGTAAGCAGGGTAAGAATAGTGCAGGTAAGTACAATTTGTGTCAGGATATCCCTGATGTTTCATTGAAATGCCTGAGCAAAGAGATAGGTTTTAAGCTGTCTTTTGAAGATGTCTAGTGAGTTGGCTTCCCTGATGTTTTGGGGTAGTTTGTTCCACAGTTTTGGGGCATAGTTGCATTACCGATCCTCTTTTGACTGTTTCTGGGAGCCTCTAGTAGTCCAGCAGCTGATGATCGCAGTGTTCTTGCTGGCGTGTAATTTATTAGAGTGTTGGCGATGTAGCTAGGTCCCTGTCCATTTAGAGCTTTGTATGTAAGGAGAAGGACCTTAAAGTCAATTCTAAATGTTACAGGAAGCCAGTGTAAAGCAGCTAAGACTGGACTAATGTGCTCGCTCCTTTTGGTTCTAGTTAGCAGTCGGGCTGCAGAGTTTTGGATTAGCTGAAGCCTCTGTGGTTTTCTTAGGGAGACCTGTGAAAAGTGCATTACAGTAGTCTAACCGGCTAGATATGAATGCATGAATTAGCTTCTCAGCATCGTTCTGATTAATAAATGGTCGTACTTTTGCTATATTTCTGAGATGGAAGAACGATGTTTTCATCACTTTGCTAATATGAGAATTGAAGTTCAGTTCTGAATCTATTATAACCCCGAGACTAGTGACCTCAGATTTGATCCAAGGGGTTAGTCCTCCCAGGTTCTTTATTAACGTTTCTTTTTTAGTTTTGGGGCCGATAATTAGAATTTCAGTTTTGTTCTCGTTTAGTTTCAGAAAGTTCTTACTCATCCATTTATTTATTGCCAGTAAGCAGTCTGTAATGGAGCTAATCGCTGTATCATTTGGTTCAGCAGATATGTACAGTTGTGTATCATCCGCATAGCTATGGAAATCTACATTATGTTCTCTGATGATATCACCCAGCGGTTTTAACCGGAATTCCGTTTTTTCTGACCTAATATCATGATAATAATTTTTTTATTTAAATTTTTTTAACATTGGGGGGGGGGGGGGGCAGAATCAATATTGAGCTTTATGTATGTTTTGATTATTTTTCCACCTGGTCTAAGCGAAACGCGAAAGCAACAAGACCTGCTATTCTTGCATAACAGATTTTCATTGGCTATCGATAATGTTAGCAGTTGAGTGGCGCGAGATGCTGTAAAGACGTCAAAGCCAAGGTCCTTCACAAACGTCCTGCCTTGCGTTTGAAAGACCTGCCGGATTTTGGTTGTCATCGTTAGCTAAAATGTGTTCATTCATTCAAATGGAGTGTTTATTTCAATAATAAAAAAGAAAAAATCGTTTCGCAAAATGTTCAGGTTTTTTTCTTACGGCGCAATAACATCCCTGAACCACATGTGATGCGTGTCTCACCAGGGAAGAGCGGCTTGGCGGCGGCCCTGGCGCGGCACTACGGAGGGCCGTGTCTGAGCGTGGACGCCGTGGTGACGGAGGCGCTGACTGGCGGCACCTCCACCGCCTGCCTGAGCGCCAGACAGCTGTACGACCGCGCTGCCACGGAGTGCACTGCACAGAAGATGGCAGAGGCGGCTGGTGAGGCTCAAGTTCAAGTCTCTTTATTAGTTGTCATACAAAAATACAGAATACTTTTATATTAAATGCTTTTTTCTGTTTTGCTCCTGAGTGTGCTAGATAAAAGATAGATAAAGTATTGTCGTATCGGATAAAGATACTCTGTACTCTGTACTTGCGTTGGTATCAAACCAAATGTAACCTTCTTGGTAAGAATGGATGTCCAGAGACATGCGCTCCTGGTTCTCTTGCAAGTTTATTAACCAAAGCACACAATGACTGCTTATTAAAAACACTTGCTGTTGCTCAAAAACACTGGATGTTTACAATAATTCAAGGTTTGCATCGGTTCTCCAAACTAATTTAACAAGAATGTTCACTCACTGGTATTGTCAACACAGTCATCCGTGATCTCGTTCTGTGTATAACGGCGTGGATATGTAGTCTTCGTAGATGAGGCTTGTCCAATCTTCTTCTCCTTTCTCAATGATATCTGATCTCACAGTCCTCGGGCCCCATATTTATAGCAGGCCAAAGTCCAGCTGATGTACGGACAATAAGACATTTGCTGTAGGAATATTTATAGATTTGAAAAAGGCTTTTGATACTATAGATCAGGGGTCAGGAACCTATGGCTCGCGAGCCATATATGGCTCTTCTGGTGACAGCATATGGCTCCCAGACATTTTTGAGTAAATTTTTTATTTTTTTTTTATTTTTATTTTTTTTAATACTTGTGATATTTCTTAATAATACTGTGTCATTTTAAAGTAAACAGAAATTAGTTTTGAAGATACAGCTAATAGTATCTGTAGCTGAAGATATAGCGAGCAGAGCTGGCGAGGGAACACAAGTGGACAGAAATAAAAAATCTTCAACCTGAAGACCAGCTGATTCTTAAAACTTGGAACGAGCTTCCTGTGACATACCACACAATGCAGCGTGAGTATTGCCGTATTGACCATGTTTGGCTCTACATATGCATGTGGGCAGTCATTCTCGCATATGAGGAACATTAAGACCAACCTACGCTCACGTTTAACTGATGGAAGCCTCAACGCCTGCATGAAGCTCAACCTCACCACGTATGAACCAGATTACAAGGCCATCAGCAAAACCATGCAGCACCAGAAGTCGCATTAAAAGTAAGACATATTTAATTTATTATACGTTAAAAATACTATATGGCTCTCAATGAAATATATTTAGAAATATTTGGCTTTTATGGCTCTCCCAGTCAAAAAGGTTCCTAACCCCTGCTATAGATCATGGTATATTATTAAAAAAAACTGGATAGATGTGGTATTAGAGGAACTGTTCTAAATTGGTTGGAAAGTTATTTGGAAGACAGGAAACAATTTGTACAAATTGGCAAACATAGGTCAACACTAATGAACATCGTCTGCGGAGTACCGCAAGGGTCAATTTTGGGTCCAATACTGTTTTTATTATACATTAATGACATATGTAGAGTATCATCTATCATGAAATTCATTCTTTTTGCAGATGACACTAATATAATTTGTTCAGGGCAAAATTTACAGGATCTTTTGCAGGTGATCACACAGGAGTTGATCAATTAAAAAAATGGTTTGATGAGAATAAATTGTCGTTGAATTTGAATAAAACTAAATAAATTTTATTTGGAAAGCACAATAGTGACAGAACAGTGAAAGTAATGATAGACAATGTATTGAAAGAGTAAATCAAACCACATTCCTTGGTATTACGTAACCATTGACTACAGGAAGGCTCGTTATCTGGTCAATGTTACATAATAAAGAGACAGTAGCTGGGCTCAGCGATGCCATTAGCGAGCATATATTCCACCTCTTTTTGTAACCGTGCGCGTTTGTGTGGATTCACGCAATACGCGTGCTGTTTAATGGGCAATGCCTCCCCCACATCAATGTCATGGTACAAGACACTCGTGCGCGAAGGGATATCAGAGAAAAGTTCGCCATGAGTCCTAACCAGGCCCATGATATCAGCTTGCTGTAGCTCTGATAAATGGCCCAGACGACAGCCAAGAGTGACCAAAGACTCCGTTTTTGTAAGACGGCCCTCCACAACCGCTTTAGATGGGATAATCACGTCATCCTCCAGCCCACCACCGCCGTCTGAAAGAGAAAGACTGTCATTACTCATATCGACACTAGATGGGGCCAACACACAAGCCGACACCGGCATAGCGGCCACCACAGTACTGGCCACAGGACCCCTTGTATGAAACGGCTTAATCATATTAATATGACACAGGCGGGTCTTCCGCCCACGATCCGGTGTCTCAATAAGGTAATTCAGCTCCCCTACCTTTTCCCTAACCCAATACGGTCCACTAAACCGAGCCTGTAGACTGGACCCTGTTACCGGAAGTAACACCAAGACCCTCTCCCCTGGCACAAACGTCCTATCCCGAGCCTTCCTATCATACCACCCCTTCATCCGTTTTTGTGTGTCGATCAGATTTGTTCTCGCCAGATCACATGCCCTCTTCAGCTTTTCCCTAAAGCCACAGACATAGTCCAACAGGTTTTTCGGCTCGCTCTCCCCCAACCACTTCTCCCTCAACAACCTGAGCGGCCCCCTCACAGAATGTGCAAACACCAACTCTGCAGGGCTGAAACCCAAAGATTCCTGTACCACTTCCCTTGTGGCAAACAACATCAAATGAACCCCCTCATCCCAATCATCCTCTGTATCACGACAGAACGCCCGAAGCATAGTCTTTAACGTGGAGTGGAATCTTTCTAACGCCCCCTGTGACTCCGGGTGGTATGGACTAGAGAAGCTATGTGATATATCCAGCTGTTTCAAAACCTGCGAGAAGATACGAGATAAGAAATTCGTCCCTTGATCGGATTGGACCACACGAGGTAAACCGAACACAGAGAAGAACCTCACCAAGGCCTGTGACACTGTCTTGGCCGTTATCCGTTTCAACGGAATCGCTTCGGGGAAACGTGTGTTGGCACACATAATGGTCAAAAGAAAACTATTACCTGCCTTAGTTCTAGGGAGCGGCCCCACACAATCAATAATAACCCTCTCAAAGGGTTCCCCCACTGCCGGGATAGGATAGAGCGGCGCCCGTGGAATGACGTCATTGGGTTTCCCCACCATTTGACACGTAGAACACCCCCTGCAGTGCTGCGCCACATCCCGTTTCAACCCTGGCCAAAAAAAAATTAGGCAGCACCCTATCAAACGTCTTGTTGACCCCCAAATGCCCTGCGAGCCTATGATCGTGAGCCAAACAAAGGATATCATGACGGTACTTAAACGGAACCACAACCTGCGTCACCACATTCCAATCATTCCCCAATGATGCATCGGGATCAGGGGACCATTTACGCAGCAACACCCCCGTCTACCAGGACATAACAGCTTTTAAGGCCCTTACTCTCTCCTTCCCCCACAGCGGATGCAAAAATCCCCGACAGGCTTGAATCCCTACCCTGTTCTGCGATAAGTTCCTCACGAGTGTAAGAGAACCCAACCGCGCTACTGGCAACTTCAGCCGAGGAATAGTGGGCAGCAACGAACCGGCTGAAACAGAAGAAACAACATCATCAGACTCAAGTTGGTCAACTGTAGGGGCAAGCTGAGACAATAACAACGAGCCAGGCTGCCCCTGGAGCGCCCCCTCCCTCTCAGGCTCCTCGCCGTCAGCCGCTACTATGGTATCGAACAAGTCCACATCGCCCTCTTCCTCGGCCCGAGCTCTAACAACCATGGCTCGCGTCACCGCACATGAAGAGAACACCCTCGGATACGCCTCTGCCAGGGTGTCTACAGCACCAGACTGTGCTGGCACACAAGTCACATCTGCCTTCACGAGGACCCTACCTCCTGCCAAATCGTTCCTGAGGATTAGTGACACCCCCGCAACCGGGAAACAACTTTCTACCCCAATGACGACCGGGCCCGACACCAACTCAGATGTCAGGTGGACAATGTGAAGCGGGACTTTCATCACATGCATCCCAAAAGACCTAACTGTTATCCCAGCATCCACCTCTGAACTACTGTCGAAGGGCAACACATCCCCCCGAATAAATGACTGGGATGCAGCCCAGGGGCGTTTTTAGGGTTAGAAAACATTGGGGGCTTCAGCCCGGGGGGGTGGATTTTAGAGTAATTAGAGACGAATACTGAAGAACTAGATTAGAGCTTTTTAAAGTGAGGTCCAGGTCCATGAGAGGGATCTGGGCAGTCCCCATAGAAAATTCAAAGTTAACAGGACCAAATCATCAGTTTCTTATTTATTTATTTAACCTTTATTTAGCCAGATAAAACATTGATATGGTCCAAGAGGCCCCAACGAGAGTACAAATATACATATATACACATATACATATATACATACATACATACATACATACATACATACATACATACATACATACATACATACATACATATATATACATATACATACATATACATACATACACACATATACACCAATAACAAAATAAAAACACAGTTAAGAATCATACACATAAGCAAATAAACAAACAAACATTATGCACAGCCTATGTACAAAAGAAATAAACAGTTAATCTCTAGTCTTTACAGTTTTCTTCGATTGCATAAACACTCAAATCAAAAGTATTACACAATTATCAAAACCTTACAATCAAGGAGCAAAACATAGGCCCAGATTTGCACCCCTATAAGCACAAAGTCAGCCTCACACTTTTTGCAAAACAATACACAGTGATTTGCAAAACACTAAACACACTTGCATTACATTACACATAGAATGTCAAACTACCACACATATGAGCCAATTGGTTAAACACAGCAATCAGATGCACAAACACACCATTGCTTAATTGTAGATACACCAATCAGGTTTAAGCACTATAAAAATGCAGCAGGTGAGTTCACCTGTCTTCAACCAAAATGGAAGGAGAGTGAAGTACTGTACACAGATAACGTGAAAATATACAATACATTCACCAAACACTACACAAGACAACCAATGATGCAGACTGATGAAAATATAAATTTTCTCTCCATACCCAAATCAGTCAACATGTCAACATGGAGAATCACAACAAAAAAATCTCTTGCCAGATCCAGCTAGGCAAAGAGATAATGTCTAGTATTTTCTGTACTCTATTTAAATTTTTTCTATTTTTGTTTTTGTTTTACTGTAATTTTAACCTGTACTGGATACAGTATTTTATGTTTGTCTGATATTTGCTGAGCTTACTGTGTTATGCACACTGTAGTAGGATGGAAACTGGGACATGTTTTGTTGTGATTCTCCATGTTGAAATGTTGACTGATTTGGTTATATGGAGAGAAAATTTATATTTTCATCAGTCTGCATCATTGATTTGGGTATATGGAGAGACATTTTATTTTTTTCATCAATCTGCATAATTGATTTGGGTATATGGAGATAAATAAATTATATTTTCATCAGTCTACAGCATTGGTCTTGTGTTGTGTTTGGTGAATTTATTGTATATTTGCACATTCTCTGTGTACTTCACTTACAGTACTCTAATCACTGAGAAGTAGAATTGCTAAATGTGTTTTAGGTTAAGCACAGCAGTGTGTAACTGGTTCAAACAGAATTAAGTCATATGAAACGTGTGTTTCATATGGTAACAAAATGTAGTTTTTATAAATTAGTGTATAGTTTGTGTTTAATTTAGCAAAGGATCTGAGGTGTTCTGATAATTGTGTGTGTGGTTGTGCTAATTCTGTGTAGTGTTTTGAAACACCGGGCCCTGTTTTCAAAATCGTGCTTAAGCAATCGAAAAAATTATATACAGAATGTTTCAGTCTTCTCATAAAAAAAAGATTTGATTTTGGGGTATTTTCCTGCCTTTGGTCCGCTTTGCATTCACATCTCAAATGAACCGCAGCAGGGTTCACTTGCAAGAGTGAATGAGCTTTCACACCACCCCAAACCAACCGGACTATCCGAGGAAATGAACCAGGGTTCGATTAAAGCTTATTATAGTTTAACACAGTATCATGAGCATGTCTTTGTCAGTGGACACTGGACATGGGTATGGATGGCTCCAGGTGCTGCTGCGTTAAAGTGCACATCTTCAATACCTATCTGTACTATTTAAAAGCACAGTGCAGGACACACTCAAAGGTTATCGCACCTCAGAGATGGCAGTGGACATGTATGACAGGACAAATGCCATATGTATGGCCTTGGGATTGAGGAACATACTACCAGCCAAAGGAGGAAGCAGAAAAGGATGGGCGAGTATGTAGTTGAGTCATCTTGTGGCACAAGCTCAGACCTCATGGAGATCAGCTGAGACAGAGACTGTTCTATCCAGTCCTCGGCAGAATGCTGCAAGAGCTTGAGAGCAGGTTCTCATGAGTTGGAGAACAACGTATGAGAGGCATACAGGCATATGTTATCCAGCCTCAGACCAGTTTCTCTCAGTGGAATTGCTGCAACCCCGCGCCACACATTACAATATCCAACTACTGCCAGAGGAGATCACAGTTGCAAAGTGTTTCCTGGCCAGGACAGGCAGATATGCAGTCCCTACTATCCAAAGTGTCTTTTCCCTCCTGGATGATAATAATAATAATAATGCATTTTATTTATAATGTGCCTTTCAAGAAGTCCACAAATCGGTGAATGAAAAAATTATATAGGATCAAATGAAAACTACTACTTGCTAAAAATCGATGTTTAAAAGTACTAAAAACCAAAGAAAAATACCAAACACTAACAAACATTCAGCACAGACAATGGGGATACTGCCATCAAAATAATAATAATAATAATGTAAATTTCTTTTTTCTTTTTAGATCCGGGGCTAGGAGAAAAACATCCCAAAAAGAAGCCCAGGGCTAACCACGCCACTGATGCAGCCGTGTCCCTTAATATGGTCACAGGAACCCTCACTAGCCAAGGATCACTAGCCAAGGATACAAAACCCCCGCTGATAAACGGTAGGTAAGCTTTAATATCCTCACCCCTTTTGTCGTACTCAACCGATGTGCGTGCGGGTGCCATCACCAACGAAATCTGCTTACTGGGGCGAGTAAGGGCAAAACAATTTTCCTTTTATATGGCCTCTTTTCCCGCAGTTAAAGCACTCGCGTGTTTCAGACCTCGCGCCCCGCTCAACCGCCTCGCCCCCACTGATACCGCCAGGCTCGCAGCCACAGAACACTCAGTCACCTTATGCTCATTCATGTACATAGCAACATTATCGGGCAAACAATACGATTTGAACTCCTCAAGGAGCACGAGCTCCCGCATCTTAAGCAGGGTGTCCACCTTCTCCGACGCGCACCACCGGTCAAACAACAGCTCTTTCTCATATGCAAACACCACATAAGTCTGCGAGCTGCCCTTTCTCAGAGCCCTGAACCGATGTCTGTACGCCTCAGGCACCAGCTCATACACCCTGAGAATCGCAGCTTTGACCGCCTCGTAGTTTTGAGTATTCGGGCACAGTGACGCATATACATATTGGGCTTTTCCCGTAAGAGCACTCTGGAGCAGCAACGTCCAGTGTTCGGCCGGCCACCTCAGTGTCGTGGCTACATTTTCAAACATGGAAAAATATTTATCCACATCCTTCTCTAAAAACTGCGGTATGAGACGTAGATATTTGGTCACATCAAACCTATCCTCAAGGTGTGGGCGCACCTCTGCCCCAAGCCTCCTGAGTTCGAGCGTGCGTGCGTGAGTGCGCTCCGCCTCGGCTTGGTCACGGTCAACACGCTCCAACTCGCGCGCATGCACCCATTCCGCCTCCGCGCGCACACGGTCTGCCTCCTCACGTTTGAACCTGAGCTGTTCTAATTCCAACTTTCGCAGCCCCAGAGAGCCATCAGAGGCTCGGTCTGACTCCTCATCGTCATAGTCATGCAACACCTCTTGGGTGGTCAGAGCCTCTACCAATATCCCACGCTGCTGCGCCTTCCTACCCGGGGCCAGCTTAACCCCATAATGCTCCGCTATCCCCGCCAACTCATTTTTCGTGCACACGCCTAACAACCCCACTGTCGGCCTATGCACAAAGTCTGCCACTGTCGCCGGCATTTTTGAACAGGGGAGGAACAGGGGAGGAGAAGGAGAGAGATATCTATAACCACTATATATAAAAAACGAAACAATCAACCCCTAAAGAACAACAACCAAAAATAAAAATAAACGGCTTCACCCTACGTGTCTGTATAGTCCTGGTCCCTACCTACTTCGGCCACCGCTCCACTACCAAAACACTGGTACTGTATGTAAGAAATATAAGCGAGCACTGGCATGACCGCCTAACGCCTCCACACCTAGAGATATTCGTAAATCAACCACCGTCGTGTGTATAAAAAAAAACCAAACCCATCCCCAAACGTTCTCAACCCTCACTATAGCACCCCTATATAAGTAAACACTATACACACGCCGGCCTAGGAGGAGCCTGACAGGGTCCTTCTAATACCCCGATCGCATGTGGTGTGTCCCCAGGCGATGGAAGGCACCATATATAAAATGGTCCGACTGCCCTAGCTGGTTGAGAACGCTCCCTATTGGAGAAGTATTTGCCAAGGGGGTCTAAAACATGGGTCACACACACGACAATGTCAACCATACCTCACAGTGTGGATCCAGCCCAGCGG
Organism: Notolepis coatsorum; assembly: GCF_963971535.1. Lineage (NCBI taxonomy): Eukaryota > Metazoa > Chordata > Actinopteri > Aulopiformes > Paralepididae > Notolepis > Notolepis coatsorum. The sequence continues at coordinate 18,899,468 of NC_140180.1, forward strand.
CCACCACCAAATGTTTGCTCCGAGTAGTTTGGCACGAGCCCCCATATTACGTAACCATTGACTACAGGAAGGCTCGTTATCTGGTCAATGTTACATAATAAAGAGACGGTAGCCGAAGTATCTAAATAAAGAATATTTAATGTATAATTACCATGGTTTTGTAATCAACGGAACATCAAATAATAAACAGACAAACACAGAACTATACAGACAGGATCAGCACCAGACGGAAGGGATGACAGACTACTTATACACAAGGAAATGACTGTACATTGGAATACTGACAAGGCCATAATAATTTGGTCTTTACTGTACAACTGGATTAGGACATTTGTAGGGGCCAGTTTCGAATTGCAGTCTCCCGTAGGTGTTCTTTGAGAGTGTTTTTGAAAGTGAGTAGTGATTCACATTCCTTTACAGCTTTGGGTAGGGCGTTCCACATTGATGTGGCATAATTGCGAAACGTGTTTAGTCCCTTGTTTGAGCCTAATCTGGGTTTTACATGATTTGTGGAGCTCCCTCTGGTGTTGTGATCGTGGTATTCACTGACCTTTGGGAAGTATTTTGACATGTACATGGGTACATTGGTCGTGTAGTGTATCTTGTTCTGAGCTAGGGAAGTCAGCCTTTTCCTTTGATGCCTCTAACTCATGGAATGTCCTTCAACTCACGCTAAAATTGGAGGTTCTCCCTTCCCTTGGAATGTTTAAATGTATGATTTCAGACCATTGTGTGACTACCTGTAACTGTTTTAGTTGATATTTTAAAATTATTTTTAAACGTTTTTAATTTGTTTTACTCTGGTGTTTAACATTTCTGTGAATATTGTTTTTATTATGTACTGTACAATCGTCGTTTCTGTAAATGAGGGAAACCTCAGATGCTTACGATTTGCTTTACGGTTGTCTACTCTAAGCCATCCTAGGTTGGCAAAGTGGGCAGGGGTGAGGTGGGTTCTAGGAGTCAGGTCAAGCAGTAGTCTGACTAGTTTGTTTTGAGATGTTTGTAATTTGGTTTTTAGTGCCTTTGAGGTGCTTTGGTACCATGAGGTGCAAGCATAGTCGTAGTACCCTTGAATGAGTGCTCCTGCCAGAGTCTTCAGGGTATTCTTGTTTACCAGAGAGGAGATCCGGTACTGTTGTATGGTTTGAAATGAACAAATGAAACTGATACTGATACTTGTTTAGTTTAAAGGGGAACTCCACTTTTTTTGGAAATTAGCTTATTTAACATCTTCCCTGGAGTTAGACAAGAAGATGCATACCTTTTTTGTCTCTGTGCGTGCATTTTAGCTTTGGGAATAGACGCTCCGTTAGCATAGCTTAGCTTCATCACTGGAAGTGAGGCAGGACAGTAGCCTTACAGTGCCTTACAGTGTATTGCAAGGTCTGACATTGACCAAACTTGATATGCATGACCTTGGTGGGCTCTAGGTCAACTCCTGAAAAGGGGGTCAATGTCAGACTTTGCAATCAAAAGTTAGGGGGCTAATAACCCTTGCCATAATTTCAGTGCGCCCCTAACTTTTGATTGCAAGGTCTGACATTGACCCCCTTTTCAGGAGTTGACCTAGAGCCCACCAAGGTCATGCATATCAAGTTTGGTCAATGTCAGACCTTGCAATACACTGTAAGGCACTGTAAGGCTACTGTCCTGCCTCACTTCCAGTGATGAAGCTAAGCTATGCTAACGGAGCGTCTATTCCCAAAGCTAAAATGCACGCACAGAGACAAAAAAGGTATGCATCTTCTTGTCTAACTCCAGGGAAGATGTTAAATAAGCTAATTTAAAAAAAAAAGTGGAGTTCCCCTTTAAGAATAGGGGGCAGGTAACCATAAGATTCATTCTTCTTCCTGCTCCTTTTGCCCATGGTAGAACTGTATTTATGATTTTGTATGAAAACTGTAAACATGACTACTCCATGTTTACTATCAAACAGTTTTCCAGGTAAAACACCTAATTTCAGTGATAATTACAATTTAATCAAAGTTACATTGACTATAGGACATTACATTTCTAATATCCTGGTTTTAACCATTGTCTGTGGGGTCTAGGAAAAGGCTCTAGGCTTTTCACACCTCTAACAAGCGTCAGCTGAGGACCTGCTTCTATGCAAATGTTCTTGTGTGCCTTCCAGATACACTTCATTAGTTACAGAATAAGTTATTCTTAAAAGATATATACTTTATCACCTAATACTTGAGATGTACTGCTTTAAGTGACTTCTTTAAAAATACTTTATTTAATCAGGTCCTCAAACTTATGTTATATTTTGAATATCACAAACCTGACATACCATTTGTCTCTAAGGGGAATACATCAACGTCACACCCTTGATTGAAACCTCACACCTACATGAGCCAACTCAGTTTTCTTTGTTCCAAAGTTCTTGAAGCTCTTGGAGGTGTGTGAACACTAATGTGGGCCGGTGTGTGGGCCAGTGTGTGGGCCAGTGTGTGAGTCGGTGTGTGGGCCACTAATGTGGGCCGGTGTGTGGGCCAGTGTGTGGGCCAGTGTGTGAGTCGGTGTGTGGGCCAGTGTGTGGGCCAGTGTGTGAGTCGGTGTGTGGGCCACTAATGTGGGCCAGTGTGTGGGCCAGTGTGTGGGCCAGTGTGTGGGCCAGTGTGTGGGCCAGTGTGTGGGCCGGTGTGTGGGCAGGTGTGTGGGCCAGTATGTGGGCCGGTGTGTGGGCCGGTGTGTGGGCCAGTATGTGGGCCAGTATGTGGGCCGGTGTGTGGGCCGGTGTGTGGGCCAGTGTGTGGGCCAGTGTGTGGGCCACTAATGTGGGCCGTAGGGTTGCCACCTGTCCCTTAAAATACGGAATCGTCCCGTAATTGGAAACTAAAAGACGCGTTCCGTATTGAACTGATACGGGACGCCCTTTGTCCCGTATTTTAAGGTTGCCAGTTTAGTGAGAGAAATAAGCCAGCCAAAAGTTGCGGAAAATAAACAGACTTGGCAACTCTGGTATGATGGGCGTGCGCTCAGCAGCTCACCGACCAATGAGAATTAGCGCTTTCACGTAGATAAGAAGAGTTCTGTGCCGTTGTGCCAATCTTCCGTCTGCGCACTGCGTGATTTCTTTTCGAAGACGCTTTGAAAATGTCTACAGCAGACACTGTGACTCCACCCCGTCCTAAAAAGACAAAACGCTTGTCGCCACAATGTTTACAAAGCAAACTGTAAAGTATGTAGCTGGTGTTTTCTGTGGCGCATGGTGGACTGACTGACATCAGACAGCATGCCTCAGGAGAACAATATTCCCGAAATATAAGAACGCAAAGGACCCAAGCACAGGTGTCACAGTTCTTCATAACTGAAACATCTCCTGAGATTGATTCGGTATGGGATATTACATCTTATTTATCTGGTTGTGTTTTTAACTAGATGTCAGTATTTCTATTTACCTGCCCTGGCAGCCAGGAGCCTACTCTTCTTTGCACTTTATTTTTTATTAATCTTTTAATTTGAGTCACACAAGTGTTTCATTGTATTATTGTCCTTTTTCAGTGTTCCGAGGCTTTGTTTTTACAGCACTTTATATTCATACAGTATTATGCTCAAGTTGAGGCTATAGTTCAGCCAATTTATTTAAACAATGTTAAATGCAAATAAAGCACTTTAAACTTTAAGTATGACTAAATGCTTTCTTGACTATATATGTAACGGAGTGTAATGGATGGTATTGTGAAGCGCAGTCAAGAAGGGCTGGGGTGAGTAGCGGTGCTATGGGTTAAACTCACTCTCACATCCTCAAAAAAGACAGATAGACACGTTGCGAAGTAGTGGATTCCAGTGCATGTGAGCGGATCGGAGCGTGAGCGGCGCGGGGCGCGGAGCGGCCGGTTTTGACGTGAGCGAGGAGTGGGTTTTAAAATGAGTCGGCGCGACGTCCGGAGCAAGAGTTCTCCTCCGCTCCAATCCACTCCAGGCCGCTCACAGTGGTTTAACACTGATGTAATATATACATGCAGTACAATGCCAAAGCAACAGATGGCGATGTACAAACATGAAGGCCATTTTCAACCAATGAGAAGGGTGAACCTGTGATAGGCTGTTCGTTCAGGCTTTGTCACTGTAGAGACGCCCACACTCACTCCAGTTAGAAAAAGTATATCGACGCCATTGTTGTTGACGTTAGCTTACATGCTAACGTTAATGGCAGCGACCATAGCATTGTGGCTCGGCTAGCCTATCATCGCTTAATAGAGATAGTGAATGGATAAACAACGTTATTTAACATTGCAGAATGGCTACAATTACAATGCGGCTCAATACAAACAATTGTTAAGGGGCCCAGGGGGTGTAGACTGTTGTAGTTTGAGCTCATTTACACCATGCTCCAAAAAAAGAAGAAAAAAAACTGCCGAGCGATCTGGCGCGGGGAGCGGGGAGCGCTCGATTCAAGGTGAGCGGGGAGCGAGCGGAGAGCGACTTGGGGGCGGGGTCAACATGAGTGATTAGCGGAGCGGACCAAGCTTTAAAGAGCGAAGAGCGGATTTCTCGGCCGCGCCGATCCGCTCACGTGGTCTGGTGGATTCACCTCTTGGTATAGCGGTCTGTGTTGCTGCCTGCGGTGTGGGAGACCGGGGTTCGACTCCCACTCGGGGCATCGAAGTTTGAGGTGATGTTGTCACAACCGTTACATATATAGTAACTGTTCCAAAATGCATAGATTTCTATGTATTTTAGGGGTTTGGGGGCTAGCTCTTTTTAATATAAATGTCATAGATTGTTTTATTTAGATTTCATAGATTTCTATGCATTTCAGGAGTTTGGGGGGCTGGCTCCCCAAAATAATTAAATAACATAACCCTAAGCCTAACCCTAAAACCGAAATAAAGTAAAAAAAAATATAGTGAAAAAATCCGCCCATTTTCGCCCAAAAAACGCCCCAAAACCGCAAAAGAAATAAATTGCGTGCGCTATGCGCACGCTCGATGATAGGTGTCCCTTATTTCTATTGGTCAAAGGTGGCAACCCTAGTGGGCCGGTGTGTGGGCCGGTGTGTGGGCTGGTGCGTCTGAATGCCCCGGGCTGAATTTGTGTCCCAGTCCGCCACTGGGTACAACTTAGGGTAAGGTGCAATGAAGTATGAGTTGTAGTGCAAATCTCTTTACCAATAAATATAAAGTGTGTTAAAGTGTCTAAAGTGGGTAAAGTGGGTGATACAGTGAGTTGTTTATTTAAAGTGAGTGTGTACGTGTGGATGTGTGTGCTGTGAGTGTATTTGATGGTTTGTTACATAGTGTTATTGTTATTGTCTGCAGAGGCTGCAACATAATGAAGAGGCAGAGAGGAGATATATATACATATATAGGACAAGAAGATGATCGTATATCTACATATAATGTTCTATTATTATCATATTAATTGCCTTTGCCGTTTCTGTTTTGACTGGTTTTATTTGAAAGTGTATTGACAGTGCTGATCCAGTATATTGTATTTCGGTGCTGTGTAATGTCTGTCGGTTGTTTGTTTTGTACCCATTTGCGCATAATGTTAATGGTTTGATTGCACTCCCTTTTGAGAAGCATATAAAAAAAATTCAAAACATTTATAATTATACAAAAACTAAAACAAATCATAACCCTAAAATGTTGCTTTTTGTAAGCAAATGTCATTAGTGAGCTAATACTCTCAATAATAATCTGCAGTCAGTTTGACTTTGATGCCAGCGATCATTTCATGAGAAAAGTAATTTCCTTTTTAGTGTGAGAATTAAGTTCATACATCCCTGTGCAAACAGCTACAGCTCAGGATACCATGGGAGTACCTGCTACTCCTGTCCCAGTGCCTGTTGTGGCCCCAGCTCCCGGTTCTCCTGGTGTGGGGAGCCTCGGTGTGGAGGCTGTAGCAGAACACACAGCGGATGGCTCCCTCTGCAGCCAGTATCAAAAGAAGACTCAAAGCTCTCAACAACACTCTGTGGTAAAACATTTATCTTTAAGCCCACGCCATGACAACATACAGACGCTCTGTGGTGAAACATTTGTCTTTAACGCCATGACAACATACAGACGCTCTGTGGTGAAACATTTGTCTTTAACGCCATGACAACATACAGACGCTCTGTGGTGAAACATTTCTCTTTAACGCCATGACAACATACAGACGCTCTGTGGTGAAACATTTCTCTTTAACGCCATGACAACATACAGACGCTCTGTGGTGAAACATTTCTCTTTAAGCCCACGCCCCCCACACACACACACACACACACACACACACACACACACACACACACACACACACACACACACACACACACACACACACACACACACACACACACACACACACACACACACACACACCTACACACACACCTACACACACACCTACACACACACCTACACACACCTACACACACACACACACACACACACACACACACACACACACACACAACACACACACACACACACACACCTACACACACACACACACACACACACACACACACACACACACACACACACACACACACACACACACACACACACACACACACGCACACACACACACACACACACACACACACACACACACACACACACACACACACACTAATAATGAAGTATTTGGCATTTAATATTACAATAAAATAACAACAATGTTGTGCTGATGTGCAGGATGGTCAGACACAGCTGAGGCTGTGTGAGATTCTGAGCCAGGTGGGAAATACGTCCACTCTCAGGCATCTGCTGCCGGAACCGCTACTGGTCGAGATCTTGGCTGAGAGACTACAGGTGATCTCTCTCTCTCTCTCTCTCTCTCTCTCTCTCTCTCTCTCTCTCTCCTCTCTCTCTCTCTCTCTCTCTCTCTCTCTCTCTCTCTCTCTCTCTCTCTCTCTCTCTCTCTCTCTCTCTCTTCTCTCTCTCTCTCTCTCTCTCTCTCTCTCTCTCTCTCTCTCTCTCTCTCTCTCTCTCTCTCTCTCTCTCTCTCTCTCTCTCTCTCTCTCTCTCTCTCTCTCTCTATTATATGTTGTACCACTGTATTTTTATTGGATTCTATTATATGTTGTACCACTGTATTGCACATCGTCGCGGGCAAGACCACCCGCATTTCATTGTATACTTGTATGCCGTGACAATTAAAACTCTTGACTTGACTTGACTCTCTCTCTCTCTCTCTCTCTCTCTCTCTCTCTCTCTCTCTCTCTCTCTCTCTCTCTCTCTCTCTCTCTCTCTCTCTCTCTCTCTCTCTCTCTCTCTCTCTCTCTTTTTACTCACTCACTCACTCACTCACTCACAATTGGTACTGTTAACCAAAAAGCAATAGGTAACACTTGTATGGTAACCAGTGGTGCAGTCGTGGTCACACGCGGTTACATGCAGTGTTACCAGATCACATGTGCGTGCGTGTGTGTATGTGTATAAATCAGTTCTGTGCGCATGCACGTGGCGTGGCGTGTTACCAGTTCCCATATTACGACTGCACCACTGATGGTAACCGAAGGACATAAACAGTGAAATTAAGTGATCGGTGAAGAAACTAAACAGACAAAATATTCTGTAATTAAATGTTCATTATATAGTTTGTTCTCTTCTCCCAGAAAGTCTCATGATGTCTGTTTTTTGTTGTTGTTATCATTTCATCATCACCATCATCGCCATCGCCATGGTGACAGCTAAGTGATTGTTACCGTGGCGTTGTGATCGACGGCTTGGAGTCCCTGTACACCCAATCAGTGGCCAGCGCTCTGCAGGTGGTGCTCCGGGCGCTCAACAACCGCAAACACATCTACCTGTTGAACCTGGTGAACTCATACGAGCAGCTGAAGGCCCTGGAGGAGGGAGAGAGAGAGGCTGAGGGTAACATGGATACACACACGCACGCACGCACGCACGCACACACACACACCAGTGGCGGCTGCTGACCAAATTTCTTGGTGAAGCACAAAATGATTATATTATATTATATATTAAATTATATTTTTTAAACATCCCCAATGCTGCAACACCCCCATTCCTCCCGGGTGTCAGGCTCCTCATTCGCTTCCATTCATTTTGGGGACCATGTTTAAATATCATACTTCTGAATGTATAAACAAACTATACTGCTGTGACGATTTCAATAAAACAGACCATTCTGAGTCAATGGTACAGCAAAACTGTACATTGGAATATTGGTAAACATATCGGTCAATCCCATTGTCCCGTGGGATTTATGCCCCCCCCCCCCTCCCCGCGGCGATATTAATATTTGATTAGAAACGCAAGCAAGGCTTGCCGCGACTCATGTGGTCCTTGGGGGCTACCACCTGGTGCCCGCGGGAACCGTGTTGGTGTATTACACACGCAAGGCCACAGCGGGCCAATGAATTCATAATCACTGTAAAATAAATTTTAAATGCACTCACCACACAACAGCCAAAGCATTGACCAATCTCATCTTCCATTGAATATTGCAGCTTCTCCATCGTGACAAGTCTGACTCGAGTCGAGACACGTTCTTTTATCCCATGGAAAGTGTAAACAATTGACCACTTCCGGTATTTTGAGCTCATGGGAGGTTCGGGGGGGAAGGCAGCGCATTTGTCCCCCCGCCCCCCTCCTCCTCACGAGCTCCATGTAACGTGGAAGTGCAGTGGTCTATGCCATGTCTCGCACCTCCTCTCTGATTGAGTTTCAGACCGTCGAGGGCTGTCAATAATTCAACCCGCATTCGTGAGTAGCGTGCGCAAAGTTGCACGGGCGGGGCTTAGATGACTCAAATAGCCTATTTTGATTGGATAATAGAATAAAAAGATCAACCCGTGCAGGGAAAGTTGCACTTGAGTGATTGACAGCTAGCTATTACTGACTGCAGGCCTGATCAGAGAGTTTCTTTAATAGTTGTCATACAGAAGTACAGAATACTTTCATACAAAATGCTTCTTACTGTTACGCTCCAGAGACTGTGCTAGACAAGATAGTATCAAATAACATAGTATACATGTAGTTTAGAAGAAGAAAATGAGGTCACAGTGTTCGGTATAGACATATGTACAATGTTCTGAGTTACCATATAATATACAATACTATGCAGTGTACTAATGTACAGTACTATATAGTGCAAAGCAGAAATGGGATGAGGTACAATTTAGGTACAATTTACAGTAAGGTGTACGAGTTGTAGTGCAATCCTTCATCAATAAATATAAAGTGTGGGGAGTGGGTGCTACAGTGTGTTTGTTTAAAGTGGGTGTGTGCTATAAAGTGTGTGGAGTGGGTGCTACAGTGTGTTTGTTTAAAGTGAGTGTGTGCGTGTGGATGTGTGTGCTATGTGCGTTTGGTGGTTGTTGTTGTGTAGGGGAGGATCTATGGTGGTTGTTGTTGTGTAGTGTTCATTCATTGTTCGTTTAGCAGCCTGATGGCCTGGGGATAGAAGCTTCTTCTGAGTCTTTCTGTGCTCGCCTTGAGACTCCGGTATCGCTTGCCTGACCGCAGCAGTTCAAAGAGGCAGTTGTTCGGGTGACTGGAGTCTTTAATGATTCTCTTAGCCTTGCCCTTGCAACGCTTGTTGTAAATGTTCTGGAGGGTGGGGAGCCCCCCTCCAATTGTGCGTTCGGCTGAACGTGTCACTCTTTGTAGTCTGCTTCGGTCTTGTGCAGTGCTATTCCCAAACCAGGAGGTGATGTTGCCGGTCAAGATGCTCTCTATTGTACATGAGTAGAAGTTCTTAAGGATCTTCTGACTGACTTGGAACTTCCTTAGGCGCCTGAGGAAGTAGAGGCGTTGTCGTGCCTTCTTCACAACACTGTCAATGTGTGTGGTCCATGTCAAGTCCTCGGATATGTAGGCTCCGAGGTACTTAAAGCTGTTGACTCTCTCAAGAGCTCAGAGCTGTCACTTTTGGCCATTTTTGAAGAAGAAAAAGAATTCACTGGCATTTTTTTTACAGAGGAAAACATTTCTAATAATAATAATAATAATAATTAAAAAAAAATATATATATATTATGTAAATTAATAATAATTATGAGTGAATTTGTGTTTCACGTGTTGTCATGGAATAACCTCCACTGACACACACATACACACTCACTCACTCACTCACTCACTCACTCACTCACTCACTCACTCACTCACTCACTCACTCACTCACTCACTCACTTACTTAGAGATGTGTTAAGTAAGATTGTATACTTTCTATCTTATCTTTTGTTTATGTGATTTGTTTGAAGTGCGAGTGCCTATCTACATGCATGTGATTGTGTGTGTGTGTGTCTGCATGAGTGTATAGCTATGTTTACATCTGTGTGTGTGTGTGTGTGCGTGTGTGCGTGTGCGTGTGTGCGCGTGTGTGTGTGTGTGTGTGTGTGTGTGTGTGCGTGTGCGTGCGCGCCATCCAGAGGCCCTGCAGAAGGAGGCGGCAGAGCGGGAGATGCAGCGGCTGCAGGAGATGGGCGAGGATGAGTATGACGCCCAGCCAGAGGAGGAGAAGGAGCTGCAGGCCCACACACGCCTGCAGTATCTCCGAGAGCGGAAACGCAGGTACCTCCATGTTCTCCCCCACCCAGTTGACTGAACACCAGACCAGAGATATAACTGTTCCTAGAGAAGGTAACAGAGAAGATAAAGATGACTTTGAACGGTTGAACAGTAATCCAGAACTATTTTATTGCACTATTTTACTCTGTCTATTTTATCTTACTCTTTTTTATTATTGTCTATTTAAAACTGAATCAAACCATAAACAATGTGGCCTGTTGGGATGTTAGATCCTAATGTGAAAAACTGTGATTTTATATGTCTGCTCATTTTCTGCCGTCTTTTTTCTGCCGTGAAGCACTTTGAGCTGCAGTTTCTGTATGAAAGGTGCTATACAAATATAGTTTATTATTATTATTATTATTATTATTATTATTATTATTATTATTATTATTATTATTATTATTATTATTATTATTATTATTATTATTATTATTATTATTATTATTATTATTATTATTATTATTATTATTATTATTATTATTATTATTAGTGTGGGTGACCTGGCGAAGCCAGGTTGCAACCCACACTATACATATCCATACTCTTTTTATTTATTTATTCTTCTTTATTCCACCGATTTTGACAACAAACTCCTCCCAGACCGTTTGCGCCCCATACACGTGAAAGGTATCAAAACGACCGGCTTGCTCCAACTCGATATGCTATTCGAACTCGTAAAGTTTCACCGCACCGTCTGGCTACGAATCGACTTTAAACGGTAAAATTTCGGTCCCATTGGGAATGCATTGCATTTTAGAGTGTAGCAGCTGAAATAATCTTTTTCCCCCTACCTTGGGTGAATTGCGAGTGTGATCTCAATTTTGGACGTAGAAATAAAACAAACACATCAAAACGATGACACGGCTGTCAGCCCGCTCACAAAAGAAAAATAAATGGAATTGGACATTTATATCTCAACTGACGACCATTTGTTTGAAGGTTCTCCCCCCCATTGACCGCCATGCAATCGCCCTCTAGAAATCCATTTTTTCACACTATTTTTTAGCCTTCTGTTCCGATCGCCGAAGGAGTGCCACAATATCGCACGAATGCCACAATATCGGACATAACCCTTCGCCTACTCGTTGTAGTGCTCATGTGCGCGTCACAACGCTTCATCTCTTATAGTTTTCTTTTAATCAATGTGACAATGCAGTCATGCATCTGCCTCCATAGAAATGCATTGGATAGAAAATATGCAAGTCATAGTGATTGCTTCACCTGTGTGGCTCATGGCTCACTCATGATTGGTTCAGCTGTGTGGCTCGTGGCTGAGCTGCCAATGACCTCATCCACTTTAACCCATCATTGGCCATCACTGTGTTGCAGTACTGAATTGCTGGACAGCGCCCTCTGTCTTGTGGGTTGTGTCATTGTACTCAGTAGGGATATCCTCTTTCATTTTTCATTGGTCCATGTTGACCACCTTTCATTGGTCGATGTTGACCACTCCCCCGATCCTTAGACCACGCCCCCTTAGGCCACACCCCCTCAGTGTATCTCTTGAACCGTTTGTCGTAGAGACTTGCGGATTGTGCCATTGGTCGATGTTGACCACCTTTCATTGGTCGATGTTGACCACTCCCCCTGTTGACCACCTTTCATTGGTCGATGTTGACCACTCCCCCGATCCTTAGACCACGCCCCCTTAGGCCACACCCCCTCAGTGTATCTCTTGAACCGTTTGTCGTAGAGACTTGCGGATTGTGCCATTGGTCGATGTTGACCACCTTTCATTGGTCGATGTTGACCACTCCCCCGATCCTTAGACCACGCCCCCTTAGGCCACACCCCCTCAGTGTATCTCTTGAACCGTTTGTCGTAGAGACTTGCGGATTGTGCCATTGTACTCGGTGTAATAGTGTGTAATAGTGTAATAGTGTGTAATAGTGTAATAGTGTGTAATAGTGTAATAGTGTGTAATAGTGTGTAATAGTGTAATAGTGTAATAGTGTGTAATAGTGTAATAGTGTAATAGTGTGTAATAGTGTAATAGTGTGTAATAGTGTAATAGTGTAATAGTGTGTAATAGTGTAATATTGTGTAATAGTGTAATAGTGTAATAGTGTGTAATAGTGTAATAGTGTGTAATAGTGTAATAGTGTAATAGTGTGTAATAGTGTGTAATAGTGTGTAATAGTGTAATAGTGTGTAATAGTGTAATAGTGTCTAATAGTGTAATAGTGTGTAATAGTGTAATAGTGTAATAGTGTAATAGTGTGTAATAGTGTATAATAGTGTAATAGTGTAATAGTGTGTAATAGTGTAATAGTGTAATAGTGTGTAATAGTGTAATAGTGTAATAGTGTGTAATAGTGTAATAGTGTGTAATAGTGTAATAGTGTGTAATAGTGTAATAGTGTAATAGTGTGTAATAGTGTAATAGTGTGTAATAGTGTGTAATAGTGTGTAATAGTGTGTAATAGTGTAATAGTGTAATAGTGTGTAATAGTGTCTAATAGTGTAATAGTGTGTAATAGTGTAATAGTGTAATAGTGTATAATAGTGTAATAGTGTAATAGTGTGTAATAGTGTAATAGTGTGTAATAGTGTAATAGTGTGTAATAGTGTAATAGTGTAATAGTGTGTAATAGTGTAATATTGTGTAATAGTGTAATAGTGTAATAGTGTGTAATAGTGTAATAGTGTGTAATAGTGTAATAGTGTGTAATAGTGTAATAGTGTAATAGTGTGTAATAGTGTAATAGTGTGTAATAGTGTGTAATAGTGTGTAATAGTGTAATAGTGTGTAATAGTGTAATATTGTGTACTAGTGTAATAGTGTAATAGTGTGTAATAGTGTAATAGTGTGTAATAGTGTAATAGTGTGTAATAGTGTAATAGTGTGTAATAGTGTAATAGTGTCTAATAGTGTAATAGTGTGTAATAGTGTAATAGTGTGTAATAGTGTAATAGTGTAATAGTGTGTAATAGTGTAATAGTGTGTAATAGTGTAATAGTGTATAATAGTGTAACAGTGTAATAGTGTGTAATAGTGTAATAGTGTGTAATAGTGTAATAGTGTAATAGTGTGTAATAGTGTCTAATAGTGTAATAGTGTAATAGTGTAATAGTGTGTAATAGTGTGTAATAGTGTAATAGTGTGTAATAGTGTAATAGTGTAATAGTGTATAATAGTGTAATAGTGTGTAATAGTGTAATAGTGTGTAATAGTGTGTAATAGTGTAATAGTGTGTAATAGTGTAATAGTGTGTAATAGTGTGTAATAGTGTAATAGTGTGTAATAGTGTTGCGGGTTGTGTCATTGCACTCAGTAGGGATATCCTCTTTGATTGGTCTATGTTGACCACTCCCCTGATCCTTAGGCCGCGCCCCCTTTTTGTATCCTTTGAACCGTTTGTCATAGAGACTCGCGAGAGACCCTCTCCCCCGTTGGCCGGCGGTGCACAGGCGTCACCCACACTTTCACAATTTCCCCCGCGCGGAATTGTCTAGTTATTATTATTATTATTATTATTATTATTATTATTATTATTATTATTATTTTATTATTATTATTATTATTGCTAGGTTTTAAGTTTTAGGGAGTCGTTATCTTCATTGGGGAAAGTCTGGGGGTGTTGCAAATGTGGACTTTATGGTGTGTTTCTGTTCTGGGTATATTGTGATGTTTCTTCTGGGGAGCGGTTAGTTGTGATTTCGGGCTATACAAATACATTTGATTTGATTTTAAACAAGGTTGCAGATGAATTGTCTTAATTACAGAATGGTTGAATTGTGTGTGTGTGTGTGTGTGTGTGTGTGTGTGTGTGTGTATTAGAGAGAAGGAAGAGCAGGAGAAAAGGAGGCAAGAGCAGGCGAGGAGAGATGAAGAGATAAAGAAAAGAAAAGAAGAAGGGAAGAAGAGCCAGCCGGGAAAGAAACAGGTTTCTCTCTCTCTATCTCTTTCTCTCTCTGATCGGGAGCCCATACTGTTGTCTCACTAGCGTATCTGACCCATGGAACACTATGCAAGCAAGCTCTCCCTTGGGTCTGAAAGCAGCACAATGAGAAATAACCAAATGTTTATAAAGTATGGTGTATTGGGGTCTTGTCTCCCATCCATCCCTCCTGACGATGTAATCTCATTAAAGTATAGGAAAAAGATGGTTTCTCTATTTTTCTGTAGTGCATACCGATGCTTTCATATTGAAGTTTAGTTCCATGCTTGGGCGGCTTGTTTACAATGGGGAGTGCTGTCGGCTAGTACAGAGAAATAGAGAAATCGTAAGGTTATCCTATAACCCTAGTTATATGATACTGGCTGAGCGTCCCGCTCTGCCTACTGAGATAACCCCTTATCTCCACGCACCTAGTGTGCTCCGGGGAACAAAACAAATGCACCCACTTGCACGTGACCACGCCACTCCCATGCGTCCTATATTACGCCGGAAGTGGTCACGCCTCACCCTTCCCCGTTCGATTTCCATAAGCGGAAACCATCCAAGGGACCTCAGGGCGCTAAGAGCGGGACGCTCAGCCAGTATCATATCACTAGGGTTATAGGATAACCGTACGTTATATTATCAACTGGCTATTGCGTCCCGCTCTGCCTACTGAGATAAGGGCAGAGCAGACACGTAGCCCGGACAAATGCACCCCCTGAGGGCCCGTAAGCCCCAGCCAGGGAGGAGGGGAGTCCCATCCATTCGCCCGTCCTAACGAAGGGGGGGAGGCAGTCAACTCCACCAAAGTGCGAAACGGGGGGAACCAAGAACCCCTGAACGCACAGTGCAAGCGGGACCACGTGTGACACAGCACCCTGCGGGCCACACCCACACACCCCTGCTAGCCCACCCGATGACGGGATGCAGGAGAGGTCCCGGACCTCAGGACCACCTGGGAGACAGAACCCCCAGACATGTCCATGAGGTAAAACGAAAGGACTTGGGGAGGACCAGGAGTCCGCAGCACAAATGTCCTCCACCGAGGCCCCCCCTAACAGGGCAGCAGAGTGCGCCCTGACGCCCCCAGGGGGAACCTGTCCAGCCAACGTGTAGCAAAGGGCAATGCCCTCGCACAACCAATGTGACAGACGCTGCTTGGACAGCGCCTCACCTGCGCGAGGGCCACCGTAACAAACAAATAGTTGGTCGGAGGCCCTGAAACCCTGCGTGCGGCTAAGGTAAACCCCCAGCACACGGACAGGACACGACAGGTGCAGGTTCGACTCCAACTCACTAGCGTGAGGAGGAGGATGAAACGCCTGAATCACAATATCCCTGGAGCGAAAAGAGCTCCGGACATTCTTTGGCACGAAGACTGGATTAGGCCTCAGAGTCGCCCCGCTATCGGCCCGAATAGACAGGCACTCAAACCACACCGAGAGAGCACAAAGCTCACCCACGCGTTTAGCGGAGGTGATGGCCAAAAGGAATGTGGTCTTAAAAGACAGCTGACCCAACGGCGCCCGCTCAAGAGGCTCAAACGAGGTCCCAACTCGGAGACAAAGAACGCTCCACAGGCTTAAGACGCAGAGCGCCAAGCAGGAAACGTACCGCGTACCGCCCTCAAAGCCCATGTGACAGGAGGATATAGCCGCAGCGTATACCCTCACCGTCGAGGCCGACAGCCTATCCAGGATAGTCTGGAGGAAGGCAAGAACCGAGTCCAGGGGGCAAGACACTGGGTCCAGGCCCCCAACCTCACACCACTCTTGAAACATACGCCACTTCCCAGCGTAAACCGCGCTAGTGGACGGAGCGTGCGCGTTCCGGATGGTGTCAACCACAGTAGGGTTCAGACACATCACCTCCAGATTCACCCTTTCAGCAGCCAAACCATCAATGGCTGCCCCAGAACAGGACTCAGAAACAGCGTTCCGCGTGCCTGAGAGAGGGCCTGCGGTGACCATGGAACAGGCCACGGCGGGGCCACCAAGAGCTGAATCAGGGCCGGGATCCACACAGCTGAGCCCCGGCCCGGCACGACCAGGATCAAAGTCCCGCGCTCCTGACGTACCCGCCCCAACAGCTGAGCTATCAGGTGTATGGGGGGGAACGCGTACAAAATCCCAGCGGCCACGGATACATCAAGAAGGCATCCACCCCCAGAGCGGGGTTGTTCTTCCGACTCACAGAGAACCACAAGGGGCACTGGTGGGACTGTCTGCTCGCAAACAGGTCCACCGTGGCCTCCCCGAATCGGTCCCAGACCTGTCTGACTATGTCTGGACGTAGTCCCCACTCGTCAGGGTGAGGACCGCCCTGCGACATCACATCTGCACCCACATTCTCCCTGCCGGGGACGTGGAGAGCCCTCAGGCTGTGCAGATTGAGAAACGCCCATAGCCAGAGCTTGACCGCCGCCCTGTGCAGATGTGGGGATCGTACTCCTCCCTGTCTGTCGATATACGACGCTGACGTTGTGTTGTCCGTCCTGATCAAAACATGCTTGCCCACCACAAGGTGGCCGAGCCGTTTGAGGACCAGAAGGACTGCCTTCAATTCCAGAGGGCGAGATCCCCCAGTACTGACATGGAAACCTTCAGCCACTTCCACTTGTCTCTCACCGGGTCTATTTCCATACTGGAAAACCACCTCTGTATCCTCCTCATGAAGAGGAGGCCAAGAGGGACCACAGAGTGAGCAGATGCCATCATACCGAGCAGGCGCATCACGACAGCGGCGTAACCGTCCTAGGACGGAACCTCCCGAGCATGGCGAGAACATCCACTCGCCGCCGCTCTGAGAGGGATGCCCATATAGACCTTGAGCTTAGAAATAAGCCCAAGTACTCCACCCGTTGACTGGGAAGAGGAGTACTCTACTTCCAGTCTACAGCAAAACCCAGGCTGGTGAGGAATTCCACCACCTGCCTGGTATGAGACCTGGCGATCTTCTCTGACCGGCCGAGGACCAGAACGTCGTCCAGGGTAGAATAAAATTCGTATCTCCTGATGACGCAGAGGCCCCAGCGCGGTCTCCACGCACTTGGTGAAGATGCGAGGAGCCAGAGAGTAGCCGAACGGCAGCCTCTGGTACTCGTACGCTAAGCCTTGAAAAAGGAAGCGTAGGTATGTCCTAGGAGGGAAGATCGGGATGCGAATACGCATCCTACAGGTCTATGGAGGTGAACCAGTCCCCTATCTGACAGCGCTTAACAGGTGGGTGACGGTTAACATTCTGAACCTTCGATTTCTCGGGCACCAGAGAATATCGGGACGAATCGCCGCTCATCGTGTCCTCCCATGGGACCACGACGACGGCCTGCTTCGCCGGCAGAGAACGAATCTCCTCGGCCAGGTCTGTCACTGCCGCGGACTCTGATAATAGAGTCTACCAAACCCAAAAACGGGGGACGGGGTGTGTAAACTGTAACACAAGCGCCAACCTCAGCGTTCTCTCCATCCACACCGACATATGGCTACCAGCCATACGTGGTAAAATTCCAAAGCGCCCCTGCCGCCAACTGTCGCTGGTCCGCTAGGAATCATAGATAGGTGGCCCGGTCCCTCCCGCTGTGCGTTGTCAACCCTGGTCTCGCCAACCGCGCGAGCAGGGTGTCTCGTGGAGCCGTGATATCGCACCCTGACTCTACCAACGAGGCAATCACACCCAAGGAGGGGGACCCCGACAGAAAGGGCGATCTGATACGGGGGGAGCGGCCATCACCCCTGGTGACATAGGCTACCCCGCTGAGCATCTTCCCAGCTTAGCTTGCTGAGGACAGCCTGCTCTGCAGCTGGACATGCATGGTGTGTGGTCCTCACACTGCCCGATAGGGTGGGTCTCTACACACCGTAGCCCTGTAGTGATATTACTACCACCCAAATTACGCGTGCCTGCTGACCACCGCGAGATCGGAAGTCCAGACGGGGGAGGCACTAATGTAATACCCGGCCTGGCGAGGGCGGGGCTGGGGGGAACCCACGCTGCGACCTCCTGGGCCTAGAGTTCCCCCTCTGACAACATATTTTGGATACAGGGAACCCTGCTCCGTCGACAGATACAACACCAGGCTCACCAAACACAGACGCAGGACGTGTGGTGTGGGAGCCGCTAGACAGCACAGCATTCTCATAGACAGACCCAGGCCTAGCTAGCAACTGGGTGTCAGCCCCTGTCTCCATGAGAAGCAAAATGTGGGGCCGCTTGTGCTTCACTGGAAGAACGCGGCCCGCAGCCAAAGGGAACAAATCAGAGCCCTGTGTCCCGTAGTGTAGCGGGGGGGAGTAACCGGAGAGCGTGCTAGACACAGCTAGATGGCAACGTTTTTTTAGGGCGTGCCCATCTAATATAGCCAATCCCTCGGGCTGTCGAGGCTGTCGGCCTTGTGATCACCTGTTTTCTTTGTGTCCAGGGTATCTCAGGCAGGGGAAACATGGCCGCTGGCCGGGGGCCTCGCCGCAGCCGCTGACGAGGCCGTGCTCTCACCTCTGGCTGCGCGGTGTGGGGCGGCGTGGAGCCCAGGTCAAATACCGCCCGCGCCTCCGTGGACAGACCAAGGTCCATCCGCGGAGAGGGGAGCCCTGAGGAGGAGACCCCTCCCCTCCTCAAGGGGAGATTGCTCCAACCAAAGATGCCTGTGAACAACCCTCCCTGCGGTTATAACTTGCGGCTAGGTCAAACCTTGTGCGATGGTTTTGACGTCGGCTGGCCCTAAGGCCCCACCACCGATAACATTTTTGACAGAAAAGCAGCCAATTGAGCAATGTTGTCAGCTGCTGCTACATTCTGTACTGCGGCGGTATAAGCTTCATCAGCCCACCAGCCACCTGCCGGCCAACTCGCCTCATGGCGTCGGCCGGGCGGGACACCGTCTCACCATGTCAGGGCAAAGGACTGATACCACCTGCTTCACTAAGCACGGAACACCAGTGGTGGCTGCTGACCAAAGTCTACTACTAGTGAAGCACTGCTCCACCAGTAGTCATGTAACAACCTCCACTGCGGTGTGCACCCGTGAAGGGATAAATGAATGAATGAACGAAAACTCTATTAACATATTGCATAATACACACAATTGTTAAGGGGATGCAGACCAGAGAAAACGTTAGTCAGGGTCCCCCATTTTCAATGCATTGATTCACAAAAAGCACACCTGCCCTGAGCCCTGTCGTCAGCCCATCCACCCATGTAAAGGGTAAATAAGCCCC
Organism: Notolepis coatsorum; assembly: GCF_963971535.1. Classification (NCBI taxonomy): domain Eukaryota; kingdom Metazoa; phylum Chordata; class Actinopteri; order Aulopiformes; family Paralepididae; genus Notolepis; species Notolepis coatsorum. The sequence goes on from NC_140180.1 coordinate 18,919,045, forward strand.
CGCTAAACCCCCAACATTAGACACAGATTGACCATCAGCATGAATGGTTAAGAGGAGGGAAGACAGTAAAGACAGCCCTCGGCGGGGTACATGGGGAACGGCGCCCCAACATTGTAGCATTAGCATTAGCTGCGCGCTAGGTTACTTGGAAAACATCCAAAAGAGAGTCATCACGACCATGTTTTCCCAAATATCCCGCCCCCTGCGCCAATACATCCCTCGGCCGCAGTATCACACATGCCATTACCAATGCCTGATAGCGCAGGCCCTACCTGTGCGCGACTTAGCTTGACTGCTAACCGTCGCGCGACGTCCCTCGGTCCGCTGTCACGAGATGAGGAAAACACAGGATAGAACCGCTGCGCTGTTAGGACATGCCGAGAAGATTTTTTTTTATAACTCTTTATTTTTGTTCATTTTCCTCCTTTTTTCTTTCCAAAGTCAATTCTTTTACATCATTTCCTTTTCACAGTTACTTTTTCACATTTTCAGTTGGAAACTTTTCTTTTGCAGTATGGTTTCCCGTGTTTGCATTGATGTCTTACCCATTTTTTCCAGTGTTCATTAACTTTTACATAAGCATCATACAGTTCACAATAATAATATGACAACCACCACCACAGGACAGACAAGACAGACAAGACTCACAGGACAGGACAGTGTTGTATGGTGGGGGGGGGGGAGAGAGCTGTATTTGCTCTTGGTATGTTGGGTCTGTTTTGATTGTGCCATGGCAGTCTTTAATCATCTAACGGCTCATATGTTGTCCATTTCGACCATCGTCTGTCGTATGTCTTGGCCTTCATTCTCAGCAGGAATGTCATTTTTTCCATATCGCTTATCTCCTCCACTATTCCCCTCCATGTCTCTTTGTCTGGAGCGGCTTCTTTGAGCCAGCTCCTTGTGATGGCCTTCTTACCAGCTATTGTCATGATTTTGAACAGGTACAAGTCTTCATTGTGTATGGTCTCCTTTGTGATCAAACCCAGGTATATCAACTGGGGTTCCATGGGGAATTCATAGCTAAGAATTTTGTACATTTCCTGTGTAACACTCTGTAACACGCTAGCCATACCACTGAAGAAGGACATTGTCCGAAACATGTCTGCTTTTTATTCAGGCTGCCATTAAAAAACATTGAACCTGCGAGTGCTGGTCCGGCTACCCTGCTTTGATATACTGAACTTTATGGGATTACAGCACCCAGTGTGAGAACTTGTGAGCGCGGTCTAACTTGATTATACTGTGTAACACTCTTCCAAAATGGTTGCACTTTATCAGATAACCAAAATATGTGAGAGTGGTCTCCAGCAGGGTTGTTGCCCTTTTAATTGTTTACTCTTAATTTGTGGTGTGATTAAAAAATCTCATCACATTCTCTAGAGCTAGTGGATGAGTGTTGTGTCTCACATATAGAATGCCAGTCATCCTCCGTCAAGATTATACTCAGTTCACTTTCTCACTTCTTCACATTATATGAATCACGGTTGTTGCGAACTTGTAAACTTTTGTACATTTCCGATACTATTTTCACTGGAGTTTGCGAATACGCCAGCTCCATCATTCCCACCACCCCGTTACCCCTACCAATATCCTACTCTTCTTGATTTCTGTATCATACAAGTGTCGCAGTTGTAGATATCTAAACAAATTGTCATTACCCAAATCAAATTGTCCTTAAATTGCTCAAAAGACATGAAGTGGCAATCATGGCGCGACCCGAGTCAGTCGGCGTGGGTTTTGCTCAGCAACGAATGTGCACATTTTTAGTTATTATGTTTGTTTTTACTACTTTTTTTATCGAAGCATCACTGGCGGGGACGTCATACGACCGCCAGTCACTTATTGACCTAAACTCCGGACTCAAAGAGGAGTTTAGAGACACTTTATCATGCCAAGGATGGCCAATGGAGATCAGAAGAGACAAAGACGCGGGAGACGGCCGTAAGACAAAGAAGAAACACAGGGGGAAGAGGAGCGGGATCAGATTAAGACTAAGAAGATCTGCTTACCGTCCGGCTATTCCATCTATCTTCCTGGCGAATGCACGTTCGCTAGAGAGTAAGATGGATGATCTACGAGCGCAGGTCCGATTCCAGCGAGAGATGAAGGACTGCAATATCCTGTGTTTCACGGAGACCTGGCTGAAATCAGTGACTCCCGATCACAGCATCTCTCCCTCCAACTCCTTCACCATCTTCAGAGCGGACCGTACAGAAGCCTCCGGGAAAAGCATCGGCGGGGGTCTCTGCCTGATGACCAACAACGGCTGGACTAGCCCCGGGGAGGTGAAGATACTCTCCCGCTCATGCTCTCCCGACATGGAACACCTCACGATCCAATGTCGCCCGTTCCATCTTCCACGCGAGTTCACTGCAGTGATCATGACTGCAGTGTACATCCCCCCCCAGGCGAATGTCGGCAGGGCGCTAGCGGAACTACACGACCACCTGAACACTCACTAAATCAAGCACCCAGGCGAATCTGAAAAAAGTCATGCCGTCTTTCTTTCAGCACATCGTCTGCTCCACAAGGGGAGGAAATACACTCGACCACTGCTACACCCCGTTCAGAGCCGGATACAAGGCTGTACCGGCCCCACCATTAGCGGGAGCAACGAACACGTCGGATCATGCCGCCATCTTGCTGGTCCCCGCTTACAAACAGAGATCACGTGACGCCGTTGTGTCACGTGAGGTAAACAAATGGGACGACCAATCAGAGGCCACGCTTCAGGACGCACTAGATGTCGCTGACTGGGGAATGTTCGAGAGGAGCACCAGTGACGTCAGCAAGTTCACAGACGCTGTGGTGTCATTCATAACAACGCTGGCTGATAGTATTGTCCCCACAAAGAAGGCGACGGTGTTCCCAAACCAGAAACCATGGGTGGACAGTACTATCAGAGCAGCCCTGAACTCTCGCACCACTGCTTATAACCTGGGCAGAGAGTCAGGAAACATGGAAGAGTACAAGACAACAGTCTACACTCTGCGCAAGGCTGTTAAAACTGCTAAGAGGACGTATGCCGACAAGATGGAGGCACAAATGGCACAGAATGACACAAGAGGCTTATGGCAAGGACTGAGGGCTATAACTGACTACAAAGTCAGCACCCCCTCAATGGGGAGCGACGACGCCTCCCTTGCGGACCAGCTCAACACCTTCTACGCGCGGTTTGGTGCAAACAGTGGCACTGCTAGCCCAACGGCTAGTGACGTCACTGGTATGCCGGCTGTTGTGGAGGGGGGGGGGGGCATCCGCGGGGGGGCGGGGACGCTCTATCATTGATGGTACACAGTGTGAGAAGAGCATTTATGCAGGTGAACACCAGGAAGGCGGCTGGCCCAGATGGAATAACAGGACGCATACTCAAGTCCTGTGCTAACCAGCTAGCCCCTGTGTTCACCACCATATTTAATCGATCCCTGAAGGAGTCAGTGGTCCCTGCCTGCTTCAAGATGTCTACCATTATCCCGGTACCAAAGAAACCCTCCCCAGCAGGTCTCAATGACTACAGACCGGTGGCACTCACCTCTGTGGCCATGACATGTTTCGAGAGGCTGGTCAAGGATCACATTTGTGCCTCCCTCCCCAGCGATATGGACCCTATGCAATTTGCATACAGGCCAAACAGGTCCACTGACGATGCGGTCTCCCAAGTACTGCACAGCACCCTCTCTCACCTGGACCGTCAGAAGGGGGGCTATGTGAGACTGTTGTTCACTGACTACAGCTCAGCGTTCAACACCATAGTCCCCACCAGACTGGTGGACAAGCTGATCGGGCTGGGTCTGAGCTCCGCCCTGAGCGCCTGGGTACTGGACTTTCTGAGTGAGAGACCCCAGGCGGTCAGGGTGGGGGGTCAGACCTCCAACACCATCACCCTGAGCATCGGGTCCCCCCAGGGCTGTGTTCTGAGCCCCCTGCTGTACTCACTATACACACACGACTGTGTGGCCAAGTTCAGCTCCAACTCCATAGTGAAGTTCGCAGACGACACGGTGGTGGTGGGGCTGATCTCGGACAACGACGAGAAAGCCTACCGGGAGGAGGTTGAGGTACTGGAACGCTGGTGCCAGGACAACAGCCTACTCCTGAACATTGGTAAAACCAAGGAGCTGATCGTGGATTATAGGAGAGGACGGCAGGAGACACACACACACCACTGATGATTAACGGGGCTACCGTGGACAGGGTGAGCAGCTTTAAGTACCTGGGGGTCCACATCTCAGAGGATCTGACATGGACAACACACATAGACACAGTAGTAAAGAAGGCGAAGCAGCGCCTTTACCACCTGAGACAGTTAAGGAAGTTCAGAGTATCGGGGAAGATACTCCAGTCCTTCTACTCAGGAGCTGTAGAGAGCATCTTGACCGGAAACATCACTGCCTGGAATGGAAACAGCATGGCACAGGACAAGAAGGCCCTACAGAGAGTGGTGCGCTCAGCCGAGCGTACCACGGGTATGGCACTACCTCCCCTGCAGGTTCTATACAACAAGAGGTGCAAATCCAGAGCCTGCAGAATAATGAAAGACCCCCACCACCCCAATAACAGCCTGTTCCAGCTGCTGAGGTCAGGCAGACGCCTGCGAACCCCAGCTACTAGGACAGAGAGGCTTAGGCTCAGCTTCTTCCCCCAGGCCATCAGAGCCTTGAACAATGAACATTGAGTGCCACAGAACACTGAACTATCCACACACAAGCACACATGAGCACACACATGACACGCACGCTGTGCACGCTCACACACTAGCAGCCACTTTAACACTTTAACATGAGCGGGCACACACTCATGCCGCACACACCCACTTATGGCCAAAAGGAAAGGCCACTTTAAATTAGTATAACAACAGTAACAGTGTATTGCACTACCAAAGCTACCTAGCATGTCCTGTATGCTCTGTAAATATTTTTTATGTACAGATACCGAGATGTCACACCATGTTACCTGTTACCTGTTTATTGCACAATGTTGTTTTTATTGGATTCTATTATATGTTGTACCACTGTATTGCACATCGTTGCGGGCAAGACCACCCGCATTTCATTGTATACTTGTATGCCGTGACAAATAAAACTCTTGACTTGACTTGACTTGACTTGACTTGACTTGAAGTTGTGGTCCTCTAAAAGTGTACATATGGCTGTTATACCCCTATCTCTCCACCCGTCAAAAGTGGTCCAGTGACCCCGGGCCAAAACTGGGGGTCTGGGAAGGCCAAATCAGAAGTCTACTGTCTTCTTTTGATTTATATTTCCTGACCACCTCTTTCCAAACCGCCAGGGTGTGGTCCACTATTGAATTACTTCCCTGTTGTGCTGTGTGTTCTTTCCCCCCCAGTCTGGCCTGAGGTTGTACCCGCTCTAGGTGTGTCTCTATGTCCTTCCACCTGGCCCTGTATGTTCTTGAGCACCAGTAAACGGCGTACCTCAGCTGGGCTGCATAGTAGTATTCCCTTAGATTAGGTAGTGTCAGACCTCCCTCTTTTTCAATTTGCAATGTTTTAAATTTCACCCTAGGTCTGCCACCTGCCCATATGAGCCTAGAGATCGGTTTGTCCCATGCTATGAATTGGGAGTCGGGGACCTTGACCGGTAGTGAGAGGAAAAGGTACAACAGCCTTGGCAGAATATTCATTTTGATCACTTCTATTCTGGTACTGAAATCCATCATGATTGTAGCCCATCTCGACCAGTCCTTCTGTAATTTATCATTAATCTTATTATAATTAGCCGCTTCCAATTTGCTCATATCCTTGGTGATAATCACTCCCAGGTAAGTTATTGATTTGGCTTCCCAATTCAATTTGTAGTCATTCCTCTTTCCATTACTGGGTGAGAAGTTGAAGGTGAGAATTTGGGTTTTCGTGACATTCAGCTTGTATCCTGACATCCAGCCATAGTCATTTAGTATAGTCATTAACTTGGGGAAGGTCAGGTTTGGGTTTTGGAGGTATATTATAATATCATCCGCAAAAAGGCCTCTCCTGTGGTCACCCCTTGCTATTCTTATTTCTTTACTTTCTCTAATGGCTTGGGCTAATGGTTCGAAAATCGCGAAGAGGCGCGTCCCTCTGAACAGTTTGAATCTGTCCGACAAGCTACCGTTAATCTTTACTCTGGCATTTGGATTGTCGTATATAGCTCTTATACAGCTGATGAATTGATCGTCAAATCCAAATATTTCCAATACCCTAAACAGGAAGGACCATCTGACCCTGTCGAAAGCCTTTTCCGCATCTAAACTTACCAAGGCTGCTGGGAGTTGTTGTTTTCCCACCTGTTTTATCACATGAAGTGTTTCAAGTTTCTTTAATAGTTGTCATACAGAAGTACAGAATACTTTCATACAAAATGCTTCTTACTGTTACGCTCCAGAGACTGTGCTAGACAAGATAGTATCAAATAACATAGTATAGCATGTAATTTAGAAGTAGAAAATGAGGTCACAGTGTTCAGTATAATAATAATAATAATAATAACTTTATTTGTATAGCACTTTTCATACAGAGGTTGCAGTTCAAAGTGCTTCACAACAGTAAAAAATACAGGCATAAGCGAGCATAAAAAGATAGACAGGTAGAATCACAGTGTTTCACATTAGGATCTAGCATCCCAATAGGCTCTCCGCTTACAGTTTTCAGTAACACAAATAGTAAAAATAGTTTAAAATGATTCAGTTTAAAAATAGTAAAATAAAAAAAAAATTATAAAATAGAACGGACATAAAAAATACAGGCATGAGCGAGCATAGCAAGATATGGCAAATCATAGTGTTTCACATTAGGATCTAGCATCCTAATAGGCTCTCTATTCAGTAATACTCCTGTAATTCAAATAATAAAAATTGTTTAAAATGATTCAGTTTAAAAATAGTCATCAGTAAGAAGTAAAAAGTGCAATAACCGACGGACATAAAAAATACAGGCATGAGCGAGCATAGCAAGATATGGCAAATCACAGTGTTTCACATTAGGATCTAGCATCCTAATAGGCAAATAATAAGAATAGTTTAAAATGATTCAGTTTAAAAATAGTCATCAGTAAGAAGTAAAAAGTGCAATAACCGACACATGAATTTGATAGGCAGTGTAAAAGAGTAGGCAGGGTAAGAATAAATACAAGTTGTGTCAGGATATCCCTGATGTTTCCTCTTGCCACTAGGTGGTAGCAGATATCTATCAGTGAAATGCCTGAGCAAAGATCTAGGTTTTAAGCTGTCTTTTAAAGATGTCTAGCGAGTTGGCTTCCCTGATGTTTTGGGGTAGTTTGTTCCATAGTTTTGGGGCATAGTTGATAAAGGCTGCATTACCGATCCTCTTTTGACTGCTTCTGGGAGCCTCTAGTAGTCCAGCAGCTGATGATCGCAGTGTTCTTGCTGGTGTGTAATTTATTAGAGTGTTGGCGATGTAGCTAGGTCCCTGTCCATTTAGAGCTTTGTATGTAAGGAGAAGGACCTTAAAGTCAATTCTAAATGTTACAGGAAGCCAGTGTAAAGCGGCTAAGACTGGACTAATGTGCTCTCTCCTTTTGGTTCTAGTTAGCAGTCGGGCTGCAGAGTTTTGGATTAGCTGAAGCCTCTGTGGTTTTCTTAGGGAGACCTGTGAAAAGTGCATTACAGTAGTCTAACCGGCTAGATATGAATGCATGAATTAGCTTCTCAGCATCGTTCTGATTAATAAATGGTCGTACTTTTGCTATATTTCTGAGATGGAAGAACGATGTTTTCGTCACTTTGCTAATATGAGAATTGAAGTTCAGTTCTGAATCTATGACAACCCCAAGACTAGTGACCTCAGATTTGATCCAAGGGGTTAGTCCTCCCAGGTTCTTTATTAATGTTTCTTTTTTAGTTTTGGAGCCGATAATTAGAATTTCAGTTTTGTTCTCGTTTAGTTTCAGGAAGTTCTTACTCATCCATTTATTTATTGCCAGTAAGCAGTCTGTAATGGAGCTAATCGCTGTATCATTTGGTTCAGCAGATATGTACAGTTGTGTATCATCCGCATAGCTATGGAAATCTACATTATGTTCTCTGATGATATCACCCAGCGGTAACATGTAAAGGGAGAAGAGTAAAGGACCTAAGCAACTCCCTTGTGCAACTCCATAGTTGTTGTCGTATATATCAGATTAAACCAGCCTAGCACATGGTCTGAGAAACCGACATGGTTTTCAAGACGATCGATTAGAATATCGTGATCGATTGTATCAAATGCTGCACTGAGATCTAACAGGATAAGGATGGAGATCTTATTCTCGTCAGAGTTTAGTCTGAGGTCACTGATTATTTTGGTGAGGGCAGTTTCAGTGCTATGATATTTTCTGAATCCTGACTGAAATTCTTCTAAGATGTTGTTTTCTTCAAGAAAGGAATTTATTTGAACTGAAACTATCTTTTCAAGTACTTTACTAATGAATGGTAGGTTGGATATTGGACGATAATTTGCCATTTCATTACTATCCAAGTTAGGTTTTTTTAGTAATGGCTTTACAACTGCTGTTTTAAAGGCATCCGGGAAAATACCAGTCCTAAGGGAAGTGTTTATGATATCTAGCACAGGGCTTGAAACACTATTAAATACCCGTTTGAAGAAAGCTGTAGGTATAGGGTCAATGTCTGAGGTGGAGGAGTTACATTCTGAGACAGTTTTGCAGAGTACATCTAATGTGATGCATGTGAAACTTCTCATGGTTACATTGCACGGTTTGCCGCAATCAACTTTATTTCCATCATGAGTAATGCTGGCCCTGATCAAGGTTATTTTGTTGTTAAAGAATAGTGCAAGTTCTTCACACTTAACCGTTGATGACTGAGGAGGTGTAGGGGCAGTGTTGAGTAGTACATTAATAGTGGAAAAGAGGATTCTGGAGTTTCCAGCATTTTCTGTAATGATTTTAGAGAAGTAATCTTTCCTTGCTAAGCGGATGGTTTTATTATAAGCAGTTAAAGCATCTTTGTATATATCACAGCATATGGTGGTTTTTGTTTTTCTCCATTTTCGCTCCGCTGCACGACATTTCCTTTTTTCTTCGTTGACCGTATTATAGTTTAACCAGGGCGAGGCTGTAGTTTTCTTCTTTTTCGTTTTTAATGGGGCGACAGAATTTAATATAGATGACATTGCATCATTGAGATTTTCTACCATTTCATTTAGAGAGCTGTCATGATTGTGTGGTTCATGTAGTCTGATAAGATCAATGAACTTTGATTCAGCTTTGTCGTTTAGGAGCCTCTTTTTAACTATGATTTATTTTTTTGTTTTAGTAAGGGTTATTTGAGTATCAAAAAATATACAGTGATGGTCGGAGAGAGGTAATTCAGTTATTGAGATATTTGTTATGCTTAGCCCAGTTGTTGTTATAACTAAGTCTAGTGTATTCCCAAGCCGGTGAGTTGCATTTGTTATATGCTGTATTAGGTCAAAGCTATCCAGTAGATTTTTTAGTTCCATAGTTTTGGAGTCTGTTTTCTTATTAAAATGGATGTTCAGGTCTCCATTTAGGATCACCTTATCATATCCGGTAACACATAGTGAGATCAGTTCAGAGAGCTCCTGTATAAATATTGGTGAGTGTCTAGGCGGGCGGTATATTGTGACAATAATAGTTGATTCTGTTTTTAGTTCAATGGCAAGATATTCCATTGACATGAACTCGCCTAGTTCTGTGATTCTAAACAAGAGTTTTGAGGAGAAGATTGCTGCAACTCCTCCGCCCCTTTTATTTTTTCTGGGTATTTGAAAAAAGTTATAGTCTGGTGGACAAGCTTCTATCATTATTGATGTAGCTGTGTCATTATTTAGCCATGTCTCTACTAGGCAGATGCAATCAAGTTATTTTCTTTAATCAGATCATTTACTAAGAAAGTTTTATTATTCAGTGATCTGACATTTAGGAAAGCTAATTTTATTTGTTGGACTTCTTTAGAGGAGGTCTGCTTTGGCTTGACCGTGATGGCCCTGAGGTTAATAGCAGGTAAACGCATTGATGGTGTATATTTTTCACCATGCCATTGGCTGGTTATGATTACTTGTATGTTTTGAGAGATGGCATGGCAATTGTGCTATTCTGCACCGTACTGACTGTACTGTGCTTTCGGGGACATTTGATCAGACAAGATGGCCTTGTGTGATATGGGGGGGGGGGGGGGGGGGAGGCGGGACGTCTTGTGCTGCTGTAATCCGTGGTGAGATTGTGTCCTTCATGACTATCTCTCGTGCTGGTATGAGCTTAATATTCTTGGAGGCCATCAAGGCATGACGCATGTTTGCTGATAGGAGCTTTGAACCTAAGCGATTTGGGAAGAAGCCATTTCTTTGAAAACGTTCTGGGTTATTCCAGAAAACATTGAAGTTGTCAATGAATTTCAGGCCGTGTACGAGACATGCAGCCCCTAACCATGAATAAAAATTTAGGAGTCGACTGAATGCTTCCTGTCCTCTGCAAAAGCATGCAATTGGTCCACTGATGGACACATCAGTGTTTGTGTACACAGACTGATGTTTGTCTAGTGTGTTCATTAAACGTGTGAAATCGTCTTTCAAAGTCTCTGTGCCAGTCTTCTTTCGCAGGATGTCAAACGATCCAGAGTGAATGACAATTTTTGTTATTCCCGGTCTGATTAGTGTTGGAAGTTTTTCGGCCAGCTCTTTGACAGATGTATTGTCTAGATCTAGACAGATATTTTCTGTGTTTGCCATCTCCACATACCTTGTTGTGGAATCTCCAATCAGTATACAGTCTATTTTCTGTGTGAGGTTAGCATTTTTCTTTCCAACAGTTTTGGGGCCGTTTGTTTTTGGGCTAGGCCTAGTCTGCCGGTTCTTTCCACAGTCCTGTGGCCTTGGTGAAGCCTCGTTAGCCTTCTCAATAGCCGGCATGTTAACGCTGGTCCCGTACCTTCGGCGTTGGCTACCGCGACGTTCTCGGCGCATGATAGTCTCTTCGCTGTTAGCCGTTCGCTCGGTCTGGGTCGTGTTTGCTAGCCGTGTCGCTAGTGGCTCTGTTTTCCTCGTCGTCTCGTCGTTAGCGTGTGCTCCGATGTGCCGGCTGTTAGCTTCGCTAGCATTAGCGTGAGCTCCGGCATGCCAGCTGTTTGCTTCGCTAGTGTTAGCGTGAGCTCCGGTATTCTTGCTATTAGCGTCGTTAGCGTGAGCTCCGTTTCGCCCGCTGTTTGCTTCGTTAGCGTTGTTAGCCACGCTTCTATGTCTCTTTGCTTTGGGTGTTGATATGCATGTTTCTGAGAGTAGGTTGAAACTATTTCCTGGCGGTACCGGGGGTGAGGTCCTGGTTCGTTTTTTTCTCCTTTTTTCCTTGACGGTGATCCACTGCTTTGGTCTAAGTATAGACATATGTACAATGTTCGATGCAGAATAGACGTAACTGAGTTACCATATAATATACAATACTATGCAGTGTACTAATGTACAGTACTATATAGTGCAAAGCAGAAATGGGATGAGGTACAATTTAGATACAATTTACAGTAAGGTGTACGAGTTGTAGTGCAATCCTTCATCAATAAATATAAAGTGTGGGGAGTGGGTGCTACAGTGTGTTTGTTTAAAGTGAGTGTGTGCTATAAAGTGTGTGGAGTGGGTGCTACAGTGTGTTTGTTTAAAGTGAGTGTGTGCGTGTGGATGTGTGAGCTATGTGCGTTTGATGGTTGTTGTTGTGTAGTGTTCATTGTTCGTTTAGCAGCCTGATGGCCTGGGGATAGAAGCTTCTTCTGAGTCTTTCTGTGCTCGCCTTGAGACTCCGGTATCGCTTGCCTGACCGCAGCAGTTCAAAGAGGCAGTTGTTCGGGTGACTGGAGTCTTTAATGATTCTCTTAGCCTTGCCCCTGCAACGCTTGTTGTAAATGTTCTGGAGGGTGGGGAGCCCCCCTCCAATTGTGCGTTCGGCTGAACGTGTCACTCTTTGTAGTCTGCTTCGGTCTTGTGCAGTGCTATTCCCAAACCAGGAGGTGATGTTGCCAGTCAGGATGCTCTCTATTGTACATGAGTACAAGTTCTTAAGGATCTTCTGACTGACTTGGAACTTCCTTAGGCGCCTGAGGAAGTAGAGGCGTTGTCGTGCCTTCTTCACAACACTGTCAATGTGTGTGGTCCATGTCAAGTCCTCGGATATGTAGGCTCCGAGGTACTTAAAGCTGTTGACTCTCTCAACCGGTGCCCCGTCGATGCTGAGGGGGCTGTAGTCCTTGACCCCCGACCTCCTGAAGTCCACAATCATCTCCTTTGTTTTGCTGACGTTCAGGGAGAGGCTGTTTTCCTGGCACCATCCCGCCAGGACCTTGACCTATTCCAGGTCAAGGTCAAGTGAAGTGTGCCTAACATTGTCCTGTGTCTGTCTGCCTATTATAAACCCCGTCTGGTCTTCGTGAATCAGGTCATGGAGGATGTCCTCCATTCGCCTAGTTAGTATAGATGTGAACAGCTTGTAATCCCCATTTAACATCGATATGGGACGATATGATTCGCAATGTTCCCTTCTTTTGGTATAACTGATATCACCGCCTCTTTCCAGGATGGGGGGGCTTCTGCCTTTTCAAGTGTCCAGTTAAAAGAATCTAGCATTACTGGGGCCAGGTCTTCTTTAAAGATTTTGTACCACTCGTTTGGAAACCCGTGGCTCCCTGGAGTTTTGTTTGCTTTCAGTCTTCCTACAGCTATATCTACTTCTTCCTTCGTGATGGGGGAGATCAAGGCTTTATTCTCTATTTTCCCTATACTCTGGAGATCCAAGGATGATAAAAACTGTACAATTTTCTCCTCGTCTTCCATCTCGGGTTGTGAGTATAACTTTTCATAGTATTCTTTGAATATACGTTGAATTTCTTCAGGTTCATAAGTCGCTTCTCCTGATTGGGGTTCCCTGATCTTGTGGATAAAGTGTCTACTCTGCTGAGTCGTTTTGCTAAAATCTTGGTTGCCCTTGGGACTGATTCATAAAAGGTTGTTTTGTGTATCTCAATTTCTTATCTAACTCTTCTTTCCCCATCTCTTCAAGCTGTGATTTTATTCCCTTCATCTGTTCCCTATTACACCCCCCTCCCCTCCCTGCACCTGTTGCTCGAGTTTTTTCAAGTCTCTCTGTAATTGATCATATTTCATTTGCCTATACTTATTCAAGTGTGCAGTCTTTGAGATTAGGTATCCCCTCATAATTGCCTTGATTGTGTCCCATAGGATGGTCGGTTTCACTCGGCTGTCCACATTATTTTTAATAGATTCGGTTATCTCCTTCCTGATCTGATTCACGAGATCCTCCCCATTCAGAATCCCCAAGTTCAGCCTCCAGAGTGTGTCTCTTTGTCTGTTGTTCAAGTGTATGGTAAGATACACCATATTGTGGTCTGAGATATCTGCCGTTCCTATTGAGCAGCTCACTACCCTGTGTCTCTATCTCTTATCTATTAAAAAGAAGTCTAGCCTAGAGTGTACCTTGTGCGTCGCAGAGTAATGAGTAAAATCCCTTTCTCCTGCATTTAAGCTTCTCCATACCTCCATCATCCCGCTTCCCTAATCAAGATATTCAAGTCCTTTGATCTCTGAGAGTTGTGTCTGGATTTACTTGTTGTGTCCAGTGAATAGTTCAGTATAGTATTCCAATCCCCTGCACATATCAGTATCCCTTCCGCCTCAGAGGCTATTGTGTCAAATAAGAGTTTGAAAAATCTTCTGTCACTCTCAGGAGGGGTGTATGTGTTCACTAGGGTTATCATTACGTTATCTATTTTACATTTAACTATCGAGTACCTCCCTCCTCTATCCTTTTTTTTGTATTAGTTCAAAATTGAGAGAGTTTGAAATCAGGGTTGCCACTCCCCTCTGCCTATTATTCTTGCAAGAACTAAAAAAATTATTTCGATATCCAAACTTGTTCAACTTTTCATGCTCTATTTTTGACATGTGTGTTTCTTGTAGGAAGATCACTTGTGTCTTCTCTCTTTTGATTTTCGTCATAATTCTAATTATCTTAACTGGGTGACTAAGCCATTTTCAAGTTATGAGATTCCGACATTCATTTTCCAGTTCTTGCATACATTAGCGGCTCCCCTTATCATACATTTTCTCCCGACATTAAACATATAACATTTAGCACACATAGTGACCTCCAAACGAGGGGGGAACACCCACTCCCCTTCAGTATTTATCCCGTCGGTAAGTGCAAGGGAAAGCCCCTCGTAGGGAGAGGGCCCTTCGCTAAGGGTGTGAGACGAGGTGACCAACTGAAACCCCTCCATCCCTTAAATCCTAAATCACTAAAGAAAACATACGCTAATAAAAAATACCTCGCTCCTCCCAGGTGCTTATTTGAACATTACCCCAGCCATCATGGCCGGTCCGAAGGATTCTACTCATTGTTTTTTACAATGCATGTATTCGCTGAGCTTCTCTCTCGCCCTCAGTGCTGCTACTCGACCCCTCTGCCTGCCTGGTGTTGGTGCCGGTGTCTGGTCCCGCTTTCCTCGCCTCCGCGTTCCCTCTCCTCCATCTCGCTCCTTTTCCCCTTCCATTTCTTCCACCGTGATGCCTTGCCTCTTCAGCTCGCTGTGCGCCTCGGTTGCGCTCGTGTAGGTCTTGACTCCGGTATCCCAATGGATCCTCATGCTGTAGTATGGAGTCTGGAAGCGGATTCCTTTTATCTTTAGTGCTTTTTTTATACAGTTGTACTCCCTCCGTTTCTTCGCAACTTCAGGTGCATAGTTATGGTCGATATAGATTGTCTTGTTGCCCATTTGTATCTTTCCCTTCTTCCATGCTTCTCTCAACACCAGCTCCTTGGTCAGGTATTCCTGGAAGATGACGATAATGTGTCTCGGCGTGGAACCTTCTGGCGGTCTCGTGGCCTGTGCACGGTGGGCCCCTTGCAGCTTGAATTATATGTCCGGTGGGAGCGATAACTAGTTTTTGAGAAACTGTTCGATAAACTTTGGAACCGAGTCCCCCTCTTTTCCCTCTTCCATCCCGAATATGCAGATGTTGTTCTTCCTCGCCCTGGATTCCAGTTCAACTAACCTGTATTGTGCGACTCTGAGCTCTTCTTTTGAGTCAGTTTTCAGTTATTTTATCGCTTCAATTATGCCCACCTGGTCCGTGCTCGGCTTGTGTCCTGACTGCATGCTGGCGGCCTGCTGCTGATTGTTTAAGCTAGCGGGAGCGTTGGCTTCGGTGTCGGGTCCTTTTGTCGTCTCGTTTTCCGAATTATTGAATTTTTTTTCCTTTTTTTTCTCGGTCCTTCCCTTTCTTTCTCCCACTCATCTACCTTTCTGCCTTGGTTTAATGTTTTCTTTGAATTCTTAAGTGTTTGAAGTTCACTTTGCCCGGGAGCTCGGCTTCTTATGCATCTGTGCCCTCTGCTGGCATACCGGAAGTCGGCATTTTAATATATTTTGTATCCTGTTTGGAACGAGGCCTATCTATAGTGTCCAAAAACCCCATTCTTATAACCACTCTTACGCAGACCACAAAACCCCAGCAGTAAAGCAGATAATGTATTTACATGCCTCATTATCCCACATAGTTTGGCATATTCCACCCATCACAAATTTTGGGTTTATCATAGTCCGGGTATGAGCTTATCCTGGCTACTGTATTTTGTATTGTGCATGTAAATGCAACTCAGTGATTTAAACATACTTGTTGTTACTCTGCTGCAGTCCCTGACAGTGATGCAGGACGGCAGCAACTCTAAACACGGCTCATCAACAAAGACCCACAGAGATCAAGGTAATGGAACTGTCTCAAACCCTCCAATCAAAACCGTTGCTTCCCTAGCAATCATTGTAATTGGAGAGCCAAGGAGAAGGGGCAGGGCTTGAGGTCAATTCAGTGAAGGTGTCAGTGGTGTCTTATTAATTCCACTGTCCTGGTGTTTTATGTGGAAGACATCAAATAATACCAAAAATAAAACAAAGAGATGAATGAGAGTCATGACCTGTGATCTACTGTTCATATAGTTGACTGACAAAGAGTGTAACAGTCTTGTTGCTATTCAACTACAGTAACCTGTAGTTGCACCTGTTGCACATCTGACCATCCTGGTATCGGGGAGGGGGGGGGGGCTCTTTGAGTAGCCCTCCTGAGGAGTTAAAGGTGTTATAGATAACATTCAGTCACTAGATGTCGCACTAGAGTACCAGCAGTCATTTAGCCAATAATTTTAGACCTGCCAAATTTTTTTAACTGATACATTCATGAATCAAAACATTTTTGGGGGGAAAAGTAATACTTTTATTCCGCACCTTTCTAAAAGCTCTGTGGATGTATTATTAAAAAGAAAAGATTACTCTACATACACATGTTATCTATAGCGCCTTTAGGGTCAGGGGGTGCCGGCTAGTGTCCTATTGTAATAAGGGGCTGTCTGTGAAGCCCATTGAGAGGAATGTGATGTAACTGTGATGATAACAAGCTACACAAATAAACTTAGCTTGACTTGACTTGGTCTTAAAACCATCTGTCATCTGTGACTTCTTGTGTTAGCTCTGTTCTGTTATATTCTATATATATGGCGACGACAGTGGCTCAGGAGGTAGAGCAGTCGTCTGGCAATCCGGAGGTTCCCGGTTCGATTCACGCTCCTCCCGGGCAGCGTGTCGATGTGTCGATGAGCAAGACACTTAACCCCTAATTGCTCCCGATGAGCAGGTTGGCACCTTGCATGGTTGCCTCCGCCGTCGGTGTGTGAATGTGTGTGTGAATGTGTGAATGAAAGGGTAAAATGTGAGTAACAAATTGTAAAGCGTTTTGGATAAAAGCGCTATATATATATATATATTAAACTAAATAAGACTCGTGCACATCTGGTTGGACCCCGACTGGAGGTGCAGGTCAGCGCAAGAGAGATATATAAACTAAAAGGAGAAAACCTTCAAGGGAAATAAGGGACCGCACACTCCTCAGGACTGGTTGTTGCTTTTTTATGGTTGCACAACGCGTTTCGCTATCGCTATAGCACCTGAGGAAGCGATAGCGAAACGCGTTGTGCAACCATAAAAAAGCAACAACCAGTCCTGAGGAGTGTGCGGTCCCTTCTTTCCCTTGACGGTTTTCTCCTTTTAGTTATATATATATATATATATATATATATATATATATATATATATATATTAAAAAAGCAGCCATATATTCAATCTATTCTCTTGATTGCTATTTCCCTCATGGAATTGTGCCGCTGGTCCGATTCATTGATTTGTGACACGGCTCACTGCCCCCCTTAGTGAAAAAGGAGGTCAAGGAGGCATGTGAAGATTCTACCCTTCCTACGGAGGAGATGGAGAGAGAGACGGTGAGTTTACGGCTTTCATCTCAGGGGCTGGGCTTCATCATGTCATTCGCATCAATGGGATTTGTTTCAGAATTTGCACACAAACACACACACACACACACACACACACACACACACATACACACACACACACACGCACACACACGCACACACACACACATGTGTGCATTCATTCACAAGTTCAGAGATGACAGCAACAGTATCTTCAGAAAGTAATCAAATAAATCTTGGTATTTATATTCCGCGGTACACAATGAATGAACCTATCTCCACCACCCCAGTCTAGCCCGGGTGAGTGCCTGCTGCACTCTCGGTTCCAGGCCTATGAGCAGAGTCAGGCCCACGTGGTCCACATCCTGCAGCACTGGGACCGGGCCCAGGGACTGCTGCTGGTGCCGCTCGCCCCATACGAGAAACAGGTACTTTTTACTTAACTACCAATGGGCTACTGTTTGGTGGTCAATGAGGGCAATATTGGGGGACGTACATTTTTACGGTTTGCACTAGGGATGTCCGATATTATCGGCCTATCGATAAATTATCGGTATCAGTTTTCAAAAAAAAATTAGATAATTGTATTTATTATATTTTTTTACATTTATTTAACCTTTATTTACCCAGGCAAGCAAGTAAGAACAAATTCTTATTTTATTTATTGTGAAAAGTATGCATAATGTTGTGTTAATTCCATGACAAGAGATATGTAATGTTAATTACCTGAAATTATTCAGTTTTTCCGGTATCGGTTGATATCGGTATCGGAAATTAAGAGTTGGACAATATTGGTATATATCGAACATCCCTAGTTTGCACGTATTTTCTCTAAAATGATATAGACCTTTTCAAAATAATTCGGTCTCCAGGGAAACCGTCCGGGCCCCTGGGTACTGTATTTCCTCTGAGCTATTGTATTAGCAAACACTACAGCAGGAAATACACTGCAGACTTAAATAGAATGTTTATGAAAAAATCTATAGTTTGCAGGCGTTTACATTAAATAATTAGTGCTAACAAGGTCTGTAGGTGACATCATCCTTCCTCCCCCCTCACACCACCCCATTGTTCATATTCATATGATCTTATGTCATGCTCAGGTTGGGTTCCTTTCCACTCTGTTCCACCCTGTTCCCACCCAAAATGGAACCCAACCTGAGCATGTCATAAGAGCAAAATGGCGGCCACATCAATCGATACTGGCATTGGACACATTTAATACACAGTAATAAAAATTTTCGTCCACATTTTTTAAGAAGACTGCTTAGAATCCTTGCAGTTCCACCAGTGTTTTGATTTTTGATACATCGGATGCAGAAAATGTTAGCGTCATGCTAAGCATGCCAGCGAAGGTGAGCTAGTTCCATGTGTCATTAGTTCCACTGTAGACCAAAGCATAGGTCGTTTTATCTCCCACTATCAAATTGATTCAACATGTGGTCTGTATGCAAAGATGGAACTCATAAAGCAACTAGGACTGATGTATTCTGCGCCCCGTGTCACACATATGTCCTTCAAGGCCATCAAAGAGTGGAACAGGCTTCCTAGTGACATAAAAAATAATATAAACTATGATCACTTTTGCTCTGTCACAAAAAAATTGCTCCTGAGTCACCAATGTTGCCAACACTAGGTGGTGCTGTCTGACTTCCTTGTGTATATATAGATGATTACACAAGAGACTCAGTCACTTTTACTTTGTACTTTTGAACTTGTCTTGTATCTAAACACTTTGAGTGCCAACAACGAGAATTCTAGTTATTTCATGCTATTTCATCAATCGTAATTTTTTTATTAGCGATTTCCATTCATTTTTCATCAATCTAGCCTCACGTTACCACTGGGACTCTCTGAGCTCGAACAGGGAAAATACCGCCCCCTATCGTCTCCTGGATGATAATGCACCCATTGGATTGGACTGAATGAAAACGCATGGGGAAAAGAAAATCCGGAATCCACATTTTACTTGTCAGGCATGTAATCCGAGCCGTCTTTGTGGTCCCTCAGAACAGCGTGGAATATGTGTTTCGAGCACCCAGCGTTGGATCAATAAACGCGATCGATATTTGGAATGGCGATCAGGAATTGGAATAATCTTTTTGGAGAACATCTGATCTGAGGTAAGGAATCTACTTTACCAGTCTTGGGGTAATCAGAGCTTTTTTCACAAATATATCAATGTGGGCCCTGTGTGTGCGTGTGCGTGCGTGTGTGCGCGCTGATCAGGAAATGAGATAATCGATTTTTCAGCCCGCTTCTTTAGCGTGCATAAGTACACATATATTATCGATAATCTAGCGTTTATTTGAAAACGATTCATAAATAGGCCGAAAAATTACAACGTTTTTTGTGTATTCCAGTAAAGGGCGATTCCTGCAGAATCTCTTTTTTTCCTGGAAATTTCCAAAAACAAGCGTTTTTCAAAATGGTATACAACTGAAATGTACAGATGAAAAAACAATCCGTTTCGACAATGTTGACTGCAAGCAAGTCATTGATACGCGACGGTGTTATGGTTTGTAACCGACCCCAATCGCACAACACAAGACAGGTATGAGAGTAAGCCAAGAACAGGGCATTTATTAAATACAAACAAAAAGCGGCACTGTCCCTTTAAGGGAGAACACAAAATTACTGGAAACAAGAAATAGGGAAAATTGGCACTGTGCCTTTAAGAGGCGAGCAGGCTAAGGGGCTAAGGCTAAAGGACAGGGCCAGGGCAAAGGACAGGGCAGGAACAGGGGCACTGGAGAGGGGAACAGGGACAGAGGCCCGGGGAGGCGGGCTGGAGACAGGGACAGAGAAAACGGGGTTAAGGCTTTGGACAGGGCGAGGGCCAGAGCTGCTTACAGGGATGGAGTAGGAGCGCGCAGGCTAGACGTCTGGAGTGGAGCGCGTCGGCTAGACGTCTGGAGAAGAGCGCGCCGGCTCGGAGAGACGCATCCTCCCGTAGAGTATTAGGAAGCGATGCGCGTCTGGAGTAGTAGCGCGCCGGCTAGAAGAGGGCGCAGGCTCGGGGGTCTGGAGTGGAGCGCGTCTGGGGTAGGAGCGCGTCTGGAGTAGTAGCGCGCCGGCTAGAAGAGCGCGCCGGCTCGGGGGTCTGGAGTGGAGCGCGCCGGAAGAAGTAGCGCGTCTGGAGTAGTAGCGCGCCGGCTAGAAGAGCGCGCCGGCTCGGGGGTCTGGAGTGGAGCGCGTCTGGGGTAGGAGCGCGTCTGGAGTAGTAGCGCGCCGGCTAGAAGAGCGCGCCGGCTCGGGGGTCTGGAGTGGAGCGCGTCTGGAGAAGAGCGCGCCGGCTCGGAGAGCGCGCCGGCTCGGAGAGACGCATCCTCCCGTAGAGGATTAGGAAGCGATGCGCGTCTGGAGTAGTAGCGCGCCAGCTAGACGTCTGGAGTGGGGCGCGTCGGCTTGAAGAGCGCGCATCCCCCCGTAGGATAGGGAGCGATGTGCGTCTGGAGTAGTAGCGCGCCAGCTAGACGTCTGGAGTGGGGCGCGTCGGCTTGAAGAGCGCGCATCCCCCCGTAGGATAGGGAGCGATGTGCGTCTGGAGTAGTAGCGCGCCAGCTAGACGTCTGGAGTGGGGCGCGTCGGCTTGAAGAGCGCACATCCCCCCGTAGGATAGGGAGCGATGTGCGTCTTGAGTAGTAGCATGCCAGCTAGACGTCTGGAGTGGGGCGCGTCGGCTTGAAGAGCGCGCATCCCCCCGTAGGATAGGGAGCGATGTGTGTCTGGAATAGTAGCGCGCCAGCTAGACGGCTAGAGTGGGGCGCGTCGGCTTGAAGAGCGCGCATCCCCCCGTAGGATAGGGAGCGATGTGCGTCTGGAGTAGTAGCGCGCCAGCTAGACGTCTGGAGTGGGGCGCGTCGGCTTGAAGAGCGCGCATCCCCCCGTAGGATAGGGAGCGATGTGCGTCTGGAGTAGTAGCGCGCCAGCTAGACGTCTGGAGTGGGACACTGGAAACCTCCCGTAGAGAATTAGAGAGCGCACCGGCTGTGTCCCACTCCAGGCAAACGGCGACAGGTGGCGATGGCTGGCACCTCGTCTCACGCCGGAGACAAACCAGCATACAGATACCGATAAGATACGGATACGGAGAGAGAATAAAGAACGACCCGACAAGGACTGGAGGGGAAATCCAGGTATTTAAAGCCCTCTGGGGCGCTAATTAGAACACACATCAGGTGCGTGATGGTAATTGATACTTGACTTAGAAGTGTGTGTTCGGCAAGGACCAATCAACACAGAATCCTCACAGTACCTTAAAGGAACGGAGCGAGGCAGGGAATGCAATAAATAAACAACGACAACGCGAGGGTGGGGGCTGGTGAGGTGAGGAGACAGGGAATTAAAGGTCCAGGGAACAGGAATTAAAGGTCCAGGGAAGAGGCGAACCTCACAGACGGGCGTATTAGACACATAGCCATAATTTAAGATATAGTTTAGGCGTTCGCAAATGTGCTCGCCCTCTCATTGAATAGAACGCTGGCACTCAAGCGCTAAATCGTGCGCCCCCTGCTGGCACTCAAAGTGTTAAGTGTCAAGAATAGATCATTATGTTTGGCACTGTGCTGTGTGTATGTGCATGTTATGTTGCATTTCCATGTGTATGTATTTTGCACTCTTTATGCTGTGTGTCCTGTGTATGTTGTCTGGCATTTTACGTGTATACATATTTTGAACTCTTGCACTGTTTGTATGTGTTTTGGATAGACTACAGATGGAAATTAGCTTCTGCTAAATCTGGTGCAAACATATTTTCATGTAACTGATTAATGTAAATGCACATTGTCTATAAATAAATAAATGAATAAATAAAAATAAAAAACATGCTGAACCCATCTCACCCCTCGCCACCGGACGCCAACACAGCCTCCATCCGGCAAGAAGACCAAGAAGGAGAAGAGGGAGAAGCACAGGGTGAAAGTGGCGGAGGCCAAGCTAGCCTCTCAAACGCCCAGCCATATGTCCCCTAGGGTGGACATGGCGGAGGCCAAGCTAGCCTCTCGACCGCCCAGCCAGATGTCCCAGATGTCCCAGGCAGGCGAGGGGGCTCCGCCGGAGATCATCCCTCAAATCATGCTACCTGTGACGGGGAGAGACCACCCCAGCGCCACACAGCTGCTGAACAGCAGCACCCTGCCTCCACTGGAGGAGGTACAACTAGCATCCATCTTACCTTTTCACATGTCAGGGTCTGAGTTTTAAAATGCTGCCCCCCAGGCCTGGAAATTGTATGGAAAGTTTTGGAGGTTTTGGAATTGTTATTTTGGATATTTTGTTCTGTTGTGGCAATTGAACTTGTCTTAAACCTGGTAGTGCAAAGGAAAGGAAGACGACTCTTAGGATACAGTGGTCTTCAGAGTCAAAGGTCTTTATTCTTATATTCTGCAGAATGGTAACAAGTCACAGACAGAGCACACAATATGCTTTGTCTAGAGTTGGACACTTGATAGACCTTTTCACCCAGCTTATATAGGGTGAAAAGGGGCAGAGATGACAGTGTGTTATCCAATCAGATTCATGACAGTGTGTTATCCAATCAGATTCATACACGCAAGGGATAGTGCCATCTTATTCAACATAAGAGTGGGGTGATGGTTACACAAAAGGTGGGGGTAGACAGAAGGGGGCTAGTTCGTTTTGGGGACAGAATGACATTTCAGAGAACACATGGGACTGTTTGTAGAGCGAACCTTTGTACCTGTCATGCTGTTTGAATTAACAGAGAGACAGAGAGGACACATTTAGTTCATATTGAAAGACAAAAGTTTAAAAGCATTATGAATACATTTGATATAGCAATGAAATACATAGATAGATCATTTTCTATCACAGTTCAGAATCTTGTTTTTCACCCAGTCAAGTGTGTAATGTCAAGCTTGGCAGCGGATAGATCTATTGACCTTTTTAAAGGAACGCTACAACACATACATATGTCAATTATTATTCAATACAATATTAAATATTGTAAACATTGTATTGTATTCAATATTGTATTGAACTAAAAAGCTATCCCTTTTCATTCATTCATATTCCTCCCCTCATCCCTCTCTCCCTGTTTCCCTCAGGTACTGGATGGTTTGGGGTTGGGTCCTAGTGGCCCCCCCATCCCTCCTCCCACCACCTTCTCTGTAGTTCCCTTCCCCAAGAGGAGGGAGCGTCCATCTAGCGGTCAGCTGACCTGCGACTGCTTCACCTTTCTGCTTCCCTCAGACTCTGACGAGCCCAGCGATAACGAAGAACAAGCATTTCCCAGAAAGGTATTAAATGTGCAAGATACACACACACACACACACACACACACACACACACACACACACACACACACACACACACACACACACACACATAACACAAATTACACACACTTCTTTTACAAAATCCACAAATACTGTATGCCATTGTGTGTCTGCGTGTGTGTTTGGGTGTACATGTGTGTTGTGTGTAAATGTGTTGTGTGTGTGTTGTGTGTTTGTGTGTGTGTACATGTGTGTGTGTGTGTGTATGTGTGTGGTCCGGAAGGAGTCGGAGGTGACCCCCTCTAAAGGTCGTGGTAAGAAAGCATTTCCAAGAAAGGAATTAAACGTTCAAGATACACACACACACACACATAACACAAATGACACACATATGACGCACACACGAAGAGACACACACCCATGCACGACACACACACACACACGAAGACACACACGAAGACACACACACACACACACACACACACACACACACACACACACACACACACACACACACACACACACACACACACACACACACACACACATCCACAAGTACTCTCATGTGTGTGTTGTGTGTATGTGTGTCTTTCTCACTGTCTGTCCATAACCGTGACACATTGTGTCTGTGTGTGTGTGTTGTGTGGTCCAGGAGGAGTCGGTGGTGACCCCCTCCAAGGGCAGAGAGAAGTACAAGAAGGGCAGAGAGAAGGACAAGAAGGGCAGAGAGGAGACGGACAAGAAGGACAGAGAGGAGAAGGACAAGAAGGGCAGAGAGGAGACGGACAAGAAGGACAGAGAGGAGAAGGACAAGAAGGGCAGAGAGAAGACGGACGAGAAGGGCAGAGAGGAGACGGACAAGAAGGACAGAGAGGAGAAGGACAAGAAGGGCAGAGAGGAGACGGACAAGAAGGACAGCGACAGATGTCCGTCACGGAAGAGAGGAAGCAAAAACACGTCCCGCAACTCCAACACCACTCCTCTTCAGAGGTAATTTTTTTTTAGTTTTGCCAATTTTAAAGTTTTTAAACAGGCCATTGTTATATACAAGACCCTACATGGTCTGTGCCCGCCCCCCTCTGAGGGAATTCATAGAAAGGAAGCCCGATAGAGGAGTCAGCACTAGACAGGGCTCTACAGTGCAACCATATTACTCGCATTTGCCCCTAGAAATATGTGTGTGCGAACCAGAAAAATCAATTACTCGCACAGTGTGCGAGTGAAGATTACAACCTCAGTCGTGTGCTTTTTTCTCTCCGCTGCTAATCGTTCAAAAACTACAAGTCCCACATTGCACTCAAGCCAACGGTCCAATCACAGTAGAGTGACGTGACTGGTTTCAAGGGAAATAAAGGAAATGACCAATCGGAAGCTTTCATTTGCTTTTTTACTTCCGGAAAGTCCGCCATTGCGGTATGCGAGACTTTCCAGAGACACAAGTAACATTAAGTTAATGTAACTTATTCTAGTCTTACCAATAGCAATAGATTTTAGAACACCTAGATTTATCGATAGCAATAGTAATATAACGTTAATGCAACAAAATGAATGCCTTGCTTTGTTAACACTTTCAGTGCCCAGCAGGGGGCGCACATTTAGTGCTTGAATGCCCACCATCCACTTCAATGTTAACGTTAATATCGCCTAATCTACGTTTTAAATTATGGCTATGTGTCTAATCTGCCCGTCGCTTATCAATGACTCATTTCCAGTCAACATTGTCGAAGCGGATTGTTTTTTTATCGGTTCATTTCCGTTTTATAGCATTTTGAAAAGCCCTCGTTTTCAAGGGGGAAAAAAAGAATCCCTGATAAACGCCATGTACTGTAATATTCTAGAACGTTGTCATTTTCCGGCCTATTTATGAATAGTTTTCAAATGAACGCTAGATTATCGGTAGTATATGTGTACGTATGCACGCAAGCTGTAAATCGATTCTCTTAGTTCCTGATCACTCGCACAGTCAAAACAGCCATATCACATATAGGGGAAAAGCTTATATCTCCGTGAAAACGGGTCTGATTATCCTAAGACTGGTAAAATAGATTCCTTACCTGAGATCAGATGGTATCCAAATAAATTATTCCAATTCCTGATCGCCATTCCAAAAATCGATCGCGTTTATTGATCCAACGCTGGGTGCTCGAAACACATATTCCACGCTGTTCTGAGGGACCACAAAGACGGCTCGGATTACATGCCTGACAAGTAAAATGTGGATTCCGGATTTTCCAAAAATCGATCCTTTTATTGATCCAACGCGTATACTGTAAAACACATATTACACGCTGTGCTGAGGGTCCAGAATGAATCTGATCGGCTCTGGTTACATGCGTGAGAAGTAAAATGTGGATTCCGGATTTTTTTTTTCTCATCCATTTTCATTGAGTCCAATCCAAAAGGGTGCATTACCATCTGGGAGACGATAGGGGGTGCTTTTTTCACATCTGAGCACCTGCCTGTTTAGTTTTTATGCTTTGTGTGGGGACTGCGGATGAAAATTAGCATCCTTGCTAAAGCCGGTGTATTTACACTGCATTTTTTTTCTTTTATCTACTTTTCCCCCCCTCCTTTTTCTGTGATTTTTTTTTCTCCCCATCCCAATTTACCTCTCGTGCCAATTCTCCCTCCCCTGTCCTGATTGTTGCTCGCATATGCCCCCCACTGGCCGGTTGTAGAGAGGATAGAAGCCTTGCATCACATGTCCCCTCCGATACATGTGGAGGCAGCCTGTCACATCTTTTCACCTGCCAGCGCGGACTCTCATTTGGCGAGGAGTAACGTGTGGGAGGCTCACACTGCCCCAGCCATTTTCTTGACTTTGCTGTGCAGGCGCCCCAACCGACCTGTAGGAGTCGCTGTTCACAACGACCAGACTACCACCCTTCGACTTGCCACCCGCTAACTCTGCCAATTGAGTTAGTATGACGGCCGGCCCAACCCGGAGGCAACGCCGACAGCCGGATTCGAACCCTGTGTCTCTTGCGTGAATGACGAGCGCGATGTCCGCTGCGCCACCCAGCCGCCCTACACTGCATTTATTTGTAGTGTCCCGTAATATGCTCTGTCCCGTCTAAATAAATAAATAAATAAAAACACCCCTCCTCCTGACACCACTGGAGAACCACAGAGCAGACATGACCAGAGGCAAGAGAAGACACACACATGACACACTGACACAGTGTGTTGTGTTGCTAGGGAGCAGCTTTGGTCCAAGTTTGCTGCAAGAGGAAATAACCTTGGGCCCATCTGGAATGTCTATGTTTGAAGTTTGAAACGGTCTATTTAATATTGTCATGCTTTATTTCCCAACACTGGTTAAAACAGTGTTTTAGAAGGACCTTAACGATTAGTGACCTTAAAGATGAGTCTAAAATAATACACTCGACTTTGGTCTCGTCCTAAATTGACATCTCATATTATTGGATGTAAAATCCATCATATTGGTATGACGTATGATAATGTGAAAGTATGATATGTCCTACTGTGCAGACCGAGGACGTCTCGCTGGGTGGTGCCTGCGAACGGCCAGGTCAGCCTGAGGATATGGTTCCATTCCAACTCCCTGGGGGAGTTTGTCCAGGCGCTGAACTTTGAGGTGCTGGGCAGCAGGAGAGCCTACCAGCTGCTCTGCAGTGGGGTCTGCACCTACCCATCCATCAGCAGAGACTACAGGTCAGTCAGCATTCTAGTAACAGGCTTTCGGGTATGATGGGTCAGGAGCCAAAATGGTGACTTGTGGGATCCACACCTTAGTAAAAAATATATCCATAGTATATAGTACAATAGCACCGCACAAGACCGTAGCAGACTACAGAGAGTGGCCCGTTCAGCCGAACGCACAATTGGAGGGGGGCTTCCCACTCTCCAGAACATTTACAACAAGCGGTGCAGGGGGAAGGCTAAGAGAATTATCAAAGACTCAAGGCACCCAAACAACTGCCTCTTTGAACTGCTGCGGTCAGGCAAGCGATACCGGAGTCAGGCAAGCACAGAAAGACTCAGAAGAAGCTTCTATAATAATAATAATAATAGTAATAATAATAATAACTTTATTTGTATAGCACTTTTCATACAGAGGTTGCAGTTCAAAGTGCAGTAAAAAATACAGGCATAACATTTTTTAATTTAAATACAAAGAGATAGAGAGGTAGCAAGGTTAGGCAAATCACAGTTCTTCAGCAATACAAATAATAAAATCGAATAGATTAGATAGAGTAAAAAAGTGCGGTTTGATTCAGTTTAAAATAGGCTAAAAATAATAAGATATAACAGACAGTAAAAAATCCCCAGGCCATCAGGATGCTCAACGAACAATAACACTATGTAACAACCATCAAATGCACTCACAGCACACACATCCACACGCACACACTCACTTTAAACAAACAACTCACTGCAGCACCCACTTTACACACTTTAGAACACCTAAACACACTTTATATTTATCGGTAAAGAATTTGCACTACAACCCATACCTTACTGTAAATTTTACCTAAATTGTACCTCATCCCATTTCTCCTTTGCACTATATAGTATATTGTATATGTATATTGTATAGTATATTGTATGGTAACTCAGTTACTTCTACTCTGCATTGAACATTGTACATATGTACATACTGAACACTTGTGTCTACGTACGTGACTTCGATTTTATACTTGCTATACTTATTTTATTTTATACTTATCTATTTTTGTCTAGCACAGTCTCTGGAGCGTAACAGAAAGAGGCATTTTGTATAAAAGTATTCTGTACTTCTGTATGACAACTAATAAAGAAACTACATACTATTCTCTCAGTCCAGACTTTAATCAGAGTGAGTATATATAGTACATACTATTCTCTCAGACTTTAATCAGAGTGAGTATATAGTACATACTATTCTCTCAGACTTTAATCAGAGTGAGTATATAGTACATATTATTCTCTCAGTCCAGACTTTAATCGGAGTGAGTATATAGTACATACTATTCTCTCAGACTTTAATCAGAGTTGAGTATATAGTACATACTATTCTCTCAGTCCAGACTTTAATCAGAGTGAGTATATAGTACATACTATTCTCTCAGACTTTAATCAGAGTTGAGTATATAGTACATACTATTCTCTCAGTCCAGACTTTAATCAGAGTGAGTATATAGTACATACTATTCTCTCAGACTTTAATCAGAGTGAGTATATATAGTACATACTATTCTCTCAGACTTTAATCAGAGTGAGTATATAGTACATACTATTCTCTCAGACTTTAATCAGAGTGAGTATATAGTACATACTATTCTCTCAGACTTTAATCAGAGTGAGTATATATAGTACATACTATTCTGTCAGACTTTAATCGGAGTGAGTATATAGTACATACTATTCTCTCAGACTTTAATCAGAGTGAGTATATATAGTACATACTATTCTCTCAGACTTTAATCAGAGTGAGTATATAGTGCATACTATTCTCTCAGTCCAGACTTTAATCAGAGTGAGTATATATAGTACATACTATTCTCTCAGACTTTAATCAGAGTGAGTATATAGTACATACTATTCTCTCAGACTTTAATCAGAGTGAGTATATAGTACATACTATTCTCTCAGTCCAGACTTTAATCAGAGTGAGTATATATAGTACATACTATTCTCTCAGACTTTAATCAGAGTGAGTATATAGTACATACTATTCTCTCAGACTTTAATCAGAGTGAGTATATAGTACATACTATTCTGTCAGACTTTAATCAGAGTGATTATCTCAGACTTTAATCAGAGTTGAGTATATAGTACATACTATTCTCTCAGTCCAGACTTTAATCAGAGTGAGTATATAGTACATACTATTCTCTCAGACTTTAATCAGAGTTGAGTATATAGTACATACTATTCTCTCAGTCCAGACTTTAATCAGAGTGAGTATATAGTACATACTATTCTCTCAGACTTTAATCAGAGTGAGTATATATAGTACATACTATTCTCTCAGACTTTAATCAGAGTGAGTATATAGTACATACTATTCTCTCAGACTTTAATCAGAGTGAGTATATAGTACATACTATTCTCTCAGACTTTAATCAGAGTGAGTATATATAGTACATACTATTCTGTCAGACTTTAATCGGAGTGAGTATATAGTACATACTATTCTCTCAGACTTTAATCAGAGTGAGTATATATAGTACATACTATTCTCTCAGACTTTAATCAGAGTGAGTATATAGTGCATACTATTCTCTCAGTCCAGACTTTAATCAGAGTGAGTATATATAGTACATACTATTCTCTCAGACTTTAATCAGAGTGAGTATATAGTACATACTATTCTCTCAGACTTTAATCAGAGTGAGTATATAGTACATACTATTCTCTCAGTCCAGACTTTAATCAGAGTGAGTATATATAGTACATACTATTCTCTCAGACTTTAATCAGAGTGAGTATATAGTACATACTATTCTCTCAGACTTTAATCAGAGTGAGTATATAGTACATACTATTCTGTCAGACTTTAATCAGAGTGAGTATATAGTACATACTATTCTGTCAGACTTTAATCAGAGTGAGTATATAGTACATACTATTCTCTCAGACTTTAATCAGAGTGAGTATATAGTACATACTATTCTCTCAGTCCAGACTTTAATCAGAGTGAGTATATAGTACATACTATTCTCTCAGACTTTAATCAGAGTGAGTATATAGTACATACTATTCTGTCAGACTTTAATCAGAGTGAGTATATAGTACATACTATTCTGTCAGACTTTAATCAGAGTGAGTATATAGTACATACTATTCTCTCAGACTTTAATCAGAGTGAGTATATATTACATACTATTCTGTCAGACTTGAATCAGAGTGAGTATATAGTACATACTATTCTGTCAGACTTTAATCAGAGTGAGTATATAGTACATACTATTCTCTCAGACTTTAATCAGAGTGAGTATATAGTACATACTATTCTCTCAGTCCAGACTTTAATCAGAGTGAGTATATAGTACATACTATTCTCTCAGACTTTAATCAGAGTGAGTATATATAGTACATACTATTCTGTCAGACTTTAATCAGAGTGAGTATATAGTACATACTATTCTCTCAGACTTTAATCAGAGTGAGTATATAGTACATACTATTCTCTCAGATTTTAATCAGAGTGAGTATATATAGTACATACTATTCTCTCAGACTTTAATCAGAGTGAGTATATAGTACATACTATTCTCTCAGTCCAGACTTTAATCAGAGTGAGTATATATAGTACATACTATTCTCTCAGACTTTAATCAGAGTGAGTATATAGTACATACTATTCTCTCAGTCCAGACTTTAATCAGAGTGAGTATATATAGTACATACTATTCTGTCAGACTTTAATCAGAGTGAGTATATAGTACATACTATTCTCTCAGACTTTAATCAGAGTGAGTATATAGTACATACTATTCTCTCAGACTTTAATCAGAGTGAGTATATAGTACATACTATTCTCTCAGACTTTAATCAGAGTGAGTATATAGTACATACTATTCTCTCAGACTTTAATCAGAGTGAGTATATAGTACATACTATTCTCTCAGACTTTAATCAGAGTGAGTATATAGTACATACCATTCTCTCAGACTTTAATCAGAGGGAGTATATAGTACATACTATTCTCTCAGACTTTAATCAGAGTGAGTATATAGTACATACTATTCTCTCAGACTTTAATCAGAGTTGAGTATATAGTACATACTATTCTCTCAGACTTTAATCAGAGGGAGTATATATAGTACATACTATTCTGTCAGACTTTAATCAGAGTGAGTATATAGTACATACTATTCTCTCAGACTTTAATCAGAGTGAGTATATAGTACATACTATTCTCTCAGACTTCAATCAGAGTGAGTATATAGTACATACTATTCTCTCAGTCCAGACTTTAATCAGAGAGAGTATATATATAGTACATACTATTCTCTCAGACTTTAATCAGAGTGAGTTTATATAGTACATACTATTCTCTCAGACTTTAATCAGAGGGAGTATATATAGTACATACTATTCTGTCAGACTTTAATCAGAGTGAGTATATAGTACATACTATTCTCTCAGACTTTAATCAGAGGGAGTATATATAGTACATACTATTCTCTCAGACTTTAATCAGAGTGAGTATATAGTACATACTATTCTCTCAGACTTTAATCAGAGTGAGTATATAGTACATACTATTCTCTCAGACTTTAATCAGAGGGAGTATATATAGTACATACTATTCTCTCAGACTTTAATCAGAGTGAGTATATAGTACATACTATTCTCTCAGACTTTAATCAGAGTGAGTATATAGTACATACTATTCTCTCAGTCCAGACTTTAATCAGAGTGAGTATATATAGTACTTACTATTCTCTCAGACTTTAATCAGAGTGAGTATATAGTACATACTATTCTCTCAGACTTTAATCAGTGTAACTGAGGGGTACAATTCCCTGACTGTATCACTAGATATGATACTTACTACCACTACCTTTGTACTTAATATTCGGCCACCCAGTACACGGCATAAATATATTATCATGAACACTCTCACGTAGATGAAACGGATCCAACACAAATGTACGAATTAGAAACAGGTCTTTATTTCCTACACAGCGATGGTGTGTAGAATAAGCACTTAATCACTTAATTACATTTATGAATTGAAATAGTATGCACTTTTATGGCAAGGAGTATTCGTTGGTATATCAATAGATAATGTCCAATCTCTGAAGGCGCAGGTGGTAAATATACGACCTGGAATAGTTAAGGAATAACAGCAATGATACTTTAATGATTATAGGCTGGATACACTAGAGGGGGTTAATCCGGTCGCTTGTAAGCCGACAGGAGTAGGAGGGGGGGGGGGGGGTAGAATCCAGCTGCCTCGTCCGGCCAAGGGTATCCCAGGAGAACCCACTGTAGTGCCGTTCAATGCGCCGGCGATCCTTGGACCACAGATGAAAGCAGGTGGACTCTTTGTGGGCCGGCTCTCTCCGGTCCACGGGGGAGAGATGTGGATAGACCTCGTCTTGCAGAGCGTCTCCTCACCTTGCGTCCTCTCCAGGGGGGGGGGGTTCCAACACACGGTAGTGTCGGGGGTCTTTATCCATAGAATAATCAAAGTATCCAAAGCATAATCCGTGCCTGGGAAGGCGGGCTATCGTCGGTAGAATAATCCGGTATACAGGTCCACTCGCTCGTCGGCTCTGGGGCTCCTCGGGTGCAGCTTCACATAGGGTCAACCACCCTGGGTAAGCAGCCAGTTCTCTGCCCGAAACGATGGGGTACTGACTACGGTAGTATTCTCACCGCACGAAGCACTATATATTAACAGACTATTATTAGCTTAATAGACTACGTCCAACTCGACGATATAGTGCCAAATATGACTATTCAAATATTAATATACACGATGTCTCAATACCGATGGTAGGCCGAACTTGGCCTTACTCCCACACGTGGCATCGCGGGGAGGCTTTACGTCTGTGACTCTATTGGAGGGTAAGAAACTGGACTGAAAAGAAAGTCCTACTTTAGTAGCGCAGTATATATACGCACTATGAACAAATAGTCCCATTAGTGGTGCGGTAGCCAAATTCCTACGCGGAACTAGGACTTGTTCGTACATGTCGAGCGGTACGTTTGAACTGGGTCTGAGGGGTATGGCAGCCTGGCACCAAGGTCTCGACCAATAGTAGAATGGAGACTATTATGGGATGTTCAGTAGGCTAGAATGGATATTCAATGCATATTGTACAAGGAATATACAAGGGATATCAGGGAATATTAGAGAATATACAAATACAATTAAATATATATATATAAATAAATATATATATTCGGTTTAATCTGGCCCTTCACAACAGCCACCCCCTGAATAGGTCCCAGACCTAATCAGTTAAACGGAGACAGATTAATCGCGTTGTCTATTTACACATAAGGGTTTGCTGTAGGGGTCAGTCAACTTCACAAAGTCATAGGGTTGTAGGGTCATGGTCATCATCGATTGTGTCTGGGAGTCGAGGCAGTTCTATGAGCCTTGCCACGGGACGGGTGTAAGTGCGACCCTGGACGAGCACTTCAGCTGCTCGGACCTTGCCGTCGGCACCGGTGATCACTTTGCTTACGCGGCCGGCCGGCCACATAGCTCTGGGCAGTGATTGATCAATAATCATGACGACTGTTCCTTCTGTCAAATTGTCTCTCTCCTTTACCCACTTCTGGCGGGTCTGTAGAGACGGTAGGTAGTGTTTAATGTCATCCGGTAGATTGGGGGCTCTGCGTAGGCGACCACCCACTCTGATGAGGGTGTGAGCGTCGCTCTCGGGGGCCAGGTGAATTAATCTGCTGTCGGATGGGACGGGCTTTCCTCCCTGTAGACAGGCCAATTCATCGGGGAACGAGTCTCTCTGGGCTCGCTGCAGTAGAAGCAATTCTGCTTCCTCGTAGTTAGCCGCTGACATATCAGCGGGGGACTTGCACTCCGGGTGGTACCGCAGGAATGTTCTTTGTTGTGCACTCTCTATGGACGTGCAATCGTTTATGTTAGGGTCGGTGGAGGCTACGGTGCTCAATCCACAGAACACAGACTTCTTAATTTCCACCTCCTCTGGACTTGCTTCCCTCGGGATAGGCATGGGCCACTGTCCTTCCGGGAGTCTTAGGAATGCGGGGCCGTCACTGTAGACATTGCGACGGGTGAGGTCATCCAGGGGCATCCCCCGGGTGATGACGTCAGCTGGGTTCTGTTTTGTATCAACGTAGCGCCACTCTGTTTCTCCGGTTAACTCTTCGGTTAAGTCTTGAATCTCGGTGACTCTGACTCCCACGAAGACTTTGTACTTGCATGAGTCCGATTTTATCCAGGCGAGTACCGTCGTGGAATCTGACCACAGGATTGTTCTAGACACCGGTATGGTGAGCTCACGTTGGATGAGCGTGGCTAGGTGCGCTCCGGCTAGGGCTGCGCAGAGCTCTAGACGTGGGATAGATTGTTGCTTGCGTGGGGCTATTCTCGAGCGGGCGAGGACAAATGCTGTGTAGATCTCTCCCCCCTTCTCTTGGGCCCGCAAGTAGGCTACTGATCCGTATGCGACCTCTGAGGCGTCACTGAAGACGTGTAAGTCCATTTTACATGTCTCTGGCCTCACCGTGGGTGGGAAGTAGCTTCGGCGCATATTAACGCCTGGGAGTGAGTGGAGCTCCATCTCCCACTCTCTCCAGGTGGATGCAAGGTGTGCGGGAATGGGGTCGTCCCAGCCCTGGTCCTTGTCCCACAATGCTCGTACAATCATTTTTGCCCTGGTGGTGTACGGTAGAATACATCCTAGCGGGTCATATTGTCGGGCGAGTGTTGTGTACACACTCCGTCTGGTGGTCGGCGCCGCCGCCGGCCTTCCCTGCTCCGTAGTCCGGGGCTTGTGTCTGTAGTGAAGCGAATCTGTTTTGAATCGCCACACCAATCCCAGGGTCATCTCCTGGGCTTCTCCCGGGATTGTAGCCATCCAGGTCTCGCTGCTGGCTGCCTTGTCCTCGGAGGAGAGGCTGCGCAGTACTTGCGGATCGCTGCTGGCCCACTGCCTGAGATCAAAGCCGCCTTTGATCAATGAGGCGCGGAGTTTAATCAGGAGAGCCTCGGCTTCTTCCTGGGTTGAAAGGCTTTGTAGACAGTTGTCTACGTAGAAGCTGTTCTTTACGCTGTGTCGGACCTCTTCGTCCGCTGCTGGGTCCTCTGCTACATGTTTCTGTAGTGCAAATGTAGCACAGCAGGGGCTGCACGTCGTTCCGAAGGGGAGGACTTCCCATTGGTAGATGGCTGGGTGCTCATCTCCTGGCTTCTCTCTCCATAGGAACCGTAACAGGGGCTTGTCCGCCTCTACTAATCTCACCTGCAGGAACATTCTTTTAATGTCCCCGCTGATGGCCACCTTTTCCTGGCGGAAGCGGAGTAGAACGCCGAGTAGGGAGGGGCCGAGTGTGGGACCAGGCAGTAACTCTTTATTCAGATTTTGGGATCCGATCTGGTAGCTGCAGTTAAATACTATGCGGTCTTTACCGTTGTGATGGACCTTGTGGTGGGGCACGTACCACGATTCAGTGGTCTGGTCAGCCTCTTTAATGTCCATCTTTGTGACGTGTCCCGCTGTGATGAGCTTCTCAATCTCAGCGCGGTATACACTCTCTTGGGCGGGGTTCTTGGCTAAGCGCCGCTCCGTGTTCAGCAGGTACCGTTCTATAGCGTCTGTCTTGGCGTGGAAAGTAGGCATTCCTTCTCGCCGCAGGAGTGGCGTGGCGTATCTCAACACGCCGTTGACCGGGACTCTCTTGGTCCCTGTCTCGAGGAGGTGAATGGCGTAAATGTCATCTTTAGAGCGAATGTCTTTCTTTCCATTCTTAAAGGGCATTTGTTCCAAGCTCCATAGCCGCTCTACGTGTTGCAGGAGTGCGGTTTCTCCCTCTGTGACTCGGGAGTGGAGACATCTAGTGGCTGTACTTCGGTTGAGAGATTTGGCGAGCGGGCCTTGGAGAGTCCATCCCAAACGGGTCTCGACTGCTGCAGGACAGCCTCGGGGTCCGGTATGAACCCGGTCTATCGGGACAATGAGGTCTGCATGGTCGGAGCCTATCAACAGGGTCGGCATAGCATTGTCTATGAGCGGGATCGGTAAATTGCGCAGATGTGCATATTTCTCCATCAGCTTGGCGACGGGGTATGTGTACCGCGACAGTCCTATTTCTTGGCTGGTGAAAGCGTCTGCAATCTGGTACCGTCGCTCAGGCTGGCCGCTTGCTGCGATAGAGAATGAGACATTCTCGCCCTTTATCGTCTTCAAATCTCGTCTTATTGTCCGAATTGTCATTTGGGTTTCGCTTCCCCGCAGCCCTAGCTGGGCCGCAGCGGAGGCGAGCAGCAGGGTCTTCTCTGACCCGTCATCGAGGACGGCGTAAGTGTCCAGGACTTTATTCTGGTAGCTTAGTGTCACACGCACTACTTTTAGGAGTACTCGGGCTCCACTGCTGCTGGCGGGATCGATGTACATGACGCTCGCTTTGCGGCTGGATGGTGCAGGTGAAGGGCGCCGTCTGTTACTGTCGTGAAGTATGTCCAGATGGGCTCCATCGCACTTGGTGCACCTTTTCTTTAAGCGGCATTCGGCTGCCATGTGTGAGCGCGCACAGCGAAAACAGCGCTTGTTGGACTTTATCCATTGACCTGCTTCCTCCGCGTTCAGCTTGGGGAAGGAGTCACATTGCGCTAGCCAGTGTTCTTTCTCACAGTAGGGGCACACTATCTTCCACTTCTCCGTTCTGGAGGGGGTACTGTGGCTCCTGCTGCTCGGTACTGACTCCGATTGGTGCATCACAGTCACCGATCTTCTTCCATCATTTAGTCGTCTGGTTCCTTCTCTGGAGCCAGGGGTGCTCCGTCCGAATGTATCTAGCCGTAGGCTGCTGACTTCTCTCGCCAGGAAGTCTGCTAGATCGAGGAGGTTCGGTTCGGGGCCATTCGGGTCTCTGTGGTCCCTCTGCCGCCTAAAGCGCTCCTGACGAGCGGGCGGCAGCTTCTCCAGGATCCTTTCCACATTTGAGTTGCCGTAAAGTTCATACTTCCCCTTCTCTCTTTGCGCTCCCAACATCCCTACCAGGGACTGCACTCTGATGGACAGGTCGTCCAGTGCTCGATTGTCTATTGCTGGGGGTAAGCGGTCGATGTGTCGGATCTCCTGGATCACGTAATCCCATATGCGCCCATACCTCTGGTCCAATGCTACCAGCGCTGCTGTGTATGGTGTGGTGGAAGTCGCGTAGGCGAGCGCTATATTATGTGCGCGGGGCACCTTTAAGTGCTGCAGTAGGATGGCGTATTTGTGGCGTTCATCCAATACATCCACCAACATGGTCTCCAGACACATGCGGAGTTCTGTATACTGGGCCCGGTTCTCTTGGGTGAAGTCGGGTACCATAGGCGTGCCAATGTATGACGCTGACTGTGGATACATCGGCGAGCGTTGGGGGAGAGGCCTCCTAGGCGAGTCTCCTCCCGCTCCTTGGTATGGGCTGGTACCGGCAGTGTACCATGGCCCGCTTGTCCAGGTGCTGTTCCTCGGTGCGGGTCGTGCGTCGTGCTCACCCGTGTATAGAGTCGGGGGTCTGTAGCGCAGCTCCGCGGGAGTATAGCCTGGGCTGTACCGGACCTCCTGGTCCGGTAGAGTACTGTGCTGTCTTCGGGCGCGGTTCTCCTCCTCTTCCTCTTCGTCTTCAGTTAGGTCATCCAGTGCTTGTAGTCTCTGGTTTAGCCTCTCCACAGGATATGCTGCTCCTTCCCGGTTGCTAGGTCTCGCTTGGACCGGTGGGGGGAGGTGGTCTGTGGGGGGTATAGACCTCGTCTGTTGGTCAAGTTCAGGGTTGTTTACTCGGCTAGGGGATGCCGCCCTGGAGGTGTGTCTAGACGAGTTCCTGGAGCCTCTGGCGGAGGGAGAGGGTGTTGTCCGTCTGATCAGCTGTTCTATTAGTTGCGCTTGCTGTCTGTCGCGCTCTGCGTCCCGTAGAGCACCAGCAGCTGCTCGCTGGCTGTCTGCTCGGTCTCGGGCCACATTCTCTTCCATCTGAATGCGTCTTATTTCTAGACGTATATGCTCTTCTTCGCTCCGCTGCTGGATCTGCAGTCGGTCGCGTTCAGCAGCGGCGTTCAGGCTGATGAGGAAGGCCTGCTGTAGGGTCCTCTCTGCCTCGCTGGGAGAAGGCGGTTGTATAGGGGAGCCTTCCCTCGGGGTACTCCTTGCGGAGCCTTGGAGCTCTATCTCCACGGTGCTCTCCCCGTCTTCTTCCGTGCCGAGTTCTCTCTCGGTAGCGTTGTATTCCTCCCGGGA
Source organism: Notolepis coatsorum (assembly GCF_963971535.1). Lineage (NCBI taxonomy): Eukaryota > Metazoa > Chordata > Actinopteri > Aulopiformes > Paralepididae > Notolepis > Notolepis coatsorum. The sequence goes on from NC_140180.1 coordinate 18,957,478, forward strand.
CTCATCGGGGACTACTTCTTCAGTACTGGCGGGGTGTGAAGTCATGTCTGGTTCCCACTGGTCCCCACCGTGAACTTGGTCAGTTACATTAGAACCCGTAGGGGCCTCTATGGTCGGGGTAGTCTGGGCGTTGGGGTTAGACATACTTTTACTTTCTAGTTTTACCGCGTTTACTGTTAGTAGAAGACTAGGTTGTTGACTGACAGCGTAAGCCTCTAAGTACTGAGGGAGCCGTCGTTCGCGCTGCGGGCGTTGGTTAGGAGGATCGTTTCGTGGAGTGTTCATCATAGGCCATTTCAATATTAATAACACTATATTAATATTACACTGATTACCCTCCGGCTCGAAGGACCAATTGTAACTGAGGGGTACAATTCCCTGACTGTATTACTAGATATGATACTTACTACCACTACCTTTGTACTTAATATTCGGCCACCCAGTACACGGCATAAATATATTATCATGAACACTCTCACGTAGATGAAACGGATCCAACACAAATGTACGAATTAGAAACAGGTCTTTATTTCCTACACAGCGATGGTGTGTAGAATAAGCACTTAATCACTTAATTACATTTATGAATTGAAATAGTATGCACTTTTATGGCAAGGAGTATTCGTCGGTATATCAATAGATAATGTCCAATCTCTGAAGGCGCAGGTGGTAAATATACGACCTGGAATAGTTAAGGAATAACAACAATGATACTTTAATGATTATAGGCTGGATACACTAGAGGGGGTTAATCCGGTCGCTTGTAAGCCGACAGGAGTAGGAGGGGGGGGGGGTAGAATCCAGCTGCCTCGTCCGGCCAAGGGTATACCAGGAGAACCCACTGTAGTGCCGTTCAATGCGCCGGCGATCCTTGGACCACAGATGAAAGCAGGTGGACTCTTTGTGGGCCGGCTCTCTCCGGTCCACGGGGGAGAGATGTGGAGAGACCTCGTCTTGCAGAGCGTCTCCTCACCTTGCGTCCTCTCCAGGGGGGGGGGGTTCCAACACACGGTAGTGTCGGGGGTCTTTATCCATAGAATAATCAAAGTATCCAAAGCATAATCCGTGCCTGGGAAGGCGGGCTGTCGTCGGTAGAATAATCCGGTATACAGGTCCACTCGCTCGTCGGCTCTGGGGCTCCTCGGGTGCAGCTTCACATAGGGTCAACCACCCTGGGTAAGCAGCCAGTTCTCTGCCCGAAACGATGGGGTACTGACTACGGTAGTATTCTCACCGCACGAAGCACTATATATTAACAGACTATTATTAGCTTAATAGACTACGTCCAACTCGACGATATAGTGCCAAATATGACTATTCAAATATTAATATACACGATGTCTCAATACCGATGGTAGGCCGAACTTGGCCTTACTCCCACACGTGGCATCGCGGGGAGGCTTTACGTCTGTGACTCTATTGGAGGGTAAGAAACTGGACTGAAAAGAAAGTCCTACTTTAGTAGCGCAGTATATATACGCACTATGAACAAATAGTCCCATTAGTGGTGCGGTAGCCAAATTCCTACGCGGAACTAGGACTTGTTCGTACATGTCGAGCGGTACGTTTGAACTGGGTCTGAGGGGTATGGCAGCCTGGCACCAAGGTCTCGACCAATAGTAGAATGGAGACTATTATGGGATGTTCAGTAGGCTAGAATGGATATTCAATGCATATTGTACAAGGAATATACAAGGGATATCAGGGAATATTAGAGAATATACAAATACAATTAAATATATATATATAAATAAATATATATATTCGGTTTAATCTGGCCCTTCACAACAATCAGAGTGAGTATATAGTACATACTATTCTCTCAGACTTTAATCAGAGTGAGTATATATAGTACATACTATTCTCTCAGACTTTAATCAGAGTGAGTATATAGTACATACTATTCTCTCAGTCCAGACTTTAATCAGAGTGAGTATATAGTACATACTATTCTCTCAGTCCAGACTTTAATCAGAGTGAGTATATAGTACATACTATTCTCTCAGACTTTAATCAGAGTGAGTATATAGTACATACTATTCTCTCAGACTTTAATCAGAGTGAGTATATAGTACATACTATTCTCTCAGACTTTAATCAGAGTTGAGTATATAGTACATACTATTCTCTCAGACTTTAATCAGAGTGAGTATATAGTACATACTATTCTCTCAGACTTTAATCAGAGTGAGTATATAGTACATACTATTCTCTCAGACTTTAATCAGAGTGAGTATATAGTACATACTATTCTCTCAGTCCAGACTTTAATCAGAGTGAGTATATATATAGTACATACTATTCTCTCAGACTTTAATCAGAGTGAGTATATATAGTACATACTATTCTCTCAGACTTTAATCAGAGGGAGTATATATAGTACATACTATTCTGTCAGACTTTAATCAGAGTGAGTATATAGTACATACTATTCTCTCAGACTTTAATCAGAGGGAGTATATATAGTACATACTATTCTCTCAGACTTTAATCAGAGTGAGTATATAGTACATACTATTCTCTCAGACTTTAATCAGAGTTGAGTATATAGTACATACTATTCTCTCAGACTTTAATCAGAGGGAGTATATATAGTACATACTATTCTGTCAGACTTTAATCAGAGTGAGTATATAGTACATACTATTCTCTCAGACTTTAATCAGAGTGAGTATATAGTACATACTATTCTCTCAGACTTTAATCAGAGTGAGTATATAGTACATACTATTCTCTCAGTCCAGACTTTAATCAGAGTGAGTATATATATAGTACATACTATTCTCTCAGACTTTAATCAGAGTGAGTATATATAGTACATACTATTCTCTCAGACTTTAATCAGAGGGAGTATATAGTACATACTATTCTCTCAGACTTTAATCAGAGTGAGTATATAGTACATACTATTCTCTCAGACTTTAATCAGAGGGAGTATATATAGTACATACTATTCTCTCAGACTTTAATCAGAGTGAGTATATAGTACATACTATTCTCTCAGACTTTAATCAGAGTGAGTATATAGTACTTACTATTCTCTCAGACTTTAATCAGAGTGAGTATATAGTACATACTATTCTCTCAGACTTTAATCAGAGTGAGTATATAGTACATACTATTCTCTCAGACTTTAATCAGAGTGAGTATATAGTACTTACTATTCTCTCAGACTTTAATCAGAGTGAGTATATAGTACATACTATTCTCTCAGACTTTAATCAGAGTGAGTATATAGTACATACTATTCTCTCAGACTTTAATCAGAGTGAGTGTTGTGCTTCAGAACGGTGTTCTCCCTGACGGAGCAGGTGCCTCATCAAGAACCAGGCCTCCAGAAGAGTTACGTTATTGATGCTGGCTTCTATGACTTTGGACCACTGCTCTGTGGCAAGACTAGAAACAGGTGAGAGAGATGGATGGGTATGTCCCTATGGTGTGTGTGTGTGTCCCTGTGGTGTGTGTGGGTGTGTGTGTGTGTGTGTGTATGTCCCTGTGGTGTGTGTGTGTGTGTATGTCCCTGTGGTGTGTGTGTGTGTGTGTATGTCGCTGTGGTGTGTGTGTGTGTATGTCCCTGTGGACATATGTCCCGGAGTGATGACCCATGAGTGTTGGACGTCCCATGATGAAAACCGGGAGGATGCGACCCTCTTTGCGCCGCCCCTTTGCCTCAAATAGATCCGCTATCAGCTCTATCTTTAATCTTTCAAAATGTTCAGTTGCTATCACTATCAGCTCTATCTTTAATCTTTCAAAATATTCAGTTGCTATCGCTATCAGCTCTATCTTTAATCTTTCAAAATGTTCAGTTGCTATCGCTATCAGCTCTATCTTTAATCTTTCAAAATTTTCAGTTGCTATCGCTATCAGCTCTATCTTTAATCTTTCAAAATGTTCAGTTGCTATCGCTATCAGCTCTATCTTTAATCTTTCAAAAATGTCAGTTGCTATCGCTATCAGCTCTATCTTTAATCTTTCAAAATGTTCAGTTGCTATCGCTATCAGCTCTATCTTTAATCTTTCAAAATTTTCAGTTGCTATCGCTATCAGCTCTATCTTTAATCTTTCAAAAATGTCAGTTGCTATCGCTATCAGCTCTATCTTTAATCTTTCAAAATGTTCAGTTGCTATCGCTATCAGCTCTATCTTTAATCTTTCAAAATGTTCAGTTGCTATCGCTATCAGCTCTATCTTTAATCTTTCAAAATGTTCAGGTACCTATCACATGCACTTATCTGTGTTTCACTACACACATGAGTGCATGCTTACCAACTGTTCGCCTGTTTTTACTGCAACACTACTATCACCGACATCTAAGAAGGGAGATCCCCCCTTGAATGGCCCTTCTAAGGTTTCTCTCCTCCACATTGCCAGTGGTGAATTTTTTCCTATTGCTAGGTTTTTGTGAGTTTTTCCTTACCTTCGCGTGGGGTATGTCTGGGAGTGTTGCATTTATTTTGCATTTATTTAAAAAAAAAATTACTTTATGGTGTTCTTGTTTTGTTTATTGTGATGTTTCTTCTTGACTTGTTTAAAGAAGATTTGATTTGTGGTGTGTGTGTATGTCCCTGTGGTGTGTGTGTGTGTGCACAGGGCCGTGCAGAGAACTTTAGAGGGGCAGGTGCTCACATTTAAAAAAGGGCACATGTATCAAAATGTTAGAACACCAACTACAGCGTAACGTAACCAGCCAAACTATAGCATTAGCAACCAATATTCAGACAATGTAACACGGAATCTGACAACAATTAACTGCATCATACTATATGATTATGCCTTATAATAGTTTGGGATGCATCAAAATTTATTATAATTATTATTATTTGAAGATTCCTCAATTGCAGACTACTACTCAGGCTGGACATAGTAATAAATGTTTATTTTTTTAAAGCAATGTTTTTTTTTGCAATGCAATATTGTGCTTTTGTTCTTGAATTGAATACCTTTGCAGTGTACATGTGTTAATTCTTACCTGTTGCACTGCTTTTCTTTATCCAGCTGGTCAGACCCCCTGCCCTTGGCTGTCTCACGCAGTTCCTTTAGTTTGGATTTTTGCCTTCTCTCCTTTCGATGCATCTTTGCACTGCGGCGCGGCTCATGCGCATGCGCGCGCTCGGCCAATCGGAGCGCAAAGCAGCAACGCGGAAACCGAACAGCGTTGTAGAAGGCATAGACGCATACTGGCCTTGCGTCTCGCTCTTAGCCATACCGAGATATGGGGCAGAGCAGACGCGTGGCCCGACAAATGTACCCCCTGAGGACCCGCAAGCCCCACCACCAGGGGGGAGGGGAGTCCCGTCCACCCGCCCTTCCTAGTGAAGAGGGTGCGGCAGTCAACTCCACCAAAGTGCGGAAAAAGAGGGAACTAGAGACCCCTAAAAACGCACAGCACAGGCGGGACCACGTGTGACACATCACCCCGTGGCACACACCCACACACCCCTGCTAACCCACCAAAGGGCGGGACGCAGGGGAGGTCCCAGACCTCAGAACCGCCTGGGAGACAGAACCCCCAGTCATGTCCATGAGGTAAAACCTAACGAAGGGACCCGGGGAGGACCAGGAGGCCGCAGCACAGTAGCAAAGGGCAATGCCCTCGCACAACCAATTTGACAGGCGCTGTTTGGACAGTGCCTTACCAGCGCGAGAGCCACCATAACAAACAAAGCTGATCGGTAGCCCTGAAGTCCTGAGTCCGACTGAGGTAAACCCCAAAGCCCGGACGGGACACGACAGGTGAAGGCTCGCCTCTAACTCACCAGCGCGAGGAGGCGGATGAAACGCCTGAACCACAATATCCCTGGAGCTAAAAGAGCTCTGGATATTTTTTGGCACGAAGACTGGATTAGGCCTCAGAGTCGCACCGCTATTGACACGAATAGACAAGCACTTAGGCTGCACCGAGAGAGCACACAGCTCACCCACGCGCTCAGCGGAGGTGATGGCTCAAGAGGCTCAAACGGGGCCTCAGACAACCGGCCGAGGACCAGTTGGAGGTCCCAACTCGGAGACAGAGAACGATCCACCGGCTTAAGACGGCGAGCGCCAAGCAGGAAACGCTTCACAGGAGGGTGGCTGAACAACGTAACGCCCTCAAACCCCACATGACGAGGATATAGCCGCCAGTCTACCCAAAATAGCCTGAAGGAAGGAAAGGACAGCGTCCAGGGGGCAGGACACCGGGTCCGAGCCCCCCACTCTACACCACTCTTGGAAATACGGCACCTACCCGCGTGAGCCGTGGTAGAGGACGGAGCGCGCGCGTGCCGGATAGCGTTAACCACAGAATAGCCAAGACTCATCCCCACCAGATTCACACTGACAGCAGCCAAGCCTAGAGGCTGCCCCAGAACAGGAAGGCAGAACAGAGTTCGCGTGCCTGAGAGAGGGCCCGCGGTGACCACAGAACAGGCCATGGCGGGGCCACACGGAGCTGAATCAGGGCCGGGGACCAAACAGCTGAGCCCCGGCCCGGCACGACCAGGACCAAGTCCCGCGCTCCCGACGTACCCGCCCCAACAGCTGAGCTATCGGGTGTAAGGGGGGGGAAAGCGTACAGAATCCCGGACGGCCACGGAATTGGTCCCAGACCTGCCCGACTATGTCCGGACATAATCCCCACTCGTCAGGGTGAGGACCGCCTGCGACATCACACCTGCACCCACATTCACCCTGCCGGGGAAGTGGAGAGCCCTCAGGCTGCGCAGATGGAGAAACGCCCATAGCCAGCCGACCGCCGCCCGGTCCAGATGGGGGGAGCGTACTCCTCCCTGTCTGTCGATATACGACGCTGACGTCGTGTTGTCCGTCCTGATCAAAACACTGTTTGAGGACCAGAAGGACTGCCTTCAATTCCAACACATTAAATGTAGCGCAGACCGGGCAGCATGGTCTTGCCAGCTGCCCCCTACTGCATTGGCCTGACGTGACCGCACCCCAGTGAGGGAGGCGTCGGTGAAGACTGTGACGTGTGACAGCCTGCTGCCCATGGGGACCCCGCTGGTGAGGGCCCCAGAGGGCGAGGTCCCCCAGTACTGACATGGGAACCTTAGCCGCTTCCACTTGCCTCTCACCGGTCTATTTCCATACTGGAAAACCACCTCTGTATCCTCCTCATGAGGTGAAAAGGAGGCCAGGAGGGACCACGGAATGAGCAGATGCCATCATACCGAGCAGGCGCATCACGGACAGCGCCGTAACCGTCCTAGGACGGAACCTCCCGAGCGTGCCGAGAACACCCACTCGCCGCCGCTCCGAGAGGGATGCCCATATAGACCTTGAGCTTAGAATAAGCCCAAGTACTCCACCCGTTGACTGGGAAGAGGAGTACTCTACTTCCAGTCTACAGCAAAATCCAGGCTGGTGAGGAATTCCACCACCTGCCTGGTATGAGACCTGACGATCTACCCTGACCGCCAAGGACCAGAACGTCGTCCAGGGCAGAATACACTTTGTAACCCCCGACGATGCAGAGGCCCCAGTGCGGTCTCCACGCACTTGGTGAAGATGCGGGGAGCCAGAGAATAGCCCAACGGTAGCCTCTGGTACTCATACGCTAAACCCTGCAAAGGAAGCATAGGTAAGCCCTAGGATGGAAGATCAGGGATGCGAATACGCATCCTACAGGTCTATGGAGGAGAACCAGGCCCCCACCTGACAGCGTTCAACAGGTGGGAGACGGTCCAAAATGCTGAACCTTCCATCGGACAGGTCTAGCATGGGTCTGACACCCCTCCAGATTTCTCAGGCACCAGAGAATACCGGGAGGAAACGCCATGCATCGCGTCCTCCTTTGGGACCACGACAATGGCTTGCTTCGCCCACAGAGATTGGATCTCGTTGGCCAGAGCTGTCACTGCTGGTGACTCTGACAATAGGGTCTGTACCAAACCTGAAAACGGGTGGGGTTGTGTAAACACAAGTCCCCGCCTCAGCATTCTCTCTATCCACCTCGACATATGGCACTGCTGTAGCCATATATGATGATAATCCCAAGCGCACCCGCCGCCACTTGGCGCTGGTCCACCAGAAACCGTAGATAGGCGGCCCGGTCCCGCCCGCTGTGCGTAGCCAACCCTGGACCCGCTAACCTCGCGAGCAGAGCGTTCCGTGGAGTCGGGACATCGGACCCTGACACTACCCACGAGGCAATCGCACCCAAGGGGGGACCCCGACAGAAAGGGCCGGTTTGATACGGGAGAAGCTGACATCATACTAGGTGACAAAAGCTCCCCCACTGAACACCCCTCCAGCATGGACAGCTGAGGAATTGTTCTACAGCTGGACATGCAAGGTGTGAGGCCCCCACACTGCCCGATAGGGTGGGTTCCTACACACGTAGCCCTGCAGTGATATTACTACCACCCAAATCACGCGCGCCTGCCAGACCACTACCGGTCTTCCGGGAGTGGGAGGCACTAACGTGATACCCGGCCTGGCGAAGGCGAGGTCGGGGGAACCCGCACTGTTTGCCTCAAGAGGTCTCGAGCCCCCCTGCTGACAACCTTTGTAGTTGACAGACGAAACACCAGGCTCAACCAAACACAGACGCAGAACGTGTGGCGTGGGAGCCGCTTGACAGCACAACATTCTCACGGACAGACCCAGTTTCAGCCATCAACTGGGTGTCAGCCCCTGTCCCCATGAGAAGCGAAACATGGAGCCGCTTGCGCTTCATTGAAGACACGCGACCCGCAACCAAAGGAAACAAATCAGAGCCCTTATCCCGCTGGTGTTGGGGGGGGGGGGGGGAGTGACCGGAGAGCGAGCTGCACACAGCTAGACGCAACGTTTTTTTAGGGCGTGCTCATCTAATGTAGCCGATCCCTCGTCGGCTGTCGATCCCTCGTCGGCTGTCGGCCTTGCGGTCACCTGTTGACGTTGTGCCCAGGGTACCTCAGGCGGGGGAAACATGGCCGCTGGTAGAGGGCCTCGCCACAGCCGCTGGCGAGGCCGTGCTCTCACCTCTGGCTGCGCGGTGTGAGGCGGTGTGGGGCCTAGGTCAAATACCGCCTGCGCTCCTGCGGAAAGACCAAAGTCCCTCTGCGGAGAGGGTTATAGATTGTGGCTAGGTCAAAGCTAATAACGTCAAAACCTCGCAGAATGGGCTAGCCCATACACACAATGGTAAGGGGATGCAGACCAGAGAAACACCAGTCCCGCACACCATTCATAGATTCACAAAAAGCACACCAGCCCTAGGCCTCAGCCCATTCACCCATGAAAAAGGTAAACAAGCCCCCGTCAAAACTCCCAACAGTAGACACCGATTGACCGTCAGCATGAATGGTTAAGAGGAGGGAAGACCTTTTTAAAAAGACAGCCCTCAGCGGGGAATCAAAAGAACAGTAACCCAGCATCGTAGCATAGCATTAGCCGCGCGCTCCAGGATAGCCGGGAAAACGACAACGTTTACCCAGATATCCTGCCCCTTGCGCCAATACACAACTCGGTTGTCTCATGGGACAACAAGCAGTATCACTAACGCCAGCATTGTTATGCCTGGTGGTGCAGGCCCTACCTGGGCGCGACCTAGCCACGACAGCTAGCCGCCGGGCGACGTCCCTCGATCCGCTGTCAGAAGACGAGGAAACCCCAGGACAGGCCCGATGCGCTGTCAGAACGTGCCGAGAAGATTCCAGGGGCTGGCAAATCTCCGGCGAAAACCCAACATTGTTCAATTTCTCTCTGCATTTCATAACAACTAGTTCATGGAGTGCACTGCAACGTCCATGATGAAAACAAAAACAAGTGGAAGGGCGAGTATGACCATATCCGGTGTCTTATAGGGGGACACTGGGGCGGGGCCTGGTCAAGTGCATGGGTGCATTGTTTTTGTTAATGAAGTACAGTAGGTACTGGAGATAAGGGTAAAACTAGGTATGGCGAAGAGCGAGACGCGAGGCCAGTACGCTATATAACAATAAGAGATGCACAATTAAATCTATAAACTGCAAAGTGAACTACAAAAGAAGACAATCTAGCTTTGAATAAAAAAGATTAGCTTTATTACATTAACAAGTGTATTTTCATATGATACAACATGCTTATTTTTATTTAGTTTCTTGAAATAGTTATTTCTCTCAAATGCCAAAATATATTGACAAAATGGGACATTGAAGATAATACAACATTGCCCCCATGTAACCCGCTTGAGAAGTCACTCACCAAGTTTCTGTGTCCCTGTGACAACTTTGAAATGGTCGCATTTTGCTCCCCATTGACTTTGATGAGTTCACCAAACAAATACAAAATTCCTAATAACATGTTTGCGAACACATTTCCAGGCTAATTAGCTAACCTAAGCACATCACATTGTCGAGATTAATGTTAGAAAGAAGAATACAAGCATAGTCTTATTTTTCATGTAGTTGTGGACAGCTAGCGAACAAAGTCTTTCTTTGTTGCAAAATATGATCGTTAACATTCTTAATATTGGTTGCTAAAATATTAGTTATGGAAAACAATAACTTTCTTACCGTTAGCTGCTGGCAAACGTGAGGCGAGATGCTCGGTTTGCTCTAGATTTCTATTGGCTAATGGGCGCGTCATTCCAAGAGTGAGGGCGACGCGCAACATAACAGAAAACCATGCACCTCAGACAGGCGTTCAAATATTTATTTGTATTTATAATATTATAAATTGTTAAAATTATTCTTGATGAGGACCATGGACATTGCCCTTTAAAAAAGAAAAAAAAAGTGTCAAAAAAGGGCACATTGGTCATCAAGGGGCTTAGGAATGCCCCCCCCCCCCCTTCTGCACGTGCCTGTGTGTGTGTGTGTCGGAGGGGGTATACATGGTGTGTGATAACTATGGCAATGGAAAGGAATGACACAAAACGTGTGTGTGTGTGTGTGTGTGTGGTGTGTGCGTGTGCGTGCGCGCGCTCATTGATGTAGGTACAAGGACTCAGCGTACCCAGAGAACATGAGACTCTGGTGATCCACAACAACTCGGCCCTGGAGGCAGAGATCCACTTCAGCTTCCAACAAGATACTAAGGCTGACATCTACCTGCTGGAGCCACCCACCATGACCCTCACACCTGACCAGAGACAAGTACTCTCTCTCTCTCTCTCTCTCTCTCTCTCTCTCTCTCTCTCTCTCCTCTCTTTCTCTCTCTCTCTCTCTCTCTCTCTCTCTCTCTCTCTCTCTCTCTCCTCCTCTCTCTCTCTCTCACTCTCTCTCTCTCTCTCTCTCTCTCTCTCTCTCTCTCTCTCTCTCTCTCTCTCTTTCTCTCTTTCTTTCTCTCTCTCTCTCTCTCTCTCTTTCTCTCTCTCTCTCTCTCTCTCTCTCTCTCTCTCTCTCTCTCTCTCTCTCTCTCTCTCTCTCTCTCTCTCTCTCTCTCTCTCTCTCTCCAAAGCCAAACAAACAGAGAAACCAAAAGAAATCAGTACATTACAGAAGGAATTTCTTGTATGGTTGACAGTCTTTATGGTGGTTGTATTCCGCTGGATGTCTTATTCTTGTCACAGCAGCTCACAAATATTGCTGTACATTGTCGTATTTCTCCCAGTAGGTATGGGAGTTTTGAGTTGTTTTCCATGTTTTCGAAGTCTCTTTGGGCGTTTGCAATCTGTGGGAAGTATATGTCTCTGATGTCTTGGTATAGTGGGCAGGTTGTTAAGAAGTGGAGCTCGGTTTCCACCTCTTATTGTGTGCAGTGGGTGCATAGTCTGTCTTCTTTTGGGAGCCAGGTCTGCCTATGCCGCCTATGAACACGACAAGTGTCAGAGACGGCGTCCTCCAAACTAGACGAAGAGAAAAGAGACACGATATTAGTTGACCAGTAAACATCTACCCACGCTGGAGGGGAGAGAAGAACGAGGTTAGGATAAACAAACATAGGCATTGAACACGCACATCAAACAATGAGGGTTAGGTAACAGAATATTGAATACAACGAGAACTACCACTTGCACCGTGCTTGAATTCCACCGGCCTGGCCGTGTGGCAATAAAAGGAACTTGAACTTGAACTTGAACTAAGCTAGACAAAATAGTCAAGAGGTAAAGATTTAAGGCGCAACAAACCTACTGTTCCTACAGAACGAACTTGCATCGACTGCTGGGCTGGTCAGGCGTTTATAGTCTGGGAAGAGGTGTAACGGGGAAGCCCGTGGGTATGTCCACAGTCACGGAAACAGGTGTGTTGACGAGTGACTGTGGCAGTGCGGGCTAGTAAATTAAACTCACTTCCCCATAACAGGGTTAACAGACGCATAGGTACGGTAGTTAGGAGTGAATTCACTTCTTAGTGCAGCGGCCTGTGTCGTCGCCCGCGGACGCGGGAGCCCCCTGTTCGACTCCCCCTCGGGACATTCTCATTTAACATCAAACACAACGCAGACCAATATGATCCGTCACAGTGGTGCCCAGTGACCCGGATGTCCTGAGGGGCGTGAGTTTAGGGAGGTGAGTGTAACGGGGAAGCCCGTGGGTATGTCCACAGTCACGGAAACAGGTGTGTTGACGAGTGACTGTGGCAGTGCGGGCTAGTAAATTAAACTCACTTCCCCATAACAGGGTTAACAGACGCATAGGTACGGTAGTTAGGAGTGAATTCACTTCTTAGTGCAGCGGCCTGTGTCGTCGCCCGCGGACGCGGGAGCCCCCTGTTCGACTCCCCCTCGGGACATTCTCATTTAACATCAAACACAACGCAGACCAATATGATCCGTCACAGAGGCAGCATTCTCTGATTGATCATCAGAACCAGCCGTGAGATGGGAACGTCTAGAGACATGCACCTCGAGGTTGAGTAACTGCGCCACGCGTCCTCAGGGGGGAGCCAACAGGCTGCGGTCCCTGCTCAGATACAGTCCTCACAACTTTTTGTTTTCTTATAATTTGGTTTAGTCCAGTGTGGTTTCTGTCTGGTGGCTCTGCTTGTGTTTGTGAGCAAAGTCCCAGAACCATCTGGCTGAGTGGGCATCTCTCAATGGTCTCACTGTAGGTGAGGGCTTTGTTGTGGAGTGTGTCTGGGTCACTTTCTTTTAGGTGATTGTAGAATTGAAATGCTCTTTTTTGGATTTTGATGATTAGTGGGTATCTTCCTAGTTCTGCTCTGCATGCATTATTTGGTGTTTTCCGTTGGGTGCAGAGAATGGATTTGCAAAATTCTGCATGCAGAGTCTCAATTGGGTGTTTGTCCCATTTGGTGAAGTCTTGGTTTGCAAGTGGGCCCCAGACTTCGCAACCATATAGGGAAATGGGTTCTATGACAGAGTCTAATATTTTGACCCAGATTTTGATTGGAATGTCTAACTTGATGTTCCTTTTGATGTTCTCTCTCTCTCTCTCTCTCTCTCTCTCTCTCTCTCTCTCTCTCTCTCTCTCTCTCTCTCTCTCTCTCTCTCTCTCTCTCTCTCTCTCTCTCTCTCGATCTCAATCTCGATCTATCTATCTCTCTATCTCTGTCTGTCTCTGTCTCTGCCTCTGTCTCTGTCTCTCCCCATCTCCATCTCAGTCTCCCTGCAGCACCTCTCTCTCTCTCTCTCTCTCTCTCTCTCGATCTCGATCTCGATCTCTCTCTTTCAATCTCCATCTCCATCTCTCTCTCTCTCTCTCTATATATATATATATATATATATATATATATATATATATATATATATATATATCCCTCTGTCTCTCTCTGTCTCTCTCTGTCTCTGTCTCTCTCTCTCAATCTCCATCTCCATCTCCCTGCAGCACCTCTCTCTCTCTCTTTCTCTCTCGATCGCCATCTCAGTCTCTCCCTGCAGCACCTCTCTCTCTCTCTCTCTCTCTCTCGATTGCCATCTCAGTCTCTCCCTGCAGCACCTCTTTATCTGTCTCTCTCGCTCTATCTTTCTCTCTCTGTCTCTCTCTCTCTCTCTCTCCATTACCTGTATGCTGTATTACCATGGCTTACGGTATATCCCTGTGTCCCACTAGGAGTTGAAAGTGTGGGCTATACCCACCAACCCAGGGCAGGTTGAGGACAGTTTGGTGTGCATGATCAAGGACAACCCAGAACCCCTCATCATCCGCTTATCCTGCCTGGGAATCCCAAAGAAAGCTTCAACTAGAAAAGAAACGTCTTTTCCCAAAGAAACGTCTTTTCCCAAAGAAAGCTCAAACTAGACCGCTCTAGTTCGCTCTGTCTCTCTCTCTCTCTCTGTCTCTCTCTGTCTGTCTGTCTGTCTGTCTGTCTGTCTGTCTGTCTGTCTGTCTGTCTGTCTGTCTGTCTGTCTGTCTGTCTGTCTGTCTGTCTGTCTGTCTGTCTGTCTGTCTGTCTGTCTGTCTGTCTGTCTGTCTGTCTGTCTGTCTGTCTGTCTGTCTGTCTGTCTGTCTGTCTCTCTCTCTCTCTCTCTCTCTCTCTCTCTCTCTCTCTCTCTCTCTCTCTCTCCATCTCTCTCTCTCTGGACTTCAGCCAACATTAGACAGACCTGCCCCCTGCTCTGCTCCTCCTCTTTGTCAGCCAGTGACTGTTCTCCATGATCGGAGCAGGGAGGGGGGCGAGTTGGGTGGTTTGGCAGGGGTGAGATTTGGGGGTGGGAGTACACGCCCCCCCGCCCCCTCAGTATCCTGTAGTAGGCCAGGCGTTCAGTGCAGGCTGTCCACGAGGGGAGAGGAGGAAGAGGAGGAGGACTGTGGCTTCTCCTCCTCTTAACAGGAGCAGTTGCTGCAGCCCTTCACACTGTTGAGGATCTCGCTCTGCAGCACCTCTCTCTGTCTCTCTCTCTCTCTCTCTCTCTCTCTCTCTCTCTCTCTCTCTCTCTCGCTCTCGCTCTCGCTCTCGCTCTCGCTCTCTCTCTCTCTCTCCTCAGTCTATGGCAGGCAGCAACATAGACTGCTGCTAGCTCACAGATTGTTGAGTCCTCCGCTAGTAGGACTGGTTGTTTTTCTGTATCTGGTAGTGTGAGAAAACCTTTTGTTTAAATGCGTTTCTCTAATATATTTCTATTTTTCACATTTGGTGAGGAAATGTAACTCAGTTTCAGGCTCATTGAGGATGCAATGACAGCACAGCCTTTGCTATGCAGGAAGCCAGGTTTTCCTGTGCCTCCCCTTTTCAATAGCGAGGCTGTGCTCACTCAGTCTGTATTTTGTCAAGGTTCTTTTTAGTTGTTGATCAGTCACCATGCTCAAATGATCTGCTATGGTGTACTGTCGATTTAGAGCCAGATAGCACTGCATTTTGCTCTGTGCTTTTGTTTGTGTTTTCCAATAGGTGATGTAATTTTGTTTTAGCTGTTTAGTAATTTGATTTATTCTGATTGGTCAACACAACCACAGCGCACATACACTCACTTAAATAAACAACACACTGTAGCACCCACTTTACCACTTTAGACACACGTTACACTTTATATTTATATTTATATTATTGGTAAGGAAATTGTACATCATTCTCATTCCTTATTGTACCTCCTTATTGCACCTCACCACTACAAGGTGGCACCACAAACTAAGCTATACCTCACATTTTTGTACATGCTGTACATACTGTATATAGATACACTGAACAATTTTGTTGTTTAAACTTGTTTACATACTTGACGTCTTGACTTTCTATTTTATACTTATTATACTATCTTGTTATTATCTAGCACACTCTCAGGAGCAACACAGAAATAAACATTTCATGCAAAGTATTCTGTATTCTGTATGACAACTAATAAAGAAACTTGAAACTTCTGTTCCTGAGGTGTGTTAACACATTGGCGGCCACTGGGATGAGTCTAATATCACTAGAGACGACCAGCATATGTAAACAGACTTGGGGCTGTTTGTAGAGCTAAATCTATACTTTATAGTATTGCTATCTGTCCATTCTCATTGTCAATTGAGACCATAAACCGTCCCTTCAAAATGGCTTAAAGAAAAAAAAATGTCATCAATACGTTCTCATTTTATAGCGCCGTGAATATAAGCGTTATACGGCATTTGGTCTAGTATTATTTCCTGGAAGGCTAGATAAAGGGCTAATAGCTACTAACGTTATATCCAATGGCATTTCCGTTATACATAAGCTACGTCGTTTCTTATTATTGATTACCAATAACCATGTTCGTCTAAGTAGCCACATACGCTAATTGCCTGGTTGAGTATCATAACAAGGCCCGATCAGCATGTAATTTACGTGAAAAAGATCTTACCATGAGCCGGTTGGATCCCCCTGAGCATTTCCCCATTATCGATCGCCATCTGGTAGATGGTGAAATGCGCGATCCAAAACGTATTCCGTGCAACAGACAATAGCTATCGCTTCAGGTGAGTAGAAAACTACATTAGAGATAAAAAAAAAAAAAAAGACAACTTCGGCCACAGGGAACACTGCAGCGCCCCTAAGAGGATCTGGCCGGTAATGCACTTTCTCCAATTCAAAGAGTAGGGTACATCTGCAGTGCAGCTCGGCGACCTTGAATAGGTTATTAAAATGGAATAAAAGCCAAAACAACTTGCCACGGATATATCCGTCCTTCGGTCCATTAAGCATGGATTCGAAACACGTATATATCCGTGGTCGGGCGCCATTGTGTTAAGAGAGCAGGTATGTGGACTCAGCCTCAGGACCAGCTGGGTAAGGGGGTTCCTGATGCTCCTCAGCTCTTGGCACTGCAGGGCTTGATAATGGTACGAGAGGGGGTCACTTTGTTTTAGGTGTGTCCAAAAGTGAATTGCTCTTTTTTGTATTTTTAGTATTAGTGGGTAACGGCCTAATTCTGCCCTGCATGCATTGTTTGTAGTTTTCCTCTGGACATGTAGGAAAATCTTACAGAAATCTGCATGCAGGGTCTTAATGGGGTGTTTGTCCCATTGGGTAACGTCTTGTTTTGTAAGTGGACCCCACACCTCACTGCCATAGAGTGCAATTGGTTCAATAACACATTCAATTAATTTTAACCAAATTTGAATTGGTATTTCTGTTTGTATATTAATTTTTATGGCATAGAAAGCCCGGCATGCTTTCCCTCTCAGCTCATTGACTGCTTCCTTAAAATGTCCAGTTGAACTTAGTTTTAGTCCTAAATACGTGTAGTGTGTGCAGTACTCTACATGTTTTGTACCAATTGAGAACTTTGGTAGGACGTCCTGAGATCTGTATCTTTTTTGGAATATCATTATTTTGGTCTTTTTGGGGTTTAATGCCAGGGCCCAGGTCTGACAGTAATGCTCTAGCAGGTCCAGGCTCTGATGTAGGCCATCTGCTGTGGGGGACAACACAACCAGGTAATCTGCAAAGAGCAGGCATTTCACTTCTTGATTGTGGAGACTTACACCGGGGGCAGAGGACTTTTCTAGTATATTAGCCAATTCATTAATATAGATATTGAAGAGTGCCGGGCTGAGGTTGCAGCCCTGACTAACACCTCGTCCTTGGGTAAAGAATTCTGTTATTTTTTTGCCAATTTTTACGCTGCACATATTACCAGAATACATTGATTTAATAATATCATGTTTTACCCCCTACACCACTCTCTATAACTTTATAGAACAGCCCTGTGTGCCAAATATAGTCAAAAGCCTTTTGAAAGTCAATAAAACGGGCATATATTTTGGTTTTATTTTGGTTTATATGTTTATCAATTAGGGTATGTAGGGTGTTAATATGATCGGTTGTGCAGTGTTTTGGTATGAATCCAATTTGGCTTTTACTCAAGACATTGTGCTTGGTAAGGACGTTTAAAAGTCTGGTATTCATAATACTACAGAAAACCTTCCCCAAATTACTGTTCACACAGATGCCTCTGTAATTATTAGGGTCAAATTTGTCTCCGCTTTTATAGATTGGGGTTATGAGTCCGCACTGGCGATTTTACCACTGGGGCACCAGGGGCACGTGCCCCACCTGAAATCTCAGGTGCCCCTGAGGTGCCACCCCAGTTAAAATTGTATTTATATATTTTTTTAGTAATAATTTTTATTATAGTAAAAGTCAGATGTTTGCCTTTATAAATAGGCTATTAGCCTATTATTAAACTAAATTAAACAAAAAGTCTTAAAAGAAGTGTATGTTTGATCGCTGATTGGTGTGTGTTTGAATTTGTTATTACGTAATTGGTCACATTGAGTTGATGGGTAGTCAGAGCGTGACTGCGTGAGTGAGCGCGAAAAGTACAATTTATAGAGGGTCCGTCTGTCACAGTCAGGGACGGTAAAATAAAACACAAGGAGACGGACATAAAAAATTTACATACGAAAATGGTGGGGCAGGGGCACTTCTTCACGGCTTCCTCCAATGCTTCCTCCTGGTCCTCCAACATCTAACGTTGGAGAAACCAGCACCTCTGAAGAGCTTTCGGTAAGGCGCCATGAAGTCTGCCAAGAAGCTCCCGGTGCAGGTGCACCTGTTAATGCAGCAGAACTTGCAGAAGCTAACGTGGCATGTTAGCCATCATGATCCACACCGTTAAATGATCTCGGGACTGAGCAACCCAAACAAATGGTTTTACAACCATACCCTGCCAGCATTTTTAGCGGTAGGAAACGGTCATTTGTAGCTACTTGGTTCCATAAGAGAGACTGGCTCGAGTACAGTGAAAATGCTGATGCAGATTTTTTTTCTGCTGCCGGAATTTCTATGCTAGCAGTATAGCACCAATCGGAGACTGGATGGTTTGAAGCTGCAAAAGAGTTTTTCAAGACGCGAAAATGTACAACTGAGTGGAAGGACGCATCCTGAGGAGGTTCAGTGCCACTCGCTGCCTCCAACTCTTCTAATGGTAAGTCATAATGTTTAATTTAAGCCAGCCTTGGCCCTTATTATTAACCCTTTACCGGTCACTTCTTGAAATACCTGGAAATTCACAATTTCAACTCTAGAATGTTATTTTGGTGCTATTTCTACAATAAAAACAATTAAAAAAAAAAAGATTTTCCCCTGTAAATTAAGGTTAACCGAAGTGTCCGTGAACAGGCCCTCGACCGGTAGGCCTACCCTAAAATGTGGGGGCTATGGGGATTTTTTTTCCTTAGGGGGCATATCTATGAAACTTGGCAGGCTGATTCATAACATAAAATAAATAATAAAATGTATTGGGAGTTTTCTTGAATTTGCCTTGCCATGGCAACAGTAGCCGATAAAGGCCCAAAGAAGAATAGCGGACAAAACTATATAACTACATGGTACTACAGGGTACTACATGATACTACATGCCTACATGATACTCCAAACTATCATGCCTAGCCAAAGCGCTGGAGACCTTGGTAAACAACCAATTAAAAACCTTTTTCTCAAGGTGCTAAGTACTCACCAATCAGGTTTCAGAGCAAATCATAGTACTATTACAGCTGTTACTTTGGTCACTAATGACATTATTTCAGCCCTGGACAATGGGACGCATTGTGCAGTTTTCTTTGTAGCCCTCTCAAAGGCGTTTGATACAGTAGACCATCACTTGCTTTTGAATAGTCTAGCTAGCATTGGCCTGGATAAAGCCGCTTGTGCTTGATTTCAGGACTATTTATCTTCAAGGTGTCAATCTGTGAATTCAGGTAACTTTCAATCTGATTTCCTGCCATTGTGTAAGGGTGTACCACGGTTCGGTATTGGGGCCGGTCCTCTTTACAATCTATATTAATGATATTGTTTCTAGTCTTTCAGCACTAGCAGGTTGTCAGGCTCATCTTTATGCGGATGATACAGTTGTCTACTGCATTGCGGATACTGTTCAGGAAGCTATTGTGAACCTGCAGCTTGCGTTTGACACTCTCCAAAATGCTCTAGCTAAGCTCAAGTTAGTGCTTAATGCTAGTAAAACCAAGTCTATGATGTTTTCTAGAGCCAGGGTTATAGATTATGACATGCTACACCTAACAACAGCAAATGGTTTGTATATTGAAAGAGTTAGTGAGTATAAATATCTTGGTATATGGCTGGATGATAAACTTTCTTTTAAATTCCATATAGATAACCTAGCTACAAAATTACGGCAAAAGATTGGTTTCTTGTACCGTAACCACGCTAGTTTTCCTATGTTCTGTAGGAAAAGAATTGTACAGGCTGTTTTTTTGTCAATATTGGACTATGGTGATGTCATTTACAGGCATGCGTCTGCGTCTACATTAAGGCCTTTGGATTCTGCCTACCACTCCGCCCTAAGATTTATTACGGGTGACAAATATGATACTCACCATTGTCTTTTGTATGAGAGGGTAGGCTGGCCATCTCTCTCGTTGCAATGTAGTTATCATGGGTATCTTTTTATCTACAAAGCAATTATTGGCAAACTTCCACCTTATATTACATCTTTGTTGGTCTGGAGTGCTGTCACCTACCAAACTCGTTCGAATGATCGGCTTGTGCTCAGGGTGCCTCGAGTTCGGTCTGAGCTTGGAAAGTCTGCCTTCTCCTATAATGCTCCATACACATGGAAATACCCTGCAACAGACTCTAAAGCTCGGAGCATTCCCGTCATTCATGGAGTTTAAAGGCATTGCACTTGACCTATGTACTGAATCATGTAATTGTTTTTAATCCATCATTGTAGTAATTGTAATTCATTGTAATTAATAACTGTTATGATATTTGTGTCCTTTGTTAACTCGTCATCACTGTAAATGAGGGAAACCTCATTGCTTCAGTGCTTTCACGAGTATAAATAAAGGTTTGAAATGAAAAAAACATGATACTACTGTCATAATCACGGCAAGAGCCTTCTTCACTCCTCATCCTCTCCCACATTCACCAGCCTCACACCTTCTTCACTCCTCATCCTCTCCCACATCCATGGAAGCCTCACACCCATATATGGGCAGCACCCCTTCACACACTGTCAAGCTCCTCACTCAACTCGCCTGTACCTCATCCCCTGATTCACACGCTGCGAGGCACCTCACTCAACACAGCTGTCCGTCATCCCCTGATCAGCAAGACACTACATCTACCGGCAGATTCTGACCAGACCTCGTCGTGGTGTTATTCTAGTTACCTAGGTACGACGACTCAGCCTGAAGCCCTGCTAACCTGCTCTTGTGATTATTCCTTGCTCTAATCTTGTTTCTCTTGTGCCCAGGACCTCCACTCCAGTGCACCTCCCTGCCTGGACATATCGTGCTGCACAAGGAGTGCTCCTGCTCTCTCTCGACACAGACCTGTCTTCTGCCCACAGCTGCACTGGGAGTGCACCTGTCCTCATCCCCCAAGAAACATTCCCAATACCTGTCTGTTGCACATTCCTGCCTGTTCAACTGTCTGCTTGGGGAATACTATTAAAACACCCTAAAACGCTCTATTCTCTCTTAAATCAAATCAAATCAGATTTATTTGTAAGGCCCGACAACACACGGTAATGTCCCCATGGGCCGGACACGTCTTCTTTAAACAAGTCAAGAAGAAACATAACAATAAGTCAAGAACAAAACAACACCATAAGGTCCAACAAATTTAAAATAAATGCAAATAAATAATAGAATGCAAGCACTCCCAGACATATACCCCACGCGAAGGTAAGGAAAAACTCACTAAAACCTAACAATAGGGAAAAAATGCTCCACAGGCAGTGTGGAGGAGAGAAACCTTAGAAGGGCCATTCAAGGGGGGATCTCCCTTCTTAGATGTCGGTGATAGTAGTGTTGCAGACTCACAGTTGGTAAGCATGCACTCATGTGTGTAGTGAAACAGATGAGTGCATGCAATAGCAACTGAACATTTTGAAAAATTAAAGATAGAGCTGATAGCGATAGCAACTGAACATTTTGAGAGATTAAAGATAGAGCTGATAGCGAATCTATTTGAGGCACAGGGGCGACGCAAAGAGGGTCGCGTCCTCCCCGTCTTAATCACGGGACATTCAACACTCTGGTCATCGCTCCGAGACAGCCGGAGACAGGGAGATGTGGGGCGGCGCAGAGGGTCGCAACCTCCCCGACATCATCGCGGGACGTCCAGCACTCCGGTCACCACTACGAGACCGCCGGAGACGGGGAGACAGGAGGGCACGCAGAGAGGGTCGCATCCTCCCGGCCTTCATCGCGGGACGTCCGACACTCTGGTCAACACTCCGGGACAGCAACTCACAGGGAGACAGGAAGACGGGACAGGCGTTAGACAGC
The DNA here is from genome assembly GCF_963971535.1 of Notolepis coatsorum. Taxonomy (NCBI): domain Eukaryota; kingdom Metazoa; phylum Chordata; class Actinopteri; order Aulopiformes; family Paralepididae; genus Notolepis; species Notolepis coatsorum. The sequence goes on from NC_140180.1 coordinate 18,979,502, forward strand.
TCGCGTGATTGTAGTGGGCGGACATAGCAATAGATACAAGTGGTAAGCATATATGTGAATAGAGTAGATATATGAAGTAAGCATATTATGTGAATAGAATAGAAGTACTTAACCCAGCAATGAAACCACGTTGACAGACCACGGACAGAAGACTGTAAGGAGCTGATCCGTGGCCTTGGTGGTGCACGTAGAGCAGTCTCTGCAATCTTGGCCAAGATCCCGAGACATCCATCACCTTGGACAGCAGGCACTCAGAGAGATGGGGGACAGAGGGGAAGGGGGGGGGACAGAGGTTAGAGAGTTCCCATGTTTGTAGTGCTGTGGAAAAGCAGAGATGGGAGAAAATAGACATCCTAACTAAACTAGACAGATTAATCTAAAGGTCAGTCCCCGACCAGGTGAGATCAGGGTAGGTTGAAGGAGAGAGAGAAAATATGGGTCTTAAGCAGGGATTTAAAAGCTTCGACAGAGCAGGCGCCCCTGACGTCGGCAGGTCATTTGTTCCACAGGTAGGGAGCGCGGTAGACAAAGGCTCTGTCGCCGGCGGATTTCTTTTTAACCCTAGGAATCGATAGAAGCCCCGCATTTTGTTAGCGCAGAGCACGAGCGGGCGAGTATCGGGAGATGAGATCAGATAGGTAGAGCGGTGCAAGCCCATTTAAAATGTTGTAGGTGGGGGCGCCCTCGTGGCGCATACCATAGTGCCCGGGTTCGATCCCAGCTCCTGTCGTTATTTGTCGCATGTCCTCCCCACCGCTCCTCCCGTTCGCCCTCTCCTCTGTCGGTCCTGCGTGGCCAATAAAAGCTGTAAAAATGCTAAAAAATAATAATAAAAAAAAAAGAAAATTGTAGGTGAGGAGTAGCACTTTAAAGTCAGATCGGGCTTGAATAGGAAGCCAGTGTAGGGCGGACAAAACTGGTGTGATGTGATAAAATTTTCTAGTTCTAGTTAGTATCCGTGCAGCCGCATTTTGCACGAGTTGAAGATTTTTGATGCTTGAATTAGGTAGGCCTGAAAAAAGTGCATTACAGTAGTCCAGACGTGATGAGACAAAAGCATGAATCAGGGTTTCAGCATCAGCCAGAGTTAAAATGGGTACTACAGGGTACTACATGGCACTAAATGGGCATCGGGCATATGTCTAAAAATGGACACTGTCAATTCACCTGAAGGGGCATATGACCGTTTATGGCTTTGCCACTTTTTAGCTAACAACAAATCTTTTTTTTTTTGAACAAATGTTTTTGATTTTCCCTTTTTTTTTCTCATGAAACAAGACAAACAATACAGTAACAGTAATAATCAACGATAAATCACAGGACAATAACAGAAATAATAATAAAAATAATGACAGCCCAGTAATTGAATCAGAATGAAAGTAGACTAAAAGACATAAAAATAATAAATACAATACATGGGCTCTTGCTCGCTCTTCCCCCCCCCCCTCCCCCCCCCCCCCACAGGACCCCCACGTGGGCTATACATCCACTACTTCATTCAACATCAGAAAATTCCAAATTTATATGCGTTCCTTTATCTTATCCACCACAGCTACCCAGACTGCTATGCTGGCTTCATTAACACCTAAAATTCGTGCAGTAGATATCTCTAGATAAATCACATCGAGATAGGTGAGAGTCCATACCTTTGGGCACATTTTATCCGGTTGAATCCAGCGTAACGCTATCAACTTTTTGGCAGCTGTAAGACCCGCCAAAATGAGTCTCTTTACATGTACAGAGGTTGATAACTGAGAAACATCATTCAACAACAGTACAGAAGGCAGTGTCGGTATGGTCAGAGATAAAATCTCTGATAATTGAGTGGTGACATTTTCCCAAAAAGTCTCAACAGGAGGGCATTCCCAATACATATGCATATATGTACCAATAGCATCGTTTGAACACAAGGAGCATCGAGAGTCAGGTCTGAGACCCATTAGGTACAATCGTCTAGGGGTCAGGTAAGTCCTATGAACAAAGTTAAGATTAACCTGTTGGTGATCTGGGTTGCGTGATAGCCGAACATTTTCCCAGACTGCATCCCAATCAAAATCTACTTCCAGGTCTGGGATATCCTTCCTCCAAACAGAGTCTAGGGGAAGGACCTTATATGAGGACGTAAGTAAGTGGTGATATAAGTCAGAGACGAAGCCTCTCGACGTCGCCTTGTCATAAAAGAATTTGTGAAACCTGTGGTGCTCAAGTGGAACATCCAATGGGATGCCGTGAGCCTTCAAATCTGCTCTTATTTGGAATGCCTGTGCCATTTATGGTGGTTAGTACACGTTTTCTGTGTGTCACGCCACATCCGGATCACATGTGTAATAAGAGGGCCAAATCTTAAGTTGCATTGCTTAATTGATATGTTGGTGTACACTATATCCTGCAGTCTATGTGGTGCCACTATGTTCTCCTCTAATGGTTTCCAGGATACCGCTGCTTGAGAATCAAACCAGGTGATCAGTGGTCTTAAAGAGAACGCTTTAAAGTAATATTTGAAGTCTGGAAAGGCTAAACCCCTGTCGGTTTTATTTCTCTGTGCAGTGGATATTTTTAATCGTGGGCGTTTGCTGTTCCAAATGAATTTATATGCAGCTTACTTACTTACTTAGGCCCATCGCTCCCAATGGAGCATAGGCCATCTACGACTTTTCTCCATCCAACACGGCTTTGGGCTGTCCTTTCTGCCTCCCCCAGGTAGTTCCTTGTCTCTTGAGCTCCGCCTCAGTGTCCCGCCTCCAGGTGTTCTTAGGCCGCCCTCTCTTCCGCTTCCCTTGCGGATTCCAAGTCAGGGCCTGGCGTGTAGTACTGGTAGCCGGTTTCCTCATCCCTCCATCCCCACTTTCGTCTCAGCATCTGCTTCTCCACTGGTTCCTGTCTTCCTTTCAGCCATAGTTCCTCATTCCTGATTTTGTTTGGCCACCGGATCCCAAAGATGCGTTTCAGACAGCTGTTTATAAAGGTCTGTATCTTCTGCAATGTTCTTTTCGTCATTCTCCAAGTCTCTGAACCGTAGAGAAGGACAGATTTGACATTTGAATTGAAGAGCCGCACTTTGGTTGTCATGGCGATGTCCTTGGAGGACCAGATGTTCTTCAGAATGATGAATGCTGCTCTGGCTTTGCCTACTCTTGCTGTGACGTCGCCATCTGTGCCGCCCTTATCCAAGATACTGCCTAGGTAAGTGAAGGAATTGACTTCCTGTATGGATTCATCACCTACTGTGACTGTGTTGTTGGTAGAGGTGTTGATCATCATTAGGTTGGTTTTCTTCCTGTTTATTCTCAACCCAGTCTCAAGGGATGTAGTTGCCAGCTTGGTTGTCTTGTCCTGCATCTGGTTGTAGTTGTGTGACAGGAGAGCCAGGTCATCAGCAAAGTCGAGGTCATCCAGTTGTGTCCATAGGGTCCACTGTATGCCGTTTTTATTTCCTTTTGTGGTGGTCTTCATAATCCAGTCTATGACTAGAAGGAATAGAAAAGGCGATAGGAGGCATCCCTGACGCACACCGGTCTTGACCTCAAAACTCTCTGACAGTTGTCCTGCATGTAAAACTTTGCATGATGTTCCTTGATAGGTGTTTTGAATCAGAGTGATGATTTTCTTTGGGATACCATAATGCCTCAGCAGTTTCCACAGAGTCTCTCTATCCACACTGTCAAAGGCTTTTTCATAGTCTATGAAGTTTATGTATAATGGAGAGTTCCATTCGATGGATTGCTCTATAATGATGCGCAGGGTGGCGATCTGGTCCGTGCAAGATCTGTTGCTCCGGAAGCCTGCCTGCTGGTCTCGAAGCATGGGATCCACAGCAACACTCATTCTGTCCAGTATAATTCTGTTGAGTACTTTTCCCGGTACTGATAGAAGCATTATTCCTCTGTAGTTGTTGCAGTTGGTAAGATCTCCCTTTTTTGGTAGCTTGATGATGATTCCATCTTTCCATTCTTCTGGAATCTTTTCTTCCTCCCAGATCTTGGTGAAGAGGCTATGAAGCATATCTACCGCAGTCTTCAAGTCGGCCTTGATGGCTTCTGCTGGTATTTCATCTGGTCCTGCAGATTTTCCGTCCTTTGTTGAGATAATAGCTTTTTTGATCTCTGCTTTGCTGGGTTTATCACAGTTTATTGGAAGTGTTCTCTCCGCTGGTGTAATGTCCGCCTGCTCTGTCGGGGCTGGTTGGTTCAGTAGTTCTTTGAAATGTTCAGCCCATCTTCTCCGTTGGTCCTCTGTTGTTATAAGTGGGTTTCCCTGTTTGTCTTTTACCGGTTTGTCCGTTTGTTGGAACTTGCCTGGTAACTTCCTAGTGATCATATAGAGGTCTTTCATGTTGCCTTGCCCTGCCGCTGTTTCTGCTTGTTTGGCTAAGTTGTCTATGTGATCTCTTTTATCCTTCTTAATGCTACTCTTCACCTCCTTATTGGCTTGGGTGTATTCTTCCTGTGCCTTTGCTTTTGCTGATCTTGTTTTGCTTGTGTTCAGTTTCTCTTTCCTCTCCTTTCTTTCTTTCAGTTTCTGGAGTGTTTCCATTGAGACCCATTCCTTGTGTTTTGTCTTCTTCTTTCCCAATATTTCTTTGCAGGTGTCCAGCCACAACGTCTTTGTGTGCTGCCATTGAGTTTCTATGTCCACATCTGTGTCTTCATCCTGTTCCTGTAGTTGCTGGTACCTGTTGGTAAGGCTGATCTGGAATCTACTCTGTATTTCTTTGTTCCTAAGAAGTCCAACGTCATATCTGGTTCTTGCGCCGGTGGTTGTGGCATACTTCTTCAGACGTAGTTTTATGATCGTCAGCACGAGATGATGGTCTGATGCCACGTCTGCCCCTCTCTTGACTCGTACATCTTGCCATGACCTCCTGAACTTTCTGTTGATGCATATGTGGTCTATTTGATTCTCCGTAACTTGATCTGGAGATCTCCATGTGGCCTTGTGGATACGTTTGTGGGGGAAGATGCTGCCTCCTATTACCAGTTGGTTGAGGGAGCACAGGTCTGCAAACCTTTCTCCATTTTCATTCATCTGCCCCAATCCATGTACGCCCATGATGTCTTCGTAGCCTATGTTGTTGGCTCCTATCTTGGCATTGAAATCACCCATGAGGATGGTGATATCTTTTTCTCTCCGTCTGTCCAGTACAGCCTGCAGTTGTTCATAGAAATTGTCTTTCTTCTCGTCTTCGGTGTCGTTTGTCGGCGCGTAGCACTGAATGATGGATAGTCTGATGTTGTCCTTCTTAGTGGTGAACTTGGCGGTGATGATTCGTGGGTTCACCGGTTCCCAACCAATGAGAGAGCGCTGTGCCTCCGGAGCCAGCATCAGGGCCACCCCTTCCGTGTGTGGGGCGCCTTCTTCTGTATGACCGGAGTAGAGCACCATCTCCCCAGATGCCAATCTCAGTTGTCCTGCTTGTAGCCACCTTGTCTCACATAAGCCAAGGAGAGAAATGTTGTAGTTCCTCATCTCCTGTGCTACCTGGACTGTCTTCCCTGGTTCGTACATCGTCCTGATGTTCCATGTGGCAATTCTGGTGGTTTTCCTGGGGGTTAAGAGGGGAGTCGGCCTTACAGCTTCCTTTCGGCTTTCACTGCACGGCGTCATGCGCCTCCTGTGTGGGAGCCCTTCTTTTCCCAGGTCGAGTTGGTTTTGAATTATCGTAGATGCTTTAGTAACATGCTTTTTTTCCAGGTAGGGTTGTTGGCCCTACGCAAACCCATTTAACCTCTGGGGGAGGGTTTTGGAGTTGGCTTGTTAGTCCTCTTCCCACGCCTATTGTCTTCCAGGTGATGGATTGCAGCCTCATACCACGTGAGGCCAGACAGGCTGAGGGTTGTGTACAAGCTGTCTCGGCACGTCAAGCCCAACCAACTCCTGCTACTGTGTATTGAAAGCTGCACTAGGCGAGCTAACCCTACCAGCAACGCAAGACAGAATTTATATGCAGCAGAGTGCAGTTTTTGCCAGTAACCAGCAGGGGGGGGGGGGGGGGGGGGGGTTAACGGCAACATGGACCTGATGAAATTAATTCTGGGCAAAACATTCATCTTAACTATTGACGCTCGGGCCTGTAATGAGTTTTTAAATTTTGACCACCTGCTGAAGTCATCTGTGATCCTGTCTCGCAAGCCGGAATAATTATACTTCACCGCCAGGCTTATAGTGGGGAATATTTCAACTCCAAGACATTTAAAGTGTTCTACCATGGGTATATTTGCTGGGAGGATGGTAGCCTTCGCAGTCACATTGAGTGGAAGCAAGGCCGATTTTGGCCAGTTGATCTTAAATCCCGATAGATTGCCAAAATCATCTATTACCTTGAGAAGATGAGGTAGGGAGGTGGCGGGGTTCTGCATGAACAAGAGTACATCATCTGCATAAGCTGATGTGATGCTGTGTGCCCTTAATTTAGATCGGTGCTATGTTCTGGGATTGTCTTATGTACTGTGCTAAAGGTTCAAGGGATAGAGCAAATAGTCCGGGACTAAGAGGACAACCCTGTCTGGACGAGCGCGACACAGGGAAGAGTGGAGAGCAGAGTTTACCTGTTAAAATCATGGCAGATGGACCTGTATATAGTACTTTGATCATATGGATGAACCCTTCACCTAACCCCATCCTTCTAAGTACTGCCCATAAATAAGACCATTCCAACCTGTCAAAGGCCTTCATCACGTCTAAGGATATGACAGCCGTAGGGATCGCGGCATCCTTGCTGGCATCTATCACATGCAGTAACCGTCTTATATTATCCGTGATCAGGCAGCCTCTTATGAAGCCTGTCTGATCAGGGTGAACTAGAGATGTCATGCTTTTGAAGTCGGATGGCTAGTACAGCTTGAGATCGGTTCCAAGGAGGCTTAAGGGTCTATAGCTGCCGCATTCGGTGGGATCCTTATCTTTCTTAACTCTTTCAGTGCCACTCACGAGATTTCTCTGTTTTTTTTATAGGTGGTTGCGTGCCACTCACGAGATTTCTCAGAATTATTAATCTTTATTTTTTTTTGCGATCTGAAAAATTATTGCATCACCCGAGCCTACCCGACTATAGCCGAGCTGCGCCGGTGATCACTGTGGAAAAAAGCGCCCCCTGTCGTCTCCCAGATGACATAAGTGATTTTGGAATGGACTCAATGAAAATGAATGGGGAAAAAAATCCGGTACTCCACATTTTCCAGTTCACTGATCCAGCCGGGGTTACCACAGTTCATTCTGGAGCCTCAGATCCCCGCGGATCATGGAGATCTACTGTGTCGCGTTGGATCCATACACGTATCGATTTTTTCGAATGGTGATCAGGAATTGGAATATACCAGTTGGATACCATCTGATGTCAGGTAAGGACTCTATGTTATCAGTGGTAGGATAATCGGAGTAAGTTTGATGAAGTTATAAGCTGTTTTGTGAAATGTCTTCTTTCGGTTTCACTGTAAAAGTCTGTGAGGAAATCAACGGAGCGATTATCAGTGCGCGGCCGTAATGTGCTTGCGTGCACGTATAATATTGATCATCTAGCGTTTATTTGAAAACGATTCATAAAAAGGCCGACGAATATCAACGTTGTGGAATATTCCACTAAAAGACGATTTTCATAGAATGCTCCAGAATAAGCTGTTTTTTATATCAAAACGGGGGCTTTTCTAACTGCTCTGAAACGGAAACGACGCGATAAAAAAACAATCTGTCTTCACAGCACTGACTGGAAAATAGTCTTTGATAATGGGATGGGCAGATTAGACACATAGCCATAATTTAAAACATAGATTAGGCGATATTAACGTTAACATTGGCGCCGATGGTGGCATTCAAGCGGTAAAACGGAAAACCAGGCGTGGCACTGAAAGAGTTAAGTAGGACAGATATGAGTGCCATATTGACATCCCTGGAAAAATGTCCCTCTTTGATTGAGTGTAAAATCATATAGAGTAATAGTGGTCCAATTACATCCCAGCATGAGGTACAGTTCGGGCGGAATACCGTCCCAGCCAGGGGCCTTACCACTTTGCAAGTCAGAAATCGCCTCCCTAAGTTCCTCTAGTGTAATAGGTGCATCTAACCGTTTAGCGTCAACCTCTGAGTGTTGTGGTAAGTTAATTTGATCAAGGAATTCCTCCAGCTTATTATGATCGAAGATCACTTCTGACTCGTACAGGTTGGAATAAAATGAACGAAAAGTCTTGTTGATTTTTTTGGGGTCGTGGTAACCATCCACTGTTGGTCCTTGATGGCAGGAATATCCGCAAATTGTTCACTGGCCCGTATCTTCATAGCTAGTAGGTGACTAGGTTTAGAGCCATGAAAGTAATAATGTTGTCTTGTTCTGTGTATTTGAAATTCAGATTGTTGTCTTAAGATGGAGTTAATCTCCTTTTTCAACATTTTAATTTGAAACTCCAGTCGACAAGAGTAGTTGCGTTGTAAAGAGGAGAACAACGTGTAGTGTAGCCCTTCCAGTTCTACCAATTTGGAGAGACGTTCCTTGCGGAGGTTAGAGGCAAAGAGAGTAGTGTTACTCCTGATAAAACCCTTAACCGAGTTCCATACAATTCTGGGGTCTTGTACCGATCCAGCATTAAACTGCAGGTATTCAATGAGTTTTTCTTTAAATTGCAGGTTGAATTCCTTGTTCTTCAGCAGTGTCGAGTTAAAGCGCCATCTTGGGGCTCGGGATGTCATTCTACTGAGTGAACCCTTTAGAAGTAAATATTTGTGGTCTGACAATGCAATGGGCCCCAATTCAACGTCAAAGCTATCAAATAGTCTAGGGGACGCAAAAACATAATCTATTCTAGAAAAGGTTTTGTGTCTTGCTGAGAAAAAGGAAAAATCTTGCGCCGTTGGATTGAGCGATCGCCACAAATCAATTACCCCTGTGTCCTTGGACCAGACCTGTAGTGCCGTAGAGGCCTGTCTCTGGTCATAGGTTGTGGTATGACTGGATTTATCAATCAAGGGATCCCAGATGGCATTAAAATCTGCACCAAGTATAAATTAATACTCAGGGAGATCTAGCATCGCTGTAGTGAGTAAAGCATAGAAGTTAGCGTCATAGACATTAATAATATAATAATAATAATAACTTTATTTGTATAGCACTTGTCATACAGAGGTTGCAGTTCAAAGTGCTTCACAACAGTAAAAAATACAGGCATGAGCGAGCATAGCAAGGTATGGTAAATCACAGTGTTTCACATTAGGATCTAGCATCCCAATAGGCTGTTTACAGTTTCATTCAGTAATACAAATAATAAAATAGTTTAAAAATAGTCTAGAAATTATAAAATAGAACGGACGTACAACAACAGTAAAAAATACAGGCATAAGCGAGCATAAAAATTTAAAATGTAAATAGCAAGGTTACAGTAAAAAGTGTGATAAGATTGTTCAATCAGATGAAAATGGCCCAGTTAGGAGAATCAACCTTGGCTAGGCGGTGAACACCATGTACCTAACTGGAATGTTAAACAACTTTGAAAGATTTAGGTCAAAAGTCATCTTCTCCTCACAACAGAGCATCAAGTATTTGCTTGCATTACCCCACAGTGAAATGCCTGAGCAAAGAGATAGGTTTTAAGCTGTCTTTTAAAGATGTCTAGTGAGTTGGCTTCTCTGATGTTTTGGGGTAGTTTGTTCCACAGTTTTGGGGCATAGTTGATAAAGGCTGCATTACCATTAGGGGCGTAAGCCGCTACCAGAGCGATTTTCCTGTTAAAGTAATCTATCTTGGCAATAGTAACTCGACCATCTGCATCAGACCATATGTCTAATCATTTAATATTCAACTTCCGTTTAGCTACTAAACTACACCACGGGTCTTGGTGCCAAAGGAGGAGGAGCTTATGTTCTGATAGACTTTATCCGCCAGCTTTGCATTGTCAGCCATTAAAAGATGCGTTTCACTTAAAAGAGCCACATCAACCTGTTGTCTTTTCATCCATGTTAATACGCTTGTGTGTTTATGATGAATATTAAGACCCCCTGTATTCCAAATCAAGATATTTAAATTAGCCATAGTCTAAACAGGTTGCAGTATGCCTGAGTGTAATTCGTCTGGAGTAGCACATCATAATAGATATATATCCATCTGTTAACACTTTGACTGCCACTCACGGCTTTTCTCGGATTTACAATAGTTACGTTGAAAGCCACTCACGAGATTTCTCGGATTTTTTCTTTTTTCTTTTTTAGCGATCTGAAATCATATTGCATCACGCGAGCCTACCCTAGCCTACCCAAGGACCGCCGGCGATCAGATATGAAAAAAGCGCCCCCTATCGTCTCCCAGATGACATCAGGGATTTTGGAATGGACTCAATGAAAATGGATGGGGAAAAAAAATATTCCAGTCCACATTTTCCAGTCCACTGATGCAGCCGGGGTTACCAGAGTTCATTCTGGAGACTCTGAGCCGCGGCAAGCATGAGATCTACTGTATACACGTTAGATCTATACACTTATCGATTTTTTCGAATGGTGATCAGGAATTGGAATATACCAGTTGGATACCATCTGATGTCAGGTAAGGAATCTATGTTATCAGTGTTAGGATAATCAGACTCGTTTTGATGAAGATATAAGCTTTTTTCTGATATGTGCTCCAGCGGTTTCACTGTAAAATCCATGAGGAAATGAAAACGGCTATTATCAGCGTGCGCCTCAAATGTGCGTGCGTGTATGTATAATATTGATCATCTAGCGTTTATTTGAAAACGATATATAAAATAGATGTATTATTATTATAAATAGGCCGACAAATATCAACGTTCTGGAATATTCCAGTAAAAGACGATTATCACAGAATGGCCCAGAATGGGCTGTTTTTTACCTCAAAACGGGTGCTTTTCAAAATGCTCTCAAACGGAAATGAAGCGATAAAAAACCAATCTGCCTTGACAGCACTGACTGGAAAATGATTCTTTGATAAGCGACGGGCAGATTAGACACATAATTTAAAACATAGATTAGGCGATATTAACATTAACATTAGTGCCGATGGTGGCATTCAAGCACTAAGTCGTGCGCCCCCTGGTGGCACTGAAAGTGTTAAGGTCCTGTTGAGATCCGAGCGTGAGCATAAAACAAACATAAAAAACACACAATCCCCCATTCCCACCCCCCTCCCCCCCTTAAAAATACTTATCCAGTATCCCCATATCGAGCATATCAACCATAACAACCCTATGCATATTACCATAGGGCCTAAAACTCTCAAACCTACCATAAGTAGATTATTCTCTCAGTGGCTGCTTGCCACACTCCCTTAAAAAAATAAAAAAATAAATAAAAAAAGAGATAAAATGCCTCAAAAAGTAGAGTAAATTCACTTAAACCTTATAAGAACATGGCTAAGTTTAAACAAGAAATCCTGATTTCACTAATCCTATGCAAAAAACACCTATCCCATCCTTTACAATGATTGTTCAACTGCAAAAATGAGTAAATGTGATCAATTCACCATGACTTGTTGAGGAAATAATGGATTTGAAGAGTAGAAGCAGGTGCAAAAATCTGATTTTTTTTTGCTGTGGTGAAAAGAAGGAAGTTGCAGATCCCCAGGGTCTATCCTGATTGGTCAGATGGGATGGTGACAATATTTGTGTCATAGCCTGACCTGTGCTGATTGGCTGGAAGAAGTTTTTTTTCATAGATTAAAGATCCCCCTCTCCCACCTGGCTAAATATATTGTATGGGGATGTGGCCAAAAATGGTTACTTGGCTGGTAAAGGGTTAAAAATACTTTGACTTGTTAAGCCCAGCCTCTGGCTATAATTTATTATTAAGAATACTTTGACTTGTTAAGCCCAGCCTCTGGCTATAATTTATTATTAAGAATACTTTGACTTGTTAAGCCCAGCCTCTGGCTATAATTTATTAAGAATACCTTTGACTTGTTAAGCCCAGCCTCTGGCTATAATTTATTATTAAGAATACTTTGACTTGTTAAGCCCAGCCTCTGGCTATAATTTATTAAGAATACCTTTGACTTGTTAAGCCCAGCCTCTGGCTATTATTATTGAGAATACCTTGACTTGTTAAGCCCAGCCTCTGGCTATAATTTATTAAGAATACCTTGACTTGTTAAGCCCAGCCTCTGGCTATTATTATTAAGAATACCTTGACTTGTTAAGCCCAGCCTCGTATATTTATTATATGGCTATCATATATTTATTGATGGCAATGGTGATAGTTGTACTGTACCTACTTAAATATGCGTAGGCTTGTCACTTGTGGTTTCGTTTCACCGATGCTCTGCCACGGTGCTACTCAGTGTGTGTGTGCGCGAGTGTGTTTGTGTGAGAGAGAGAGAGAGAGAGACTGTCTTATCTCTTATGCGCACTCATGTTTTGAAATGTGTGTGTTGGTTTACGGGAAATTTGTTTTTCTGAAGCCTATATTTTATGTTTGAGTTCTTGAATGGGAATGTATGCCCCCCCCCCGCTGTTACCATATGCCCCCTGTTAGATTGGTTCTGGCGCCGACTCTGGTCTGACAGCAGTGGAGGCAATACAATATTATGTATGAACCAATGTGTACCTTGCATTCATGCAAATACTTGAATCCCTTTCATGTCATGGGGCAACTTGATAATTGAGTGAGAAAACACTTGTTTAAAATACTTTTTGTTTGATTTGTAACCAGTTGTATAAATGTAAATAAGCACAGCACTGGTGGCAGTACAATATTTGAAACGATGCATGTACCTTTCACTTACATGCAAATACTTGAATTAATATGAATGAATAATTTCATGCCATGGCCCATGGGGCAACTTGATAGAGTGATACAATTAATTGAGTTTATTATTAATTAAATTTATTGAGTGATAAAACACTTTAAAATACTTGTACAGTACAACAATGGCTAACATGTTTTAGGTTGGTTAGACAGCCCTTGGGTGAACAATTATTGTTGTAATTAGGAATGTCTTGTAATGTCTGGCAATATAATTACATTTTTTTATTCTGTTTTTATTTTATTTATTCTATTTTATCTCTATTGTCTTGTCATTATTGTAATAAGTTACTGTCCTGTGATGTCTTATGTATTATTATTATTATTATTGTGTTGTGTCTTTCATGTGAAAAAAAGAGACTTGTACAGCAGTGGTGCCAATAAAATATTTTCTATGAACCCCAATGGCTGAAAAGATCTGGGCCCTCATTTATTAATGGTGCGTACGCACAGATATATGCGTAAACCGTGCATACGATCATTTCTAAGCAAAGTGTGGGATTTATCAATTTGAACGTGTGCTTGACATTGTGCGTATATATCTACGCACAGCTCAGACCATGCGTACCTGGCGCCCAGCGCTAGAATATGAAGACTGCAGACGGACGGCATTATGCTTTCATCAGTTTCATGCATTAGTTTCAACAATGACGTGTTCTGTATGACCCGTAATTCACTATAGTTCATTGTAAAATAGCGACATTAGTGTAATTATTGTCAAACCATAGGTTGTTGGAGCCATTCTATTGTGTTCTTAGTGTATCTATCATTTATTTACATTTTGTTTCTGCACCTCTGTAGTCATCTACCCCACCTAGTATCCAAAGGCTGGTAGTGTATGTTGAGAGTGGGGGGCGGGGACTTTGGAATCTCAGGTGGCTTAATGAGCAGGAAGAGAAAGCCTAGACATGGTAAAAATGTTTGGTGAAGGTGCCAGGTTATACATTTTTCTCTAAACCACATCAGTGTGAGAATTCAGTTATTTTTTAGTATTGGAATCTTTCTTTTGATGTTTTCTTTAGATGCTTCAGATGCTTAAAATAAATCTATAATTTAATTCATAATACCTTGGATCTCGTTTTGGATTTTTTGGAATGTGCGTGTTAAAGACACTACCTGGTTGACCAACAAGAAGCCAATACATTAAAGTTTAAAGAAAAATGTATAACCTGGCACCTTCACCAAACATTTTTACCATGCCTAGGCCTTCTCTTCCTGCTCATTAAGCCACCTGAGATTCCAAAAGTCCCCACCCCCCACTCTCAACATACACTACCAGCCTTTGGATACTAGGTGGGGTAGATGACTACAGAGGTGCAGAAACAAAATGTAAATAAATGATAGATACACTAAGAACACAATAGAATAGCTCCAACACTCCGGCCCCTAATTGCCAAGCAAGGCAATTATCAATAGAAATGGAGCCCATATAATATAAGCAGCAATTACCATGAAAACTAGTTTATATATATATATTCTTTTTTACGGGTTTTCAAAGTCCATGCGTTTCTTGCTCTTCTTGAGAGTGTGCATTGTTCAATGATCTGTGTCAATCAGTATATGTCAAATGTCAAGATGTTGCTTCTTCCAGGAGCAAACAAAGCTTGGTGATAGGTCTCTCCAATACGCCGCTCTTTGTTTTAACTCGAACACGACGAACCAGACCTCTGGAGTCTGGCATGGTGTCAATGATTCGTCCCATCAGCCATGAGTTGCGTGGAGCTGAGCTGTCCACTATGAGTACCAAGTCTCCAGGGCTTAAACTCCTTTTTATGCTGTTCCACTTTTGGAGTTGCTGCATTATAGGAAGATACTCGGATGTCCATCTTTTCCAGAAGAGGTTTGCGAGATACTGTACTTGCCTCCATCTCCTCCGAGCATACAAATCTTCTTGGGTGAACAGACCTGGAGGTAAGATTGGTTTACCCTTGAGCTGAATAAGATGGTTTGGTGTAAGAGGCTCTAGGTAATTTGGGTCATCTGAGACTGAAGTAATTGGACGATCATTGAGAATGGCTTCCACCTCACATAAGGCTGTCTGCAGAGCTTCATCATCAATGGTTTGCTGTGTCAAGACGGATTGAAGGACACTCTTTACTTGACGAATGAGCCGCTCCCAGACCCCCCCATGGTGGGCTCCGTCGGGAGGGTGAATTTCCACTTTATACCATCTTGTAGCATTACCCTTTGAATTTTGTCTTGGTTCAATTGCTTCAAAGCTTCTTTTAGCTCACGATTAGAGCTGATGAAATTGGAGAGATTCTGTTTGTGGGAAGATCAGCCATCTTCTGTTCTCCCACCTTTCCATGTTAGCGTCGACAGATTACACATTTCCGGATAACGGTTCTTGCTGCAGAATTTGCACAGAGAATCCAATATTTCCGTCGCAACCTGGACAGCATGTGATTTCTTCCACTGTGTCCTACCAGTTTGTGTATGTGACAAAGGATCAGTTTTGAAACATGACTGTCCTTGGGAAGGATGGCTGGGTGTTTAACTTCCTCGGGTAAGGCAGACTTGCTGAGCCTTCCACCTACCCTCAGAACTCCGTTCACCAACACTGGATCCAGTCTGTACAATGGGCTGGTTTTCTTTACTGTGCCCATTCTCAGTGCAGCATTCTCTTCGGAAAAACTCTGATCTTGGACAAAGCATATGACTGCCTCCTCTGCTTGGACCATGTCATCAACTGAAAGACCTGCAAATTTACCTTGCTGCTGCTTGTAATCAACTTGTCCAAGTGTCTTTTGTGCGCTTTTTCTTTCTTGGCATCGCAATCAAAGCATCTTTTTAACTTTCATCATCCATGCCACAGCTACTTTGAGGTCATACCATGATGAGAAGTGATTCATGAGTTTCCATGTGGCAGCTTCGTCTTTGTTTATGACTGTACTGTAGACAGAGACATCTTTTTTCACTTCAGGATCGTCAACAGAAACAGCATGAATCTCTTCAGGAAATCTTGGCCAATGTGATTCAGGGCCTGAGAGGAATCCCGGGCCTTGGATCCACCTTTTTGACTTCAGAAAAGCATCAACTCGCAGACCACGAGAGGCCTCATCAGCAGGGTTTAACTTAGAGCAAATGTATCTTCATTGAGACAGATCTGTGATGGTGGCCACTCTGTTTGCTACAAAGGTCTGGAATCTTTTAGTTCTGTTAGAGATGTACTTCAGGACAGTCATGCTGTCAGACCAGAAGACTGATTTATCAAATTGAAACTGTAGTTCACGTCTTAGCATCTTGTCCATACGACCAGCCAAGACTGCGGCTGTAAGCTCAAGTCTTGGAATGGTAGTCTGCTTTAATGGAGACACTCTAGCTTTCCCCATAACGAAGGCAGTATGTATGTCATCCTTGTCACTTGTGAAGCGAAGGTAGGTCACTGTCCCATACCCTGCTTCACTGGCATCACAGAAATGATGTAACTGGGCTGTCTTTATCTCAAAGTCTCTTGGCATTGTAGAGCGCAGAGTTGGCCTGCTGAAATTTATTTCATTTCAGTCATTACAGTGCTTAATGTCGGGTCAGCTTGTCATTTATTTCTGTCAATGTGCTGGTTCTGTGTACGCCTTATGTCATGTACGAAGGTCTAAGGACCACACAGAATAACACTGGAGCTGGCTGCCCATGAGCAAAAGCAGCCTCTCTCAGTAAATGCTTTCAAAACAATGTCCCAGGTAGGTAAAAAAGACACAACACAAGACGTTTTCCAAATAGTAAATCATGTATTTAATGGAGGGAGGGATTTAAACCTCCTCCATTGTGCACAGGGGAAAAGGTAGGGGAGGACAAACAAGATATACATATAATACAAACAACACTTAACAACTAACACAACCACGTGCCCCTCCTAGGACACCACAGCTATCGGGATCAATCCACACTCATGTGATCAACAAAGGCAACCTCATACACGGTGATCACTGGGAAGTGACACAATGAGGCGCCCCGACGTGTGTGTGCTGTCAGCTACTTGTGCACCCGTCCCTCTCGATGTGATTGCCATCAGCTGTCACTCATTAGGCAATCAGCCCCTTCAGTGTAGGGACGGGCAGCACCTGACAGGAAGAGAAGAAGAGATATCATTAGCTCTCATGTTCACACACACACATACAAATTATACTAATCTGATGTTCACATGGTCTTCCAAATACAGTAATAATGATAATGACCAACCCACGTATGTCACACCTCCCCCATAAGAGCGAACCCGCAGGGTTAGCAAAACATTATCACTTATTATCAACCAACATCCGATTAGCACCAACAGAACAGAAATAAATAAACAACACCCTCCCAATACCACATGCATCAGCCGTCAGAACGGGGCCGGTGCATTCCTCCTACCGAGGCCATAACGGGAACAAGACAGGCACTGCCATTATGTTCACCCTCCTGTAGCACAAAAAGAACGGAGAGACACATTAGCCATGGGAGTTAGAAGGCAAGGAGAGTCCCAGGGACCATGGCCAATTGAAGCTAGCCCCCTTTTTTTTTTTTCTTCTTCTTTTGTCAGGGCACATAGCCACTCTCCCCACCGCTTACCGGGGTGCGCACTCCCAACATCAGCACTATGCGTCCTGCAAGGCACAATAGAACACACCCCAGCATGTGAAGCAACAACCCCGTCACATCCCAACTCCGACGAGACGCGGGCAGAACCTTTCACTAGCCTATTCACATGACACCAGCGTGTCCTCCTCCGCCGCCCGGGCGTATGCAACATATACTTAGTGGCAGACACCTTCCCTTTTACCACATAAGGTCCTGAGAACCGGGCAGTGAGCACAGTACTAGGCGTGGGCAGCACAATAAACACCTCATCCCCCGCCTCAAAATGCTGCGCCACCGCCAATTTGCAAAACTCACCACAGACAGAGTCACCCAACGCTAGACCTTGGTCACGCTTTCGCTCCTGTGCCTTAGGGACAGCACAAATAGAAGGGACATTGGGGTGATTATCAATCAATGCATCACACAATGAGTTAGCAAATGGAGCGTCTCCAACCTCCAACACAGGGACGACCTTACCCCCAGCGATATCATTCCCCATGACGAAATCCACGCCCTTTACGGGAAAACATGGGCGAACCGTGACCGGAAAACAACCTGTGATCAGTACAGACTGTACATGCACCTTATGCAACGGCACGCGCACACACCCCATGTCAATACCTCTCACCAATTCACTCGACTGACAGGAGTCCACATCCAATGGTAATACATCAGCCAGGATGAACGATTGAGAGGCTCCTGTATCACGGAGTATTCTCACCTGTTGGTAGTCCCCAACTTTACCCGACAGGGACACATAACCATCAAACAAAAAGGGTTCAAAAGAGCTATGCTGGTCAGGACATGACACCGTACCAATCAACCCCACCCCTTTTGGTTCCTGGGCTGACTCCCTGGTCTCCTGTCGATCCCTTAGCGCATGACAGTCCTTCACAAAATGCCCTTCTTTCTTACAATAATGACACACCAAGGTGGCCTTTTCAGACGGCGGTGAGCGTGGTCGGAATGCTCGCTCGTCACCCAAGGCATTTCGAGACGGCGGTGAGCGAGGTCGGAATGCTCGCCCGTCACCTCCCCGATACGGCGTCTCAGAAGGAGAAAACGCGCCCCCTCCTACATACACATCATTTCGTACCGCAATATTTTTGTGGATCAATGCTAACTTGTCACACAAAACTGCAGCTTCCTGGAGGGTAGAAACCTCTCGCTCGTTTTCCTCCAAATACACTACCATGCGTTCGGGCACACATTTTTAAAATTGTTCAATGAGGATTAACTCGCTCAAAGCCTCGACCCCATCCACATTACATGCTTCACACCAACGAGTAAACATCGTCCGTTGTTCACGGGAAAATGCCACATGTGTTTGAGAGGGAGCTTTACTTAGTGCCCTAAATCGCTGCCTATACGCTTCCGGCACCAGTTCATATACGCGCAAGACAGCACTCTTCACTTTCTCATATACCACGCTGTCCTCATTCGATAATGACTGGCATGCCTCCTGAGCCCTACCAGTGAGTCTATATCGCAATAATAGTGCCCACTGGTCCTTCGGCCACTGCAAAGCCCACGCTATTTGCTCAAAAGTAGAAAAATATGATTCCACCTCAGACTCCCGAAAAAGGGGAACCACAGAAATATGCTGCCCAATATTAAAAGTGCCCTGGTAACCTTCAGATGAGGGAGAGGAAGAGCCACCACTCTCCAATTCCATCCTCCTTATTGTCACCTGGAGCACTCTATCCTTCTCCTCTTTTTCCCCCTGGAGCACTCTCTCTTCCCTTCTCTCTCTTTCCAGACTGTCTCTCTCCTCCTTTCTTTCCAGCCTGTCTCTCTCCTCTTTTCTTTCCTCCCTGTCTCTCTCCTCTTTTCTTTCCTCCCTGTCTCTCTCCTCTTTTCTTTCCTCCCTGTCTCTCTCCTCCTTTCTCACTTCCCTGTCTCGCATAGCAGCTCTCTCCTCTGAAACAGAGGCACGTCCTGAGTGTACAGAATTATCACTGTCAATCTCCTCAGCCTTGGCACTGCTACCCCTCCGTTCCTGTATAGCACCACCGGTTCCCTCACTAGACTCACCAGACGCCTCGCCATGCGTGACGTCCTCCGAGTCATTTCCCTCGGCTATGGGCGAACTGAATATTTCCTTATCTACTAACCCAGCGAGCACAATTGCTTTTACCTCCTCTTTACTCTTTGAACTTTGGACCGTAATGCCATAATGCTTGGCGACACCACACAATTCAGCTTTCGTGCAGACATCAATTTGATCCCTCGTCGGATCTGTCAAAAAAAAATCCAACGTAAAAGCCGTCCCAGCCATAGCCCTTACAGAATATGACTATGCCACAAATAACCTACGTATATTTACCCTGTGCTCCCGTAGCAACCCGCGTTACCAGCAAACGAAATAACGAATATCAGGTACCAGGAAATAGCCACTCACCTACTCCACAATATCCGTGCGTAACACATTTAATTGCCACATTCATGAAAACAATAAACGTTGGTCTAACCATCTAACTAGGATCACCTACGTCACTCTAGCATACCCCAGCTAAACTACTCCCCTGACGGGATGAGGTCTACACATATCTTCAGTCGCTTACCGATTTCATTGCGCGCTCCACCGGAATTACGCCGCGTGCCCCCCACCCGCTAACCAAGTAGGCGATCCCCCTGTTACCTATGTGGCAGAAAAAACAGATTAGTTCAAGAGCATCACATACAACAACGGTTTACATCAATCAAACTGTGTAGCACGGACAATGAGAAAACGCTATCTTATTTTACCTGACATGCTCCAATCGACAAGTCACCATGTTATATAACCAACAAGGAACCATACAATTGCGCAAACTAACGAGCCCCCATGTCATGTACGAAGGTCTAAGGACCACACAGAATAACACTGGAGCTGGCTGCCCATGAGCAAAAGCAGCCTCTCTCAGTAAATGCTTTCAAAACAATGTCCCAGGTAGGTAAAAAAGACACAACACAAGATGTTTTCCAAATAGTAAATCATGTATTTAATGGAGGGAGGGATTTAAACCTCCTCCATTGTGCACAGGGGAAAAGGTAGGGGAGGACAAACAAGATATACATATAATACAAACAACACTTAACAACTAACACAACCACGTGCCCCTCCTAGGACACCACAGCTATGGGGATCAATCCACACTCATGTGATGCACCCGTCCCTCTCGATGTGATTGCCATCAGCTGTCACTCATTAGGCAATCAGCACCCTTCAGTGTAGGGACGGGCAGCACCTGACAGGAAGAGAAGAAGAGATATCATTAGCTCTCATGTTCACACACACACACACATACAAATGATACTAATCTGATGTTCACATGGTCTTCCAAATACAGTAATAATGATAATGACCAACCCACGTACGTCACACCTTAAAATAGTGGAAAAAATTTGGAAATGCCATCCCTCCGTCCGCTTTGTTTCTCTGTGCGGTGGATCTTTTTATACGTGGTGGTTTGTTATTCCAAATAAATTTGTATGCGAAAGAGTGTAATTTTTTCCAGTAACCATCTGGGGGGGGGGGGGGGGGGGGGGGGTGTGTAACGGTAGCATTGAGCTGATGAAGTTGATTCTAGGTAAGACATCCATCTTAACTATTGAAACCCGTGCCTGTACTGAGTTTAAGTTTTGACCACCTGTCAAAGTCGTATTTGATTTTATTTTGGATTTCTGTGTAATTGTGTTTCAGCGTTTGGCTTATGGTAGGGAATACTTCAACTCCCAAACATCTAAAGTGTTTAACCATTGGTATTTCTTCTGGAAGACTTGTATTTTTTGCAGGGGCGTTCAGTGGAAGGAACGCAGACTTTGGCCAGTTTATCTTAAATCCCGATAAGTCGCCAAAGTCATCAATCAACTTGAGAAGATGAGGCATTGCGGTGTTAGGGTTTTGCATGAACAGTATTACGTCGTCCGCATATAAACTAATTTTGTGTTGTGTGCCCTTGATTACGATTGGTTCTATGAGTTGGGATTGTCTTATATATTGTGCTAAAGGGTTCTAGTGATAAATCAAATAGTCCGGGACTAAGAGGGCAACCCTGTCTAGAAGAGCGTGATACCGGAAATATTCCGGAGGTGATTTTACCTGTTGTAATCATGGCCGATGGGTCTTTGTATAATACTTTAATCTCTCTCTCTCTCTCTCTCTCTCTCTCTCTCTCTCTCTCTCTCTCTCTCTCTCTCTCTCTCTCTCTCTCTCTCTCTCTCTATATCTCTCTTCTGTTGTGCTGCACCCGCCGTGGTCTCTGTCTCTCTGTCTCTCTCTCTCTCTCTCTCTCTCTCTCTCTCTCTCTCTCTCTCTCTCTCTCTCTCTCTGTCTCTCTGTCTCTCTCTCGCCCTCTCTCTCTCTCTCTCTCTCTCTCTCTCTCTCTCTGTCTCTCTGTCTCTCTGTCTCTCTCTCTCTCTCTCTCTCTCTTCTGTTGTGCTGCACCCGCCGTGGTCTCTGTCTCTCTCTCTGTCTCTCTCTCTGTCTCTCTCTCTGTCTCTCTCTCTCTCTCTCTCTCTCTCTCTCTCTCTATCTTCTGTTGTGCTGCACCCACCGTGGTCTCTGTCTCTCTGTCTCTCTCTCCATCTGTCTCTCTCTCTATCTATATCTATCTCTCTCTCTCTCTCTCTGTCTCTCTCTCTCTCTGTCTCTCTGTTTCTCTGTCTCTCTGTCTCTCTCTCCATCTCTCCATCTCTGTCTCTCTCTCTCCATTCATCTCTCTCTCTCTCTCTCTTGCTATATGTTGACAGTTGACTGTATCATGCCCAGCCTCGGGCAGCGCTATTATTTAAGAATATGTTGACTGTATGCCCAGCCTCGGGCAGCGCTATTATTTAAGAATATGTTGACTGTATGAAAAAAAAAATTAAAAATAAAATCTTGCACAGTTGTATAAAAGCCATTACACCAGGCATGGTCTAATTATCATAACCCACTTCTGCGCGTGATGTAATGCTTAAATAATTGGGGAGTCTAATGGATTTTGATTGTCTTTTATGGCGAGCTCCAATTTAGTCAATTGATCAAGAATTTGAGATTGTTCTGTGTTTCCATCAATTTGAACAGTGTGGTATAGTGTTTTAAAATGGGTTGTCCATATCACTGTTCTGTATAGCCAATTCCTGGTTTTGTGGTTTGTTTATGTGTTTCCAATGTTGCCAAAAGTTGTTTGTATTGATTGCCTCCTCAATTTGTGTCTGTTTGCTGTTTGTCATATTGTTGTTTTTTTATTCTGAGTGTACGTTTGTAGAGTTTTAGGGTCTCACAGTAAAGAAAGCGTACATCAAGTTTTTTCCTAATGATTTTACAATCTGTAGCAAACCAGCTGTTATTTGTTGCAGTTTTTGGTTTGTTTGTAGTCAATTTCAGTTGTGCCTCCTTTGCTGTTTGTCTGAATATATTGTTAATATTGTTTACTGCTAGATTGAGGCTTTCTTTACTGTAAGAGTTTGTGGAATCCAGAACGTTATCTAAAAGTGTTTGGATTCTTGGGGTATGAATTGCTTTCTGGTATTGTTCTGCACTGTTTTGGTCCCATCTGTATGAATTTCTGATATTGTACAGCTTACTGTTTTGTGTTTGTGCCATTCAGTGATGTACCTGAACGCGTTCAATGAACGATCATTCGTGAACGCGTTTGTATTTTGGGCGAACGTGAACTGAACGGATGTTTTTTCCGCTAGATGAACGTAATTGAGAACGCGTTCATTCTCAGCGCTGTATAACGGCGTTCAAAAGTGCGTTCATTCTCAGCACTATTATAACGGCGTTCAAAAGTGTGCCAGATGTCATATGCCTTTCAGCCGAAAACCCAGTTAAAACACACCGTAAACAGGCTTTAAAATAATGCGGAAAAAACACCCAATCTGGCAACCGCTCTGGGCGGGGCTTCGGGGAGTCTGACGTATAGCAGCAGCACTCGCACTTTTAGAAGGCTCTGCACTCACTCAGAGTCAGACTCTACGACGTCGGTGTATGAGCATTTAAAAGAGTTTTAGTTAAAGTCAGTAAATGTTTTGCACTTTGAATATTGAACTTTGAGGTACAACCTTAGTTTCATACCTCAGCCTGGTTCCTACCTTGTGTTGTGTTAGTACAGAGTTATGTCGGCACATGTTTATATGTTTGCACAATGACTTTCACTTTTGTATTTTAAGTATATTTAGATTATTATACTTAATAAAGACCATTCAAGCAGCATGTTTTTCCTCATGTTTTGAAATATACTGTAGAGATGAAAGCTGCAGCTGCTACTAGTGTGGACTGAATGGGCGGCAGCAAAGCGTTATGGAAATGCCAGTATTCTGTGGTTCTATTATGGGTTTGGCAATACATTTGACAAATAATAGCTTGCAGCAACCTATTGAAAAAAGAACTATAAACTATAAATTAGTTCATTTTTGAAACCATGAACTTTAGTTAAAAATTTTGAATTATGAACTATGAACTGAACTAGTTCATTTAAAAATGTGTGAACTGTGAACTGAACTAGTTCATGTAGAAAGTGAACTTTCCCAACACTGGTGCCATTGTTGTGTCTGATCTTTTAATAAACAGGGTAATTTGGCTGTGATCAGACAGAGGGGTTAGTGGTTTCACAGTGAATGAGCTGAGAGAGGAAGGGTCAAGGTCTGTGATCATATAATCTACAATACTGTGGCCAAGAGGTGAGTAGTAGGTGAATCTACCTAGGCTGTCCCCCCGAACCCTATACTGTTGACAAAGTACAGACTGAGGCTCTGACAGAGCTGCAGGAGGTCTCCTCCACTCTTGTTGATGACCTGGTCACTATTGCTCCTGTGGGGGAGACATTTTCATTTGAGATGTAAATGTCTCCTTGTGGATCTGTGAGGTCAGCAAGTGTTCCTGTGCGTGCGTTGGTGTCCCCACAGATGAGCACATTTCCCTGGCCCTGGAAATGGCATGTCTCTGTTTCAAGGGTAGGGAAAATGTCCTCTGAGAAGTAGGGGGTTTCGGAGGGGGGGATATATATTGCACAAATAAACATCCTTTTCTGTTAATAGGAGCTCTTTCTTTAGTTTTAACCATATGTAAGGGGTCAATTTGATGATGTAGATCAGATTTATAGCAAATGATTAATCCTCCTGATCCTCTACCATCTCAGAAACAGCAACATTATAGGTACTGTTTTCTCTCTCTCTCTCTCTCTCTCTCTCTCTCTCTCTCTCTCTCTCTCTCTCTCTCTCTCTCTCTCTCTCTCTCTCTCTCTCTCTCTCTCTCTCTCTCTCTCTCTCTCTCTCTCTCTCTCTCTCTCTCTCTCTCTCTCCATTACCATGGCTTACGGTATATCCCTGTGTCCCACTAGGAGTTGATAGTGTGGGCGTACCCCACCAACCCAGGGCAGGTTGAGGACAGTGTGGTGTGCATGATCAAGGACAACCCAGAACCCGTCATCATCCGCTTCTCCTGCCTGGGAGTCCAACCAAAGCTGGAACTAGACTGCAAACATCTGCACTTTGACAGGCTATTGTCTTACAGGTAGCAGAACGTAGCACTGAAATGTCTCTCTCTCTCCCTATTTCACTTGTCTCTTTCCTCACCCCCCCCCCTCTCTCCCCCTCTTACACTTGGCTCATCCCTCTTTCCTTCTCTCCCTCTGTCTCCTGCCCTCGTTCCCCCTTCCCCTCACCTTTGCCCCCTCCTCTCCTCTTCCTCACCTCCATTTTTCTATTCCTTCTATAATAATAATAATTCATGTATTTTGTATAGCGCTTTTCAATGACTCAAAGTCGCTGTCAATAGGCAAAAAACAAAGAAACATAGAACCACAGGGAAACGGGGAATAATATGAATACACAAGAACATAAAACCATGAGTAACGGACAACAAGTACAGGAGCCAGTAGGAGAGACAGTGGGGGGGGCAGGAGAGGAGAGAAGGTAGGGCAGGGGAAAAGGGGGGTGGTAGGTTGGAGGAGGGTGGTTATGGGTAGGGAAGGTTGAATGCTAGGGAGAACAGGTAGGTTTTGAGTCGGGATTTGAAGGTGGAGAGTGAGGGAGAGTCTCTGATGGTCTGAGGGAGGGTGTTCCAGAGTTGGGGTGCAGCAGGTGAGAAAGCCCGATCACCAAAACCTTTTAATTTGGATGATGGGATGATAAGGGAAGCAGTGGAAGAGGACCAGACGGATCGGGTGGGGCGGTAAGGGAGAAGGAGGTCAGTAAGGTAGGGGGGGGGGGGGGCAGGCTATGTAGGGCTTTAAAGGTTTGTGAGCAGGCGAGCAGCAGAGTTCTGGAGTCTATGGAGGCAGTGGGAGGTGATGCCGGTGAGGAGGGAGTTGCAGTAGTCTTGGAGGGAGGAAAGTATTGTGACGAGCCTGGTGTTGTTCAAGCTCGAGATGGACCAAAACAAACAATTTCAATGTCCACACAAGCACAATTTCAATAAATAAATGATATTTATTGTTTAACAGCACAAGTCCAATGGGCAAAAGGGTAATCCAAAAACAGTCTAGGGTCAAAACACAAATCAGGCTCTCGTACAAAAGAAGGGATTGTTTAATACTCAGAGTTGTCTTCCGGTCCAGGGTCAGTACACAAGGGTGTTTCTCAGCCAGTCTAGGGTCCAGTACACAATGAACACCTTCTCGCCTTCACCTCTCCTCTCACTACCTCTCACCTCACAAACTCCGCCAAACAACAATCTCTCTCTCCATACTTAGCTCCTACCTCATCTCCTCTCCACAATACTCTATCTGTCGTAGTGTTTTATGTCATGTGTGTGTGCGTGTGGGATGTGGGTGATCTAATGGTGCACAGGTGTGTTCTATCAGTCCTAATCAGCTGCCTACTTGCTTCCACTCCTCCTGTGGCAGTAGTATCTCCCATCCTTCACATAGCCATGGGACGGGGGTAATATCTGCCACTTATTCCCCCCCGTTAGCTCCGAGCTTCTCGGGGTGGACCACGCTCCCAGGGCTTCCCTCCTGGACAACGCATCAGCATTCCTGTGTGCCGCACCAGACCTGTGGATGACGGAGAACACAAAAGGCTGTAAGGACAAGAACCAGCGGGTGACCCAAGCATTGGTGTCCTTGTTACGTGATAGCCATACGAGGGGTGCATGATCCGTGACTAGGGTGAAGTGCCGTCCCAGCAGATAGTACTTTAACTCCTCGAGGGCCCATTTTATCGCCAGGCACTCCTTCTCAATCGTGGAGTAATTCTTCTCCCGGGGTAGTAACTTGCGACTCCACAGGACCTGGTCTGGCCATTTATTCTTCGCCAGGTTGGTCGGTCAAGGGAGCTGCTAGGGCAGAGAAGTTGGGGACAAAATGCCGGTAATAGCTGGCTAGGCCTATGAAGGTTTGTACCTGCTTTTTGCCCCGGATGGCCTCGACCTTGCCTGCTTGGGGTCTGATACACCCCCTCCCCTAGTCAGCATCATGTAGGCCCAGGTGACAATTATTTGGGTTAGCAGTCAGCCTCGCGCCTCTCAAGGCTTGTAGGACAGCCGTGACCTGCCGTAGATGCATCCCCCAGTCCTCGCCGTGAATGATGATGTCATCGATGTAGGCCGCTGCATACTCTCTGTGGGGACGGAGGACCTGGTCCATCAGCCTCTGAAACATGGCGGGTGGGCCGTGTAGACCAAAGGGGAGAACAACATAGTGGAACAACCCATCTGGCGTGGCAAATGCTGTTTTCAACTCAACTCCTTGTGCAATCAACAGTCATGTCTCGCCTTAACTACTGCAATGCACTGCTTGCTGGTCTACCGACCACTGCTACCAAGCCACTTCAACTCATTCAGAATGCAGCGGCCCGACTGATCTCCAACCTATTAAAGTCAGGCCATCGCCGCACAAATCCGCTTCAAGGACCTGGCATATCACACAGCAAAGGGAATGGCTCCTGCCTACCTCTGGTCAATGGTCTACACACCCTCAAAATCCCTCCGCTCTACATCTTCTGACCGCCTCAGACCCACTCCTATCCGAGCTCCGAGAGGGTCATCAAAGAGAAGCCGGCTATTCACATCACAGTTAGAACAGCCTAAACCAGGGCGGCTGGGTGGCGCAGCGGACTGAGCGCTCGTCACCAACGCGAGAGACACTGGTATCGAATCCGGCTGTCAACGGCTTGGCCGGCCGTCATACTGGCTCAATTGGCAGAGTCAGCGGGGGGGAAGCCGGTGGGGTGGTATTCTGGTCGTTGTAAACAGCGACTCCTACAGGTCGGTCAGGACGCCTGCACAGCAAGGGAGGGAGATGGTGAGGGTAGTGTGACCTCCCACACGTTACACCTCACCAATGAGAGTCCGCGCTGGCAGGTGAAAAGATGCTGCTGGCTGTCTCCTATGTCTCGGAGAAAGCATTTTTATTCTATTTATTTTGTACTTTTATAACATAAGATATGCTTTTCAGTTCTGTAGCTGATTGTGACCAATTGCTTTATTTAAAAAAAAAATCAGCCCTGATAAACATAGCATCTCGTACACAATTAACACATCTGTTGCCAACAACGAGATTTCTCGTTATTGGCTGCCATGTGTTGGTTGCCAATAACGAGATTTCTCGTTATTTAATTGTTATTTCTTTTATTAGCGATATTCATACATTTTTCATCCATCCAGCCTGCCGTTATCATTGGGAATTGCTCTGAGCTCGAAAAGGGCAAATACCGCCCCCTAGCGTCTCCCGGATGGTATTGCACATCATTGCATTGGATTGAGTGAAAAGGTGCATCAGAGCGTGCGTGCGTGCGTGCGAGCATGGCACGAATAAATTATTTTTCAGCCCGCTTTTGTATCGTGCATAAGAACACAAATACTCTTGATAATCTAGCGTTTATTTGAAAACGATTCATAAATCAGCCGGAAAATGACAATGTGTTTTGTGTATTCCAGTAAATGGCTATTTTCGCGGAACCTTTTTTTCTTTCTAGAAATCTCCAAAACTATACTCAAGTTTCAAGTTTCTTTAATAGTTGTCATACTGAAGTACAGAATACTTTCATACAAAATGCTTCTTACTGTTACGCTCCAGAGACTGTGCTAGACAAGATAGTATCAAATAACATAGTGCATGTAATTTAGAAGAAGAAAATGAGGTCACAGTGTTCGGTATAGACATATGTACAATGTTCTGAGTTACCATATAATAATATACAATACTATGCAGTGTACTAATGTACAGTACTATATAGTGCAAAGCAGAAATGGGATGAGGTACAATTTAGGTACAATTTACAGTAAGGTGTACGAGTTGTAGTGCAATCCTTCATCAATAAATATAAAGTGTGGGGAGTGGGTGCTACAGTGTGTTTGTTTAAAGTGGGTGTGTGCTATAAAGTGTGTGGAGTGGGTGCTACAGTGTGTTTGTTTAAAGTGAGTGTGTGCGTGTGGATGTGTGTGCTATGTGCGTTTGGTGGTTGTTGTTGTGTAGTGTTCATTGTTCGTTTAGCAGCCTGATGGCCTGGGGATAGAAGCTTCTTCTGAGTCTTTCTGTGCTCGCCTTGAGACTCCGGTATCGCTTGCCTGACCGCAGCAGTTCAAAGAGGCAGTTGTTCGGGTGACTGGAGTCTTTAATGATTCTCTTAGCCTTGCCCTTGCAACGCTTGTTGTAAATGTTCTGGAGGGTGGGGAGCCCCCCTCCAATTGTGCGTTCGGCTGAACGTGTCACTCTTTGTAGTCTGCTTCGGTCTTGTGCAGTGCTATTCCCAAACCAGGAGGTGATGTTGCCGGTCAAGATGCTCTCTATTGTACATGAGTAGAAGTTCTTAAGGATCTTCTGACTGACTTGGAACTTCCTTAGGCGCCTGAGGAAGTAGAGGCGTTGTCGTGCCTTCTTCACAACACTGTCAATGTGTGTGGTCCATGTCAAGTCCTCGGATATGTAGGCTCCGAGGTACTTAAAGCTGTTGACTCTCTCAACCGGTGCCCCGTCGATGCTGAGGGGGCTGTAGTCCTTGACCCCCGACCTCCTGAAGTCCACAATCATCTCCTTTGTTTTGCTGACGTTCAGGGAGAGGCTGTTTTCCTGGCACCATCCCGCCAGGACCTTGACCTCTTCCAGGCAGGCCCTCTCGTCGTTGGCAGAGATCAGGCCCACCACCACTGTGTCGTCAGCTAATTTGATGATTGTATTGCTACTCCGCTGAGCCACACAGTCGTGTGTGTACAGGGAGTAGAGGAGGGGACTCAGAACACAGCCCTGGGGGGCCCCTATGTTGAGGGTGATGGATGAGGAGGTGCAGTTGCCTGCTCTCACCACCTGGGGTCTGCCAGTCAGGAAGTCCAAGACCCACTGGCAGAGGTCATAGTCATAGTACTAGTATTCAAAACGGTATAACACGGAAATGTACTGATGAAAAAACAATCCGTTTCATACATGTTGACTGCAAGCAAGTCATTGATAAGCGACGGGTGTAAGATAAGATAAGATAAGATATTACTTTATTAATCCCCTTGGGGAAATTCCAATGACACACACATACAGCTCAACGTCTCATTAATAATAACACATCACAATCATTACATTTTTACAGTAACAACGGCACAGCATAAATTCAACAGACATGTACATTTGTTGACACATGTCATCTACAGAAGGCCTGAGACGCCGTATGCGATAGTCGGCAGCAACAACACTAAGTAGTAAAACAAGGCATCGTCGCGCCAGGTGGCGGGAGGGAGGGAGGGAGGGATGGAGGGAGGGGAGGGATGGGGGAGGCTGGGGGACAGGAATTGGGTTATGAAACAGTCTTAGGGCCCCCCCTCCAACGCGCGTAGGAGGCAGCCATCCTAGATAAGGCATCAGCACACCAGGCATACTCGCAGGAGGGAGGAATGGGTAGAGAATGGGGATGGAGGGAGGGGGGGGGCGGGGGCCTCATCAATCTTATCACCCCCAGACAGCACAGCTCGTTCCTTCTGCCTGGCCGCTTCCCTGTAATCGCTCCCCCGCACCGACCTCGACCTTGGTTGGTTTCACAGCAGAATGGGATAGGGGGGGGGGGTTAGGGGGGGCTTTAATTGCTGCCATATGGTCAAAATTGGTTTAATTTAGTTGAATCATCATCATCCTCATACCCCCTATTAGCACGGTATGGTGGCATCTTTATTTTCTTTTTTTTTTAATTTTTTTTATTATTGCAAAACAAAACTTATTAAAAGTCAGTACTCAACACACAATGTATAATGAAACTTTCAGTAAAGGTGGTTAAAATATATGCAAGTACAGAAACAGGATAAAACAAAAATAGTCAATAATAACATTTTAACCGTATACCGTGTATATCCAGCGAAGTTACAATTATATAAATGTTAGTATATAATATACCCCGAATACCTATTTTCTAAAACCCTACACACATATGCTCCAGCTCAAATCCCCCCCTCCCGGACCCCCTCTTGGATAGTACCTCCATTATCCCTCACTCCTAACCAGACATCACCATTATAGACTAGCTTTTATTCTCTCCACCACTTCTAACCACATTAACATTTTGGATTCATTGAGCCCTAGAATTCTTGCTGTTGATATTTCTTGATATATCACATCAAGATATGTAAGAAACCACACTTTCCGGCACATTTTTTCCGGTTGAAACCAACGTGATGCAATCAGTTTTTTAGCTACTGTGATACCCGATAAAACCAATCTTTTTAGTTGTGGGTTCACTGCAAACTCAAAAACATCATTCAATAGCAATACCGCGGGGTGTACAGGTATATTCCAAAATACGAGTATTGATAATTGTTGGGACACATCTTCCCAGAATGCCTTAACTGGTGGGCAGTCCCAATACATGTGCATAAATGTTCCTTCGTCCCCATTTGTACATTGGGAGCATTTGGAGTTTTGTATAAGCCCCATTTTGCACAGCCTTATAGGAGTCAAGTATGTCCTGTGAATATAGTTCAGATTGATTTGTTGATGATCCGGGTTCCTTGATGTAAGTCGGACATTTGCCCAGGCTCCTTGCCAATCAAAGTCATTTTCCAGGTCTGGTATATCCCTCCTCCAGACATTGTCTAGTTGAAGGGTTTCGTACGAGGACGTTAGTAATTGTGAATAAAAACCTGATACAAAACCTCCCAATGTATTTCTGTCATAGAAAAATTTGTGGTATCTGTGGTGTTCAATTGGTATGTGTAATGGAACACCGTGAGATCTCATACAAAGTTTTAACTGTATGTAAAAAAGCCATGTGGACTCGGTGAGGTTAAACTTTATGCATATTTCGACATAACTACAGAGGCCCTTGTTATTAAAAATATCCCCTAATGAGTGTATGCCTCTTTCTTCCCATACAGGGAATCTTATAGGTCGTTTTCCCATTAAGAGAGCATTGTTATTGAATATGGGAGTGTGATTATGCCATACTTGATTGTTAGGAAATTTCCTTTGAGTTTCCCGCCATGTCCTGATTGCATGGGTTATTATTGGGCCAAATTCTCGCTCACAATGCTTGATTGAAAGTTTAGTGTATGCTATGTCTTTCAATCTCTGTGGGGCTACTATGTTTTCTTCTAATTTTCTCCAAGATACCAAAGCCTCGGGGTCAAACCATATCTTCTTCAATGGTCTTAATGTGAAGGCATTAAAATATTGTAAAAAATCTGGGACTGCCATGCCACCGTCTGCTTTACTTCTCTGTGCGGTGGATCTTTTTATGCGAGGTGGTTTGTTATTCCAAATAAATTTGTATGTGGAGGTTTGTAATCTTTTCCAGTAGCCCTCTGGAGGAGGTAACGGAAGCATTGAGCTGAAGAAATTGATTCTTGGTAATACATCCATCTTAACTATTGATACCCTTGCCTGTACTGAGTTTTTAAGTTTTGCCCACCTGTCCAGGTCGTCCTTGATTTTGTTCTGTATTTTTGTGTAATTGTGCTTCACCGTTTGTCTTATGGTGGGGAATATTTCCACTCCCAAGCATCTGAAATGTTTTACCATCGGTATCGCACCCGGGAGGGTTATATCTTTTTTTGCAGGGGTGTTAAGTGGAAGGAAAGCCGACTTCGGCCAATTTATCTTAAATCCCGATAAATCACCAAAGTTCTCAATCAACTTGAGCAGATGAGGCAATGTGGTGTTGGGGTTTTGCATGAACAATATTACGTCGTCCGCATATAAACTAATTTTTTGTTGTGTGCCCTTGATTACGATTGGTTCTATGGATTGGGATTGTCTTATATATTGTGCTAAAGGCTCTAATGATAAATTGAATAGTCCGGGACTAAGAGGGCAACCCTGTCTGGCAGAGCGTGATACCGGAAAGATTTTGGAGATGATTGTGCCTGTTGTAATCATGGCCGATGGGTCCTTGTATAGTACTTTAATCATATCAATGAAACCTTTTCCTAACCCCATCCTTTCCAATACTGCCCATAGAAACGACCATTCCAACCTGTCAAATGCTTTCATAGCATCCAGGGATAGTATCGCCTTAGGTGTGATGTCCTCTTTGTCTGTATCTAGTACGTGCAGTATTCGCCTTATGTTATCATTGATCAGGCGACCTTTTATGAAGCCTGTTTGGTCCGTATGAACTAAAGACGTCATATGCTTTTGCAATCTGATGGCTAATATCTTAGAGTACAGTTTGACATCGGTTCCGAGGAGGCTTAAAGGACGGTAACTACCGCATTCAGTGGGGTCTTTGTCTTTTTTGTGAAGAACTGAAATGAGTGCGGTATTTTGGTGTTCGATGAAGCTTCCCTCTTTGACTGAGTATAAGATCATATTTAGTAATAAGGGTCCAAATATGTCCCAGCAAGAAATGTACATTTCTGATGGGATACCGTCAATTCCCGGAGCTTTGCCGTTTTTCATTCCGGATATGGCCTTCTTGAGTTCTTCTAATGTGATCGGTACTTCTAACTGTTTAGCGTCTTCATCTGTAAGTTTAGGGAGAGTAATTTGATTAAGATATGTGTCTAATTTGTCTTGATCAAAGGTCGTTTCTGAGTTATATAAATCGGAGTAGAATTCTTTGAATGTATCGTTTATTATTTTGGGTTCTGTTACTAGAGCTTGTTGTTTCCTAATGGCAGTTATATCTGCAAATTTTGCATTAATTCTTAGTCGCATGGCTAATAGGTGACTAGGTTTAGAACCTTGGAAGTACTGCTGTTGTCTAGTGCTGCGTATTTGCAATTCCGATTTTTGTCTGTACATTGCTTTGATCTCGGTCTTTAGAATGTTAACTTGGTTATCTAGTCTAGTAGAGTTGTTGTATTTTAAAGAATTAAAAAGCGTTGAGTAAAGCGTTTCCATTTCAGACAGTTTTGTGTTTTGATTTTTGCGCAATATGGAGGTAAATCTATCCGAGAAATCCTTGATCATACTCTTTACCGACATCTTTATTTTCACGTCTCTCATTTCCGTCGTGATGTCCAGAATGGCTTGAGACCGCGACAGTTCCTCTGCGTGGTTAGTAACAAGTCTCTCAAGAATTGTCTTCAAGCACGATTGTTCATCTACATGATAGATTTCGCACCGTTCCAACATGGTCTTAGAGCTCAATTGTTCATCACCCCGCAGGGTGTTAAGGTCAGCGATCCTTTTATACAGTTCCATTTGGTTGTCTTTGATCCCGGCCATGTCCCTGGCCATAGGATTCAACTTCTGCCGAATTAGATTCAGACAGTACCAGATCCAACAGCTGACGGAGCCCAAGCCGAGCAGCATGACAATTAGAAGATATACGTCTTCAACATCGTTTATCTCCAACGGGAAAAAGCATATCGCAGGCCCTGATAAACATAGCATCTCGTACACAATTAACACATCTGTTGCCAACAACGAGATTTCTCGTTATTGGCCGCCATGTGTTGGTTGCCAATAACGAGATTTCTCGTTATTTAATTGTTATTTCTTTTATTAGCGATATTCATACATTTTTCATCCATCCAGCCTGCCGTTATCATTGGGAATTGCTCTGAGCTCGAAAAGGGCAAATACCGCCCCCTAGCGTCTCCCGGATGGTATTGCACATCATTGGATTGGATTGAGTGAAAAGGTGCATCAGAGCGTGCGTGCGTGCGTGCGAGCATGGCACGAATAAATTATTTTTCAGCCCGCTTTTGTATCGTGCATAAGAACACAAATACTCTTGATAATCTAGCGTTTATTTGAAAACGATTCATAAATCAGCCGGAAAATGACAATGTGTTTTGTGTATTCCAGTAAATGGCTATTTTCGCGGAACCTTTTTTTCTTTCTAGAAATCTCCAAAACTATACTAGTATTCAAAACGGTATAACACGGAAATGTACTGATGAAAAAACAATCCGTTTCATACATGTTGACTGCAAGCAAGTCATTGATAAGCGACGGGTGTTAGATAAGATAAGATAAGATATTACTTTATTAATCCCCTTGGGGAAATTCCAATGACACACACATACAGCTCAACGTCTCATTAATAATAACACATCACAATCATTACATTTTTACAGTAACAACGGCACAGCATAAATTCAACAGACATGTACATTTGTTGACACATGTCATCTACAGAAGGCCTGAGACGCCGTATGCGATAGTCGGCAGCAACAACACTAAGTAGTAAAACAAGGCATCGTCGCGCCAGGTGGCGGGAGGGAGGGAGGGAGGGATGGAGGGAGGGGAGGGATGGGGGAGGCTGGGGGACAGGAATTGGGTTATGAAACAGTCTTAGGGCCCCCCCTCCAACGCGCGTAGGAGGCAGCCATCCTAGATAAGGCATCAGCACGCCAGGCATACTCGCAGGAGGGAGGAATGGGTAGAGAATGGGGATGGAGGGAGGGGGGGGCGGGGGCCTCATCAATCTTATCACCCCCAGACAGCACAGCTCGTTCCTTCTGCCTGGCCGCTTCCCTGGAATCGCTCCCCCGCACCGACCTCGACCTTGGTTGGTTTCACAGCAGAATGGGATAGGGGGGGGGGGGGGGGGGGGGGTGCTTTAATTGCTGCCATATGGTCAAAATTGGGTTAATTTAGTTTAATCATCATCATCCTCATACCCCCTATTAGCACGGTATGGTGGCATCTTTATTTTCACGTCTCTAATTTCCGTTGTGATGTCCAGAATGGCTTGAGACCGCGACAGTTCCTCTGCGTGGTTAGTAACAAGTCTCTCAAGAATTGTCTTCAAGCACGATTGTTCATCTACATGATAGATTTCGCACCGTTCCAACATGGTCTTAGAGCTCAATTGTTCATCACCCCGCAGGGTGTTAAGGTCAGCGATCCTTTTATACAGTTCCATTTGGTTGTCTTTGATACCGGCCATGTCCCTGGCCATAGGATTCAACTTCTTCCGAATTAGATTCAGACAGTACCAGATCCAACAGCTGACGGAGCCCAAGCCGAGCAGCATGACAATTAGAAGATATACGTCTTCAACATCGTTTATCTCCAACGGGAAAAAGCATATCGCAAGCCATTTCCCGTATGAATTTATGGTGTATCCCGCTTGATAGCTCCCAAGAGGGCATAGTGGGTCATCCGCATTTTGCCTCCTCGTCGAGAATATGCAATCAATCGCTGTAAAAGCCCAGCTTATTAGATCCATATTACGGTTAAAAGTCGAGTTGATTCTGCTGTAAAAAGAAAAAAGAAAAAAGGTCAATACGGTCTCCAGCGAGGGGCAGATCCAGGCTCTAGGGAAAGGAGCTGTAGAAGGCTGGTACGGACGTCTCCGGGCGGGTAAGAGAAAGGCCTTGAGGTGTTCTGTGGAGGGTGGGAGAGGAGTAGATATGCGACTGCTTCTGGGAGAGGTTGGAGAGGATGTGTAGACACATAGCCATAATTTAAGATATAGTTTACTTTAATCGCTCGTAAATGTGCTCGTCCTCCCATTGATTAACGTGGTGGCATCCAAGCGATAAATCGTCATATCCGGCTGGCAACCAATGTGTTAAAAGTCTTTGATGGTCTAATAAACCTAGATTAATAGATTCATCTCTCTGATACCCACTTGGTGGTTGCGGCCTATCACAATGCAATGAAGACCCTATGACCTATGCAAGAGTGTATGTTCACTGTTGTGTTTACTGCTTGATGCACTACAGTACCAGCTCTCTCAGGGGGGGGGGGACTATATGACACTAGGTGGAACTAGGTATAACTTACACTACTGTCTGTTCAAAATAAATGTAAAGAAACCTAGCCTTACTTTTTTTGCCTTTTTCCTGTTATACCGAACTGTGACCCCGAAACCGAGGTACGTACCGAGAACCGTGGCCTCTGTGTACCGTTACACCCCTACTATGCACTCGACACTGCAGCACCCAAGTTTCAACACGGTTTGATGAACAATGTTACTCCACTGAAAGAGTTGTGCCCTTCCTACTGACTTGTCGTACAGAACCTGTAAGTCGCTTTGGATAAAAGCGTTCAGCTAAATGACTAAATGTAAATGTGACCTGTGACCCCCTCCAGGGAGGACAGACTTAGTGTGACGTTACGGAACAAGACGGCTCTAGCGGCGGGCTGGAAGCTGACCGGCCTGGAGGAGCTGGTCAATGAAATGACGGTGTCCCAGAACAACGGCATCGTCCCGCCCCACTCCTCCTTCCCTCTACTGTTCCATTTCACGCCCAAGAATAAGCTCTGTATCAAGAAGACCCTACGCCTGGAGGTAACATTTGAAATTTAGTTGGGTTACGTTTGCACATTTGAGGGGGAAACAAATTCTACTTTTGCATTTCAACACAGAAGTACCATAAATCCAAAGTATGCAACAGCTGAACTGCAACACAATGCAATGAGCCCTCTTTTCTTGATCCTTCAATCACAACTGCCACTTCTCTCCAAGGTCCGATTCTTTGTCAATCTGAAAATATATGTAGCCTAAATAAAAATTGCGAATTTCTCATCATGGACTTGCAATTTTCCGGCAATAACACAATTGCATTGCAATTTTTGAGAAAAGACACGCACAAAATCAACGTATTTGGGCTTGCAATAACCACAAAATCCTGGTGGGTCTGAATAGGTTTTATGATCTATAAAAGTAGCGTTTGTGCTGCATGTATGTTTTCATGATCAACAAGACCATAATGTCTAGACTCAGAGAAATAATGTCAGCTAGGTGATTAGAAGAATACTTAATAAGGGGGAGTATACACAGCACACACCGCATCTGAGCCCATATATGACTGACAAGGCTCTGAACGTCTGCTTGTTTTTATCTCTTGCCTGTTTGTGATTTACATGGACATAAATAAATCGTGTGTGTGTGTGTGTGTGTGTGTGTGTGTGTGTGTGTGTGTGTGTGTGTGTGTGTGTGTGTGTGTGTGTGTGTGTGTGTGTGTGTGTGTGTGTGTGTGTGTGTGTGTGTGTGTGTGTGTGTGTGTGTGTGTGTGTGTGTGTGTGTGTGTGTGTGTGTGTGTGTGTGTGTGTGTGTGTGTGTGTGCGTGCGTGCGTCTCAGGTGTCGGATGTGGAGAAAATATATGGGACCCTGCACACGGAGGACCTGCATTTGACTGCAGAATCCTACGATGTAAATGTGGACATCTCTTTCCCTAAAGGTAGCTCCAAAAACACAAATATGAGACCATAGCGTATACTTGCATCAGTGGTTCTCAAACTCAAAACAATGTAATTGGCAGGGGCGGACTGGCAACAAAAAGCAGCCCGGGAATTTGCGGTCAAGCGGCCCCCATTTGTCTGAAATAACATATCGAATCAACGAATCATCAAATAACAAAACACAATCCGCTAATTTACTTGTGTCAAGTTAATATGCAAAACAATGGGTCTCATTTTCAAATGTTTTTCTTTCATATATTTGTGCGTACAGAAATAATCTATGGTCCAATTACTTTTAAACTCTGTTGTGCAGTGGCACTGGTTGGTCGTCACACACCTGTCTCCATACTAGTCCCTGCAAAGGCTTCTCCCTCCTCCAACCTTTCCCCGTCTTTCTCTGCCTCTGGTTCACCCGTTTGTTTAAATTGCATAAAACAGACATTAAGACAACATCATTTGGACAGTTGGTTGACATGTGCATCAAATATAATTTAGCATTCATTAAATTCATGATGAATAGTCCATCTGAACATACTAGGCATTATGGTGTTATGCCCTAATTCACTTTACACAATGGCACTCAATATTGCACCTGTAGTTTCTTATATGGTTCTGGTTCCTGCAAAGGCCTCTCCATCCTCCATCCTTTCCCTTTCTTTTTCTGACTCAGGTTCACATGTTTGTTTAACACTTTGATCGCCATGGTTAAATTCATAATTTACCATCCCTCGCCATCTCTATTTGTCTATGGAGAAGTTCCCCTTCTTTGCAGGGCTATAACTTTTTAAATTCTATTGCTAAATTGACATTATTATGGCCCATTCAATGTCCTATATCCATTGTTCAGTGTGTAGCAATGATATACTTTTTTATTCACATATTCATACTAAAATATGGTCTAAAGTATAAGTATGTTTTTATCGTTTTCTGCAGCTTTCTTCAGAACTTGATTTATAGCCCCAAATGCATTATATTGATGATCAAATACAGTTTGGTAGCGATTGGTGCCAGATGAAAAATTTCAACTGGAGGTACTTCTAGAAGTTACTACGTATCATCTGATGTTGACCGGATGGCCGAGGGGGCGTTTATAATTCTGTGGGCAACGTTATACCATTCATCTAGTGTGGGTCATATGATCATCAGATCAGTTAGTATAGAATACGTTAGAAAATAACGTTGAAACTCACCGTATCTTCCTCGCGCCGTTGGACGATCAGCGTGGAGTAGACAGTTTTCGATTATGGGATGTTGATCCTGATGAACCATTTCCAGGTTGTATAATACTATATACGTCCAAATAACGTTGTTTATTGAGTTAGGGCGAGCGATTGATTATCCAGTGTGTTGAGATAGAGTCCTGCTAATGATCGCGAGTGCCCGGACGATTTATGGATGAGCACTTCCTGTTTGACGAGTCACTTCCTGTTGGCGATCTGCCGATCGGCCACCAGATGGCGCTCTTGAACCGCTAGAGAGTTGAGTGGAGATCAGCAGTATATCTCAGGACCCCGGAGGAGAAATATGATTTCGATCACAGATTTTTGAAATATTGACATCAAAGACGAGTTACGGCGTCTTCGGCAGAATGAGCATGGCTAGGAATGACGTCTAAACACGTCATCGGCGATTAAAGTGTTAACACAGCCCAGCTTGGTTCTAGGTTAGGTGGCATTTTTTCTAATTTGGCTTCTGGCCAATCAAATCACATTAAAAGCTAAACGTGACCAAACGTCTTTGTCTCGCGGGCACTTTCGAATTCTCTAGTACTATAGATAGGGTTGCAATCATGGAAGAAGGAGATATTGTCGACTAGCTGGCTTGCTAGCTAACATTATGTAACGTTATGCGAGTCTTGTGAATGTATAAATAAACGGCATTGTTTATTCATTTAGATCCAGAGGGTAACGGTCTGGACTTTGGTACCATCAAGGTCTCTGACGACCCCAAGCTTCTCATCTCCCTTAAGAACAGAGGAAAATTTGAATTGCAATACAGGTGAGATGGAATTGGCAGGCCTATTTCTGAATTATACTGAATCATTTGTAGATTAATTACCGGTATATAAACGTATTTCAATGTACTGTATTTATTTAAATCATCTGTACGTTGCTCTTGAGATTTCCAAGGTAAATGTGAACAAAACAATTTCATTGTTGTTCGATTTTACTATGGACGTCAATGGAGAAATCAGACATCCTTGATTATACCTTTTTTTAAGAATCTATGAAGTTAATTAGCAAAAACTCTGTGTTTATGTTATGTTATGTTTTATTGTGCATTCCAGGTAATATAAATCAAAGTGCAATTTGGTTGTTTTTATCAAGTACAAAAAATACAGGTTGCCTGAATATGTTTCAGCTTTTCTCTTCTTGGCTATGACCTAAAGGACATAAACTCACGTCAAAATATCCATCTTTAAAGATGACCTTGAATCAAAGTTATACTGCAATTCACTTTCAGACAGCATGGTTCCAGATCGCAGCCATATTGCGTCACCTGACTTGAATACTTGAATACTACATTCCTTTGTTGGGGGATGATTTTGGGAAGATTGCCGGCTGTTACTTTCCAAAAAAAGAAAATCCTGTCAGTCACCATTGTACTTATGCTAGACAGGAGGTAATGATGACACTACTTTTGTGTATTCAACTGGAATTTTATCTTCAATTAAAATAAAACAGACTTATCCAAGACAGAGTGAAAACAGAGTAGAAATACAGTTGATGACAAGGCGGAGACCTTCAAAATGTGGTCCCAAGATGTTCCAAGGCCAGTCTGGAGTCCTAAAGCACTGCTTGATTTGATTTGATTTGATTTGAAATCTTTATTTCGAACATGTAAATGAATACAAACAAAATAAATAACTAAACAAAATCAAAACATAACTCAAACAAAATAATAACTAAACAAAAACAAAACATAACTCAATTTACATGTTCGAAAAGGAGTAGGAAGAAGTATGCACTTATTTAATCCTACCCCTTTTCCACTACTCAAATGAGTGTACTATTTTAAAACATAAAAATATATGCAAAAGAAAAAAACAAAAACTATATATGTAAAACATGAAAGAAATAAAATAAAAATGTAAACACCCGTGAATATCAAGTCCCTTCCTCATCCCTGTACCTCGTGAACATCATTTCCTTATACATTTCCTTACTAGGGCTGTCAGTTTATCGCGTTAATTAGGTTAATTAATTAAACAGCAAATTATCGCGTTATGAAAATTTACTCAAAATGTATTTAAAAAAAAATATCAAATTTTTTTGTATAAATTATTATTATACTTTTATTTTTTTATCTCATTAATTCCATAAGAACGTAGAATAAACATTTACAAACTTTTTTTTTTTAAATGGTCCATTTGCATGTTCTTGGTATCTGATTCTAGGGACATCTATGGATCTCAGGGAATGTATTCCCAGTGTCAGAAATACTGTGTCTGTTACTAGGCTTGAGTAAATTGTAATGAACCTTAATGAGAATATCAATACAATTATTTTTTTATTTTTTATCTTTGACTGTGAATAACACCATGCTAAAATTGACCAGACCTGAAAAATCTAAGCAAATGAATAAAGGGAAGATGATTAAACAGAATGTTTTGTAGATACAGTACTGAATTCTGCCATCCGGACACATGTAATTTGAAATATGATTATAGAATATAAAATATCAGGCCTAAAATGGTTATGCGATTAAAATGTGATTAATTAGATTAAGTCATTACAAATCCTGTAATTAATTAGATAAAAAAAAATGTATCGCCTGACAGCACTACTGCTTCCACTTTACCTCCACTCACTTGCAGGTTTACGGTGGAGCGGACAGAGCCGTCCCAGCCAGACCTGGCCTCTGCTTTCATCATCACGCCGCAGCAGGGCTCCCTGATACCCAAGGAAAAGCCAAGCATACAAGTTCGCTTCAGATACAACAAGGAGCTCTTCCTCAGAGACCAGCCCATCCTGAACCTCCAGGTCTGTGCAGGTCCATATACTGCGTTTAAAATACCTGTGCAAAGTTAAAACAAGTCGCTGAAACTAAGTCGCTGAACGTTAGCGACTTACCGATAGCTCGTCTCCAACTTTGTCACTGTGACGGCTTTGTGTGCTGATGGCACAGAACGGAGGTTAAATGCCCCCCCCCCTCCTCTCAGCACCCATTAGTACTCTTAAGTGGTATTACTTTTAAAATAAATGGTCTACGTGTTAAAATAATACTGTAGCTTTAAACTCCAACAGCCATCACTGATATAGAGTGTCTGGTCAGTAACATGGGTCTCCCAGTCCCTTCGCTTGTTCCCACTTTATCCAATCAGGAGAGAGAATGCCACACTGCAAAATGGTCTGACAAAAATAAGAAATTAAGTTTTAAGTAAATGTGTCCTTAAAATAAATAATAAAATAATGTACCAGTGCAGTATGAAAATTTGGCAGTAAGCCAGGGTTCTAGGGTTCTCTCTCCTGATTGGATAAAGTGGGAACAGGATACCAAAAATTAATCTATTTTCTATTTACTGCAGAGCGTAGGA
This sequence comes from Notolepis coatsorum, assembly GCF_963971535.1. Classification (NCBI taxonomy): domain Eukaryota; kingdom Metazoa; phylum Chordata; class Actinopteri; order Aulopiformes; family Paralepididae; genus Notolepis; species Notolepis coatsorum. Next base: position 19,021,797 of record NC_140180.1, read on the forward strand.
CCTGGGAGACCCATGTTACTGACTAAACAATATATCAGTGATGGCTGTTTACTGCAGAGTGGAGGGACTGAGAGACCCATGTTACTGACCAGACACTCTATATCAGTGATGGCTGTCAGACCCATTATACTGACCAGACACTCTATATCAGTGATGGCTGTTTACTGCAGAGCGGAGGGACTGGGAGACCCATGTTACTGACCAGACACTCTATATCAGTGATGGCTGTTTACTGCAGAGCGGAGGGACTGGGAGACCCATGTTACTGACCAGACACTCTATATCAGTGATGTACTGTAGAGCAATTTAACACTTAATTTAACAAAAAAAAATACCACTTACAGCACCTTTAACTTTGCAATGTTACATGATAAAAAAAAAGTGCAGGGGAAGGTATGAAAGCTGTGTGATTTACCAAAACGATGACACATATGCTCCTTGTAAGGTACCCACCTCATTCTGGTGTTATATGCTCTGTTGTTGTGACTCGAGAGTCTTGCGACACTGATCTAGTGCTTACCTCTGCAGTTGATTGTGCCAGACGCGGCTGACAACAAAGAGGTCATCGCCACGATTCCCATCAACGTGTCGGTCAAGTCTGTCTTCTCCAGGTGAGAGTTGCCACCAATACGAGGAGTTTTGAATCCAGTTGCTGATGTTCAAGGATTCAAATTGGAACGGCCCATTTATCTGCAGATTTAACATGAAACGGCATAAAGTTATTTGTAAAACTCAGTGCAAGGTTTTAGCATGGCGTTGATTGATTGAATTGATTGAAAACTTTATTAACAGATTGCAGAATGGGTACAGTACAGTACAGCTCAATACAATTGTTAAGGGGATGCAGACCAGAGAAAGACTTTCGTCTTGTTTACATCAGGGTCCCCCATTTTCAATTCATCGTACATCGTACGCGTTAGGGTCAAATACCTGCTTTTTGGTTTTGGACTGACAAGATGCCCAGTTTGTGATAATCAGGCTTCCTAAAAATTATTTTAAGTTGATTATTCCAGTCACCTTGTGCCACTGCTGAACATAGATAAATGATAATCTGACTCTGCAATTACGGCCCCAGCATATTTATGAATCACCTCTAATTCTCAGGCTGCAAATGCTGCACGATGTAAGCAAGTTACTGTTGTATCTTATGAGTAATCCCCATAGATGTTTTGCATGCATGGCATTAACTCGATTTATCTAAGAAGATGTATCATCATCTGCAATAACCAATAATGTGTGTGTATATGAGCGGACACCGATGCTAGTCACGCTGGCCTTAGGATGGATCTGTCTGGACTTCCTCCAGATACAGCATCACTCCCCTTGGTGACCTCTAACCCTAACCCTCCAGATACAGCATCACTCCTCTTGGTGACCTCTAACCCTAACCCTAACCCTCCAGATACAGCATCACTCCCCTTGGTGACCTCTAACCCTAACCCTCCAGGTACAGCATCACTCCTCTTGGTGACCTCTAACCCTAACCCTAACCCTCCAGATACAGCATCACTCCTCTTGGTGACCTCTAACCCTAACCCTCCAGGTACAGCATCACTCCTCTTGGTGACCTCTAACCCTAACCCTCCAGGTACAGCATCACTCCTCTTGGTGACCTCTAACCCTAACCCTCCAGGTACAGCATCACTCCTCTTGGTGACCCCTAACACTAACCCTCCAGGTACAGCATCACTCCTCTTGGTGACCCCTAACACTAACCCTCCAGGTACAGCATCACTCATCTTGGTGACCCCTAACCTCTAACCCTAACCCTCCAGGTACAGCATCACTCCTCTTGGTGACCTCTAACCCTAACCCTCCAGGTACAGCATCACTCCTCTTGGTGACCCCTAACCTCGAACCCTAACCCTCCAGGTACAGCATCACTCCTCTTGGTGACCCCTAACCTCTAACCCTAACCCTCCAGGTACAGCATCACTCCTCTTGGTGACCTCAACTTCGGCCCACTGGTCCACAGATGCAAGAAGAGCCTCAGCTTCAGCATTGAGAACAAAGGACAGTTTGATATGCCCTTCAGCATCTCCTGTATGATCAAGGACCTGCCGCCTGCTCCAGCTGTGAGACAAGGGTAAGAGACACCCAGACACACACACACACACACACACGGTTATATGACTAGTGAATTCGATTGTCCACCTTTAAACCTCTGCTCCTGTGATATGTTTTAATAAAATTTTACAAACATGGCGACATGACCGTAAGATATTCAAAACCCATCAGAAGTGCGGTGCTCTCGAGGGCGGCCGGGCGTAGGTGGGTGGGTCCTGGTCGTTGTAAACAGCGACTCCTACAGTTCGGTCGGGGCGCCTGCACAGCGAGGGAAGGATCTGGGAGAGGTAGTGTGACCTTCTACACGTTACACTCTCCCAGTGAGAGTCCGCGCCGCCAGGTGAAAAGAAGCGGTGGGCTGGCTACACATGTGTCGGAGGAAGCATGTGATAGTCTCTGGCCCTCCCAGACCGACGGTAGGGGGTTTAAGTTTAAGTTTATTTGGATCCCCATTAGCCACAGCAGTGCTGGGGCTATTCTTCCTGGGGTCCATTGGGGGGGTAGAGTGCGCAACGACCAGGAAGGGGATTGGGAATTGGCATAACGACTAACATTGGGATGGGTGAAAAACGCGCATTGGACCTGTCTTAAACTCTGCCCTCTTTTCTTCATCCTCCAATCTGAAACGGTTGCCTCTGAAACGTTGTTGTCTCTGTCTCAGGGCACCAGCGCTGGGGAAGACGGTGCCGGTTGAAAGGCCTGCTGCTGTGGTTGTCAAAGCACAGGTGACTAACGAATATACTAGAGCCAGAACCGAAGCGCAGACACAAATGAGATGAGTCGAGGATTGGAGTAAAACCCCAACAGCGGGTATCAGGGTTCGCACAATGTCCTTGATTGTTTACCAAAAATATTCAAGGCCTGGAATTCCTTGAAAACTGAATTTTCCAAGGTGCTTAAAAAGTCCTTGAAATTCAAATCAACCATTCGCATTGACAGTTTTGTTAATCCATGATAAAATTGTTCTGAATCAAGAAATAGAATTTTCTTAAATCTAAAGTGTAACTAATTGTCGGAAATTGGTTATAAGCCATACATATTGGATCCGATCAAAGTCAAATTGCCTGGGAACAGAAAATATACAAAACTCACAGGGCAAAACTTAGAGTAAAAATCCAGGGATAACAAAAGGTAGCAGGCAGGAGAATCACCAGGGGGGGTAGTCAGGCCGAGACTGTGATCCAAAAGGAGGAGAGAACAAGTTACAAACTCCAACAGGTCAAAACACGGAATATCAAATAGGCATCAACAAGAGAAGGCATATGCATTCGACTAACAGTCTGGCAAAGTGGAAGAGCTGTGACCAAGAGAGAGAGGGAGAGAGAGAACTATTGGAACAACAGTGAGATGCTGCAGGAGTAAACCTAACAACAGCAATGTTGTCTTACTGTTATGCCAAATAACAATACCCAACACTGCAGGGTAGATATGTTGTCTTACTGTTGTGCCAAATAACAATACCCAACACTGCAGGGTAGATATGTTGTCTTACTGTTGTGCCAAATAACAATACCCAACACTGCAGGGTATATATGTTGTCTTACTGTTGTGCCAAATAACAATACCCAACACTGCAGGGTAGATATGTTTTCATTGACAACATTCTTTTGGTTTAGTTAGATTTATATATGCTGTTGACGTACGGTATGTACACAACTAAACTATTAAAATAGCTGCATAGGCAGTACTGTATTCCAAGATGCCAGTGTAGTAGGGTAGAGAATTAAGACAAAATGGACAAAACAATCTAACAAGTAGAAAAACAGAAGCATGTTGCATGGTACTGCACGTTGTGGCTGGCTGAGATCAGAGTTGGGCTCTTGACTGTAATATTATTACTCAAATGAATATAGCAAAGAGTTACACTACTCATTACTGAAAAATAGTCATGATAACTCGCTGATAACAAACTATCATTACACATGGGCAAAACAGAGTCCATTCTCTTCGGTTCAAATAACAAACTCAGCAAGACAGACGGCTTCTCAGTTACAGTGGGTGACAATATTGTCACAAGGAAAGATGAAATTACCTACCTGGGTTCCATCCTAGAGGCAAATCTTTCCTGTGACAAAATGGCATCCAATGTAATAAAAAAAAGTCAACCAACAAAATCGATTCTTGTACCGGATCTCCTCTCTGGTAAACAAGAATACCCTGAAGACTCTGGCAGGAGCACTCATTCAAGGGTACTATGACTATGCTTGCACCTCAAAGGCGCTAAAAACAAAATTACAAACATCTCAAAACAAACTGGTCAGACTACTGCTTGACCTTACTCCTAGAACCCACCTCACCCCTGCCCACTTTGACAACCTAGGATGGCTTAGAGTAGACGACAGAGTACAGCAACTTGCAATGGGCCTGGTCTACAAGATATACACGACCAAGGTACCCATGTACATGTCAAAATACTTCCCAAAGGTCAGTGAATACCACGATCACAACACCAGAGGGAGCTCCACAAATCATGTTAAACCCAGATTCGGCTCAAACAAGGGACTAAACACGTTTCGCAATTATGCCACATCAATGTGGAACGCCCTACCCAAAGCTGTAAAGGAATGTGAATCACTACCCACTTTCAAAACCACTCTCAAAGAACACCTACGGGAGACTGCAATTCGAAACTGGCCCCCGTAAATGTCCTAACCCAACCCCCTCCAATGTACAGTAAATTACCAAGTATGGTTTTGTCAATATTCCAATGTACAGTTTCGCTTGTACAGTTGTACAGTGTCCCCCACCCACCCCCACCCCACCCACCCAACCACCTCCTATGTACAGTTCAATCAATCAATCAATCAATCAATCAATCAATCAATCAATCAATGTATTACTGTAACATGTTGCAGAGTCTGGTTGAGAATAGACATACAGTAGAGATCATGTTAGATCTGAATTAAGCAGACGCTTGCACTCCTCTTTCTTCCTTCTCCTGTCTCCTCTCCACCCCCCCCTCCCTCTCTCTCTCTCTCTCTGTCTCTGTCTCTGTCTCTGTCTCTCTCTCTCTCTCTCTCTCTCTCTCTCTCTCTCTCTCTCTCTCTCTCTCTCTCTCTCTCCATCTGTACCTTCCCCTCTCTCTCTCTCTCCCTCCCTCCAGAATCGTCTCAACGTGGGGGTGTTCACAGTGTTTCCGTGTTCAGTGGTCGTCTCACCCGGGGATCACCAGGTGATCACAGTGGACTGTGGCGGGGAGCAGGTGGGCAGTTTCACCGAATGTTTAGCTGTGGATATCACCGAACGAGACCCCTCAGACCACCCCGATGGCATCCCTTTCAGACTGATGGTGGAGGTCTGCATGCCAGGTAGAAACAATATTTGTAAATAGAGAGAACTGTCTAATATAGATGTACAGTAGACGTCTTGTTGAACCGTATATTGTTTTGAATTTGTTTTGGACAGCCCCTGTGTTTGCACTTGTAAAGTCAATCCAAATCATTTGTGAGTGTGAGTGTGACATATCACAAGAAAGCACTCAAACTCCACCGTCTTTAACTATGAATGAACACAACTTACTTAACTTTAGTTTCATAGTTTGAAAACACTGCTCCTCTGAAAACGTAAAACAGAGTCACATGGTTCTTGGTCTGAGGTACTCAGATATTGGGGTCTCTCTCTCCTCCTCCAGGGATAGGGAAGGACCCGAGTCACATGGTTCTTGGTCTGAGGTACTCAGATATTGGGGTCTCTCTCCTCCTCCAGGGATAGGGAAGGACCCGAGTCACGTGGTTCTTGGTCTGAGGTACTCAGATCTTGGGGTCTCTCTCTCGTCCTCCAGGGATAGGGAAGGACCCGAGTCACATGGTTCTTGGTCTAAGGTACTCAGATCTTGGGGTCTCTCTCTCCTCCTCCAGGGATAGGGAAGGACCCGAGTCACATGGTTCTTCCTCTGAGGTACTCATATCTTGGGGTCTCTCTCTCTCCTCCAGGGATAGGGAAGGACCCGAGTCACGTGGTTCTTCGTCTGAGTTACTCAGATCTTGGGGTCTCTCTCTCTCTCTCTCTCTCTCTCTCTCCTCCTCCAGGGATAGGGAAGGACCCGGCCTCCATCTTTGAGGAGCACCACCTGTGTCGCAGAGCCAGTCTGCTGTCCTCTGAGCAGTTCCGCGAGGTGGAGGGCGTCTACATCGAAGACGAGAACAAGTTCATGTTCACTAACGTGCTGGTGGGACACTCTGCCCAGGCCCGCTTCAAACTCACCAACAACAGGAAGGTGCCCTGTGACCTCAGCCTGGCCATTAGTCCTGGAACTAAGGTAGTAAGGGTTGTGAGATACTATATGGGTGGATGGGTGGGTGGTTTGGATGGATGGATGGATTTTTTCTTTGAGTGGGACCCTCAGTTTCAATGATACAGAGTTTACATACAAAGCCAAACACATACACAAATGTAAAAGAAAAAATTATAATAAACGGTGGAATTCCTAGAAACGATAAACCTTTGCGCTATCATCTAAACTGTCAAACCGCATAAAACGATGACGAAAGGGTTGTTAAGGCTCTCGTCGCGCGTACTGCTTACATCACAGGCATGCGCCAGTAGCCTAGAAGCGTAAACAAAGCATGTCTGATTCTATCCATGGCGATCACCTGAAGGCTACATTGGCAGTACTTTTAAATACACAAGAATCTGTCCCGCGGCTATCACAACTACTAGTGACTGGACCCACTGTCTGTGAGTGACTCTGCTTTGGTCCAATCACATTCCCCACCCACAGTCTGCGAATCAGAGGCAGAGTAGGGCGGGTCTTCACAGCACGTCATGTGACATATGCGCCAATCGTGTGACAGCGGGGCTCAGTCGTCTCAAGTTGTTACAGCCTCGTCTGCACGGAGAAACTATCTATTACTTTTCTTTTTCTTTTTTCTTTTCAATTTTCCTTCGGTACGGTTTTGAGGTGTGTGTTCAACAGAATGTAGTAAAAAATTATTATATAAATTATTATATAATATAAAATTTCGACATGTACATGGGTATTTTAGTGGTGTAGTGTATCTTGTAGACCAGGCCCATTGCAAGTTGCTGTACTCTGTCGTCTACTCTAAGCCATCCTAGGTTGTCAAAATGGGCAGGGGTGAGGTGGGTTTTAGGAGTAAAGTCAAGCAGTAGTCTGACCAGTTTGTTTTGTGATGTTTGTAATCTTGTTTTTAGGGCCTTTGAAGTGCTTTGGTACCATGAGGTGTGTTAGGGATTTCCTATCCCTCGTGAATTCTTAATTGATATGGGTGTGGACCAGTCGGCCAAAGATGGGCGGAGACAGAGTATTTCAAACGGAGCTTTTATTCATCAGAGAAGAAGAACAGTCACCACTCCTGCAGCCCGCACGGGCTCCGCTCCTCGCACCAGTATCAGAAGAAGGAATATCCACATTACATGACATATTTATACCTTCTTGGACAGAGCGAGAAAGGGAGGGGTGTATGTGTGTATATGTTTGTGTGTGTATGTATGGGTGTGTGTGTGGTGTGTGTGTGCTAGGCTGTGTGTGTGCTTGTTCAGAAGAAGGGGGGCTAGGGGGTAATGACTTCCAGATGTAGAGAGGGAGACAGGCCCCTACAAGGGTGCAGCCGTGTGTGAGTGTGTGTGTGTGTGTGTGTGTGTGTGTGTGTGTGTGTGTGTGAGATGTACAGGGGGCCCTGTGTGTGTGGAAAGAGCCTAGCAGGTCAGACTGAGAGATGCCCAAGCTACAGCTTGCATCATGGGGGAGACAATAGGTGCACAGATATAAGATATTGACATCAAATATTACTAGACATCAATGAACTAAATAACTATCAGGTGCAAGCATAGTCGTAGTACCCTTGAATGAGTGCTCCTGCCAGAGTCTTCAGGGTATTCTTGTTTACCAGAGGAGATCCAGTACAAGAATCTTGATCGTTGGTTGACTTTTTTTATTACATTGGTTGCCATTTTGTCACAGGAAGGATTTTCCTCTAAGATGTGTTGTGGAAATTATTCTAAGAGAAGAAACGATGAGCTTTAGTAATTCAGATCGAGTCGAGTTGTAAAAAATGTACATATATTTATTCTCTGTGATCACAGAAAAGTGCTCAGTTACTAATCAGAGACCAAGTGTACACAAGCGTCTGACCAGGAAATGAGACCGAACCTTGGTCAGACGTACAAGTAAATACATCACTGAACATGACGTACATTAAGATGACAAAAACAGGTAAACATAGATTTAACATAGAAGAGAAAATAAAAACAGAAGATAGGTCTGAGGGTTTGTCGTCCCTGAGACAAGACCGGAGTCAAGATTAAACAAGAAAAGAACAAGATGTGATTTACTTGGAAATGCCTATCTGTCCTGGCCCTTGAGGTTGTTTTAAGAACTTCAGCCAGACTGTTGCCCGGCCTAGTGTCTTTGAGCTCTGCTAGTTGACCTATATTAAACTAGTCAAGGCTATCGAATATGTATGATAGAATATGTATTTCAACACAGATCTATAATGACATGATAATATTTCGATCACAGGTGGATGTGGAGGTATTTGATGTGTCCCCTGCAACGCTGTGCATTCCCAGCCAGTCCCATTCCTTTGCTGTGGTTACCTTCACCCCACACGCCATGCAGCTTTACAATGCTGTGTTCCAGGCCAAACCCAGGTACCCCCAGGCCTGTTCTGTGTCTTTGTGTGTCTCCATTTATTAGACCCTTATTTAACCAGGCAAGTTGTAAGAACACATTCTTATTGGCAGCAATGGGGTAAGTAGTTTAAGAGGGAGGGAGGGTGAGTTACACACAAACATGGGACACACACACACACACACACACACCCACACACACACACGCACACACAGACGCACACACGCGCACACACACGCACGCACGCACGCACGCACGCACGCACGCACGCACGCACGCACGCACACACACACACAGGGACATCCCGGTACAACCATAGTCTTCCACTGAGCAGCTCCACTGGAGTTGTTGGAGGCTCATTGCATTGCTCAAAGACAGGGGGGTATAGCATTATTTCCCCACCCAGATTTCCAGCCAGCCCAGTGTGACTTAACCTATGACCTTCTGATCTCTCACCTTTAGGTCACCACTGCCCTGTTTTCTGTGCTATAAGTGTTAAAGGGATAGTCCACTTCTCTATTAAGCCCATCTTATTTTTCACAAGGTGAGAGTCCTTTCAGTATATCCTAAAAGCACTGGACCAGTGTTTTGGATTTTGATATATCAGTAGCAGAACAGGTTAGCATGTATTATTATGCTCATGCTTCAAGTGTGAAGGAAGTTAACGGATGCATGAATACTGCTGAACAACAGCATTTCAAATGCTTAAAGGAACACTGCAACATTATGGGAAATGTGCTTACCATCTACTCCAGACAGAGTCAGAGAAGAAGATAGATACCAGTTTCCTCTCTGTGCGTTCAGTAGAAAGCTATCCGGCTGCACGTTAGCCTAGCATAGCACAATGAATAAAAGCAGATAGTACCAGTTAGCCTACGCATTGGCCAACTAACACCTCTCCCGGAGTTTAAGCTAGGCAGTACTGTCTGCTTCCATTAATTTGTGCTAAGCTAGGCTAACGTGCAGCTGGATACTGTAGCTTTCTACTGAACGCACTGATAGGCCTTTCACACCGGCCGGGCTGCGTCTATTCGAATACCAACCGCTTTGTGCGTTTTGCTAATCTGATTGGCCACTGATGTTTCTGTTCATGTGACATGTGCGCCCAATCGCGTGATGAGCTGTGTCTTTGCCCATTTCCGCGTCGAACAGCCTGCAAACTACCTAACGCCTAGTTTATCACTGGTTAAGCTTAGGCGACTCTTTCGAAGTTGGTTAAGGTTAGAGTTTGGAATCAGCGCTGGCGTTCTATCGCCATGCTCTAAGACAAACTCTAACCTTAACCAACTTCGAAAGAGTGCCTAAGCTTAACCGTCGAAAGAACTTGCCGTCACACGATTGGTGCACATGTCACATGACCAGAAACGTCAGTGGCCAATCAGATTCGCAAAACGCACAAAACGGTTGGTATTCGAATATAGGCGGCCGGGCTCCGTGTCCGAGCCGATTCTCGAACGTAATCTCGAACCGGCCGGCGCGTTCACACCGGGAATAGTTGGTTCGGAACATGAAAAATCGGTGCTCAGTGTTTTCTTAGAGGGCCGAACTAAAGCCTCCGTCATGTTCCGAACCAATTATTCCCGGTGTGAAAGGCCTATGACAGGAAACTGGTATCTATCTTATTGTCTGACTCTGGAGAAGATGGTAAGCAAATTTCCCATAATGTTGCCGTATTCCTTTAATGACTTACACTGGCATATTTAGTGTGATGATAACAAAAACATTTTCCGCTTCCATTATCTGGAAAACGAAATACTTCTACCAGGGCCTTTTGGATGCACTGAGCGGACTCCCAGTTTATCACAAGTAAGATAATGCTTCTTAAAACTATGGAGTTTCCTTTTAATTTCTTGATTTGTCTCTCTCTCTCTCTTTCTCTCTTTCTCTCTCTCTTTCTAACTCGTATCCTTCTCCTCTGTAGCACTACAGCCAATGGAAAACAGAACGCAATGGAAACAAGCTGTAAGCTTTATTGTGTTTTTATCCTTTTGATAATGGTCGGCCCTATATGTATACTTGTATA
>NC_140180.1:19034978-19194978 GCF_963971535.1 Notolepis coatsorum
TTTATTTATTAGTACATGTAATTACCACAGTCCAACAGTACATATTAATATGATCCACCAAATCCCATGGCCGAAAGGAACAGGAAGAAAAACTCATTTTGTACCTACCCCTACACACATACAGCACACTGATAGACGTATTGCAATGTCCCCAAACCAAACAGAATGTACATATATCCATTTAGCAAAAATGGAAACATCAACACAACTAAATTAAATCAACATAAATAAACACATTTTGTGCATCTATCAGTCAAACTACATATTTAGGTTCATTCATCTATACACACACACACACACACACACACACACACACACACACACACACACACACACACACACACACACACACACACACACACACACACACACACACACACACACACACACACACACACACACATATCTATACATTTATATAATGTAATGTATTATTCTAATATATTATACTTCTATATACTATATAATTGTATTATTCTTATTTTATTATAATATAACTAAATCATACTATTTATACTACACCATATTGGTATACAGTATTATACAATATTTTAATATATTATTATTCTATGTTAAGCTGCTATATACTATATTACAATATAGTATATGAATGGTTATATAGTATATAGTATATATATACAGCCTATACTGTAATGCTATGCTATGTTATCCTGCTATGCTAAACTGCAATATTATACTAAACTGTGCTATACTGTCTATTTATCGTTTCTTTGTACAACCTTTTGAAGTGAAATATATTAGTAGAACTCTTTTTATCATTCTGCAAAGAGTTCCATAGTTTGATACCTATAACTGAGGTGCACCTTTGTTTTAAGGTGGTTCGGGTCATGAAAACTACTTTTTTGAAATATTTTGTGTGTGTGTGTGAGCACAGCGGTGTCTGTGTTTATTATTATTTCATGAAATTGGGAAAATATCTTAATTTTACATATATGTTCATTGTGTCAAAAGCTTATAATATGAAACACTCTAAAAAAAATAGTTATAGTGTTTAGTGCCTTCAGAACCCCTGGTCATGTTTTCTACTCCCATCCGCTCCCATGTTAAAACGGCATTTTTAACCATTTTTAAATCTGCTCTCATTCGTTAAATTCTTGATATAAATATAAAATGCAGTGTTCTACAACACAGTCAGTGATCAAGCTTTCGACCAATCAATCAATCAAAGACCCATGATGCCGATTTCGAACACAAGGTGGCGTAATAACACTGCAGACCACCGGCTACTAACCATGCAAGAGGCTGGGGGAATGTGGCTGCTGCAGCCACAGTCTACTGCGGTGTGTGGGTGTGTGTGTGTGAGATGAAAGAGCAGCATGGGGACAGACAGGGTCACTTTCAAACACGTTCCCCTGAAGTGGGCCAAAACAATATTGGGGGGGGGGGGGGGGGGGGTCGTGTGTGTGAGATACAGGTCATGCACAGAAGCTTCAATCATGTACGGCAAAGTGGGCCAAAACAATATTCGCGGGAGGCAGTGGTTGTTTACGCAGGTGCGACTGATGAAAGCAATTGTTCGGGGAGGGTGCCCGTTGTTTACCGCAGGTGCGCCTGATCGGCCTGATGAAGGGAAGAATCACATAAAAAGTATACTCTGTCCGAATAACGGGGTCACTACTTTCCTCACAGAGCGAGCCCACTTGTGTGAGTTGTGTCACCAGCCAGCTAGTTCACTGTGATTGGTCACGCCCCTCTGCTCCCGGCTGCTTCACTGGTGAGACGAGAGAGGGCTCGCTCTACCATGGGAAGGGCTCTGTGTTGAGAAATATATCGGCGAATAAGTCTACTGTACCCCCGCTAGAAATATGAGTTATAACTGGTCCTCTCTAACGTTAGACTCTCGGCTATTTCTGACCGCTATTTCTGACCGAAATAGTCTACCTTTCTTTTTTATAATGGCAGATTCTTATTCACAGGTATTTTGTCCCGTTTTGACATGCTGTAAAGTAGTGGCAAAAATGTATAGATATATGGTGAATATGGCGGTTTATCAGGGTTTTTTCAATAAAAACTGACGTGGTATCAAACAAACACTAATTTAAGTGGTTAAAATTCGAAAATATGTGTAATTTTTTACAGATATCTTGAGAATAGGCTATGAATGTTAAACATGGGTAAAAGGACAACCTCTGGATGACCTAACCGGGACACCAGCTGATGTCTCCCCAGGTGAGCTCTCGAGTCCACTCAGGCCTGGCTCTTTATAGGGTGAGAGCGGGGAATTCTGGGTAGGCTGGCTAGGTTCAAGATTGGAGAGGGATCAAGGAGGGGAGGGGGGTTTCTAGTTAGGAGAGGGTAAAAGGGGGGGGGGGGGGGGGGGGTGAGACGACGAGATAGGTGGGTGGTTGGATGGGGGAGGGTAGGCAGAAACTAGTATATTGGTAGGACAGTAGGCTGTCTGGGGGAGGGGGGAGATACAGTTATTCCACAGTTATGCCTACCTCTGGTCAATGGTCTCTAACTACACACCCTCAAGACCCCTACGCTCTGCATCTTCTGGCCGCCTCAGACCCACTCCTATCCGAGCTCCGGGAGGGTCATCAAAGAGAAGTCGCCTATTCTCAGTCCTTGCCCCACAATGGTGGAACGAACTACCCACCCCAGTTAGGACAGCCGAAACCAGTCCAATCTTTCGCCGTCGACTAAAGACGCACTTCTTCAACCATTATCTGAAATAATACTTTTATTTTATTTTATTTTTTAATCTAACCCTAACTAACCTTACTGTCATGCACTTGTCCTAATAAACTAACCTACACTGTAGCACTCAACACTTTGATGAACATTGTTACTCAGCTGATAGAGTTGTGCCCTTCCTGATGACTTGTCGTACAGAACTTGTAAGTCGCTTCGGATAAAAGCGTCAGCTAAATGACTAAATGTAAATGTAAATGTAAGATGAGGGATGATAGAAAAGAAGGAGGCGCTCAGCAGGAGCCATACGGAGGAGAGAAGTGGATGATGAGAAGAGGAGATCAAAGAGCAATGTTAGGTACAGTAATGCTGCCATAGGTCACTGGACCTATTCTAAGTTGTCTAATGTCATTGGTGATATGTGACCATATTTAGTTTCGTTTGTCTGTTATTGTTTCAGTTCATACATTTGTTAAAGTATACATTTTGTTCTTCAACTACCATTCAAAATGTCTGCTTAGAATTTCTAATTGAAACCAACGGGTGAGTCTACCCACAAGCTGAATTCAAAGTCACGGTATCCCTCGAAACCTCTGGAAGCACATACGCCCTCTCTGGGATTTTCATTCAACTAACGGCTAACATTCACCCTGGCTGTGTCTCAACGGGGAGATTACAAACTCTATCTCTGGGCCTTTAATTCACCACAGCTCTTTGTGTCCTGCAGGCAGGGATTATGAATGGTTTATTTCACCACAGCTCTTTGTGTCCTGCAGGCAGGGATTATGAATGGTTGTGTCCTGCAGGCAGGGATTATGAATGGTTTATTTCACCACAGCTCTTTGTATCCTGCAGGCAGGGATCATGAATGGTTTAATTCACCGCAGCTCTTTGTATCCCACAGGCAGAGATTATGAATGGTTTAATTCACCACAGCTCTTTGTATCCCACAGGCAGGGATTATGAATGGTTTAATTCACCACAGCTCTTTGTATCCTGCAGGCAGGGATCATGAACGGTTTAATTCACCGCAGCTCTTTGTATCCCACAGGCAGGGATTATGAATGGTTGTATCCTGCAGGCAGGGATTATGAATGGTTTAATTCACCACAGCTCTTTGTATCCCACAGGCAGGGATTATGAATGGTTTAATTCACCACAGCTCTTTGTATCCTGCAGGCAGGGATCATGAATGGTTTAATTCACCGCAGCTCTTTGTATCCCACAGGCAGGGATTATGAATGGCTGCAGTTGGGCGACTGCCACGTGCACCGCCCTCGCCAGGAGAGCTTCACCATGACCAACCACAGCAGCGGCTCAGGGTCTGCGGTGCTGAGGTTCCAGTGGCCCCCTGCCGGCCCCCAGGTGTCCTTCTCCCCACAGGTAGAGCAGGGAACATGAGAGGAGAGGGGCCTGTTTAGGCCCTCATTGGTATCTTTTGTAACATGTAATTCTGCTTGATCTTAACACAAAATTACTCTCGAAGAGTTATATTAGAATCACACAACACACTCTCCCATTATGCATAATACTGTATATTATCCCAAAACGTGATTAACATCATCGTAATACTTTAGAAAGTTCAAAAGAAATTCAACATGTTCTGGTCTTGACTTGGGTTCAAAGCCCTTGTTGTCCCTGGTCTAGACTCAGACTCTTCTGTAAAGAGATTTGCACTACAACTCATACCTCATTGCACCTTACCCTAAGTTGTACCTCATCCCATTTCTGCATTGTACTGTGTACTGTATTGTAACTCAGTTAAAAAAAATTCTACTCTGTATTGTATATTGTTTACGTTGAACACTTTTGTTTACACTTTGTTTACGTACTTTTGACTTTCTATTTTATACTTTATCTATTTTTTATCTAGCACACTCTCAGGAGCAAAACAGAAAAATATACAAGTATTCTGTATTGTCGTACGACAACTAATAAAGAAACGTGAGAACTTTAGCTGTGTTACCAACATGAACCCTCTCACGTCCCTCAACAGGTGGGGCACCTCCACGCCGGCTGCTCCAAGGAAGTGACCGTCACCTTCTCTTCCAATGAGCCGGTGACGCTGGCCGGCCAGCCAATGAGGTGCGAGCTGTGTCGAGTGGAGTTTCAGCAGCCGGTGGAGCAGGTGGTGGACTGGGACGACCGTCTGCAGAGCGTCCAGTGGGTGACCTCCTCCACACAGCCTGCGGGAGAAACACCACAGCAGAGCTTCCAGTGGGTGACCTCCTCCACACAGCCTGCAGGAGAAACACCACAGCAGCCGGCCAAGACCAAGGTCAGCTCAACCTAGCATTCCACACACGCTAATTACTATAGAAATACTATGGTGAATCACTATATTTTCATTTCAAACCTTTATTTAAACTCGAAAGGCAACTGAGGTTTCCCTCATTTACAGTCACGTCGAGTGTACACACAGTTAACACTTTCAGCGCCAGCCGTTTTAGCCATCCTTGTACTCATTGCACTCCGGTTGAGAGAGTGAACAGTTTTAAGTACCTCGGAGTCCACATATCCGAGGACTTGACATGGACCACAGACATTGACAGTGTAGTCAAGAAGGCACGGCAACGCCTCTACTGCCTTAGGCGCCTAAGGAAGTTCAAAGTGAGTCAGAAGATCCTTAAGAACTTCTACTCATGCACAATAGAGAGCATCCTGACTGGTAACATCCGCTCCTGGTTTGGGAATAGCACCGCACAAGACCGTAGCAGACTACAGAGAGTGGCCCGTTCAGCCGAACGCACAATTGGAGGTGGGCTTCCCACTCTCCAAGACATTTACAACAAGCGTTGCATGGGTAAGGCTAAGAGAATAATCAAAGACTCCAGCCACCCAAACAACTGCCTCTTTGAACTGCTGCGGTCAGGCAAGCGATACCGGAGTCTCATGGCCAGTACAGAGAGACTCAGAAGGAGCTTCTATCCTCAGGCCATCAGAATGCTAAATGACAATAACACTATGTAACAAACCATCAAATACAGCATACACATCCACACACACACTCACTTTAAATAAACAACTCACTGCAGTACCCACTTTACCCACTTTAACACACTTTATATTTATTGCTAAAGAGATTTGCACTACAACTCATACCTCATTACACCTTACCCTAAATTGTACCTCATCCCATTTCTGCATTGTACTGTATATTGTATTGTAACTCAGTTACTTTTTCTACTCTGCATTGTATATTGTATATATGTATATTGAACACTTTTGTTTACGTACTTTTGACTTCTATTTTATACTTATTTTATACGTATCTATTTTTATCTAGCACACTCTTAGGAGCAAAACAGAAAGAAGCATTTCATATAAAAGTATTCTGTATTTTTGTATGACAACTAATAAAGAAACTTGAACTTGAAACTCATTGTGACACCGCTGTAAAATATAGGGATTTTCACTGTGCGTCGCAGTGTTTGCAGGGCTATATCTATATTATATATTATAGCTATTGAGACAATACTATGGCTCATTTGACATCAACTATCCCTTGTTCAACATGTGAAAAATTATTAATATTTTCATGTACACGTTCGCGTGTTATACCGTGGTGAATATTGTATAGTTTTAGAGTGATCCTGGCTAATTCCTGGTAATTGCGTTATGGAGCGATATGTGAATTTTGCTGAAAGCTTTTGCGTTGCTCGTCTGGACACGCTACTATTTCCAAATCAAAGGTATATAATAGTTTTTTTATGCTTTCATCGCCAGCAACGGCATTCGTTTTGAATACTACATACGTTGATCGGCTGGATCGATATGAAATCATAGTCCTTACCTTTGATCGGGGTTATTCCAAAAAGAATATTCCAATTATCTGATCGCGATTTCCAGTATTGATGTCGATCGGGTCCCTGACATGAAGTGGCACAAGATATGCCTCAAGTGTGCTGAACGCGTTTCGAAGTGCTCGGGTGAAGCGATTTACTTGGCTTGGTCTAAATTCTCCGCCCGGACGCAATTAGATGTGACACACAGTGTGAAATAAGGTTTCAAAGGTGTGTGTGTGTACGTCTGTGTGTCTGTGTGTGTGTGTGTGTGTGTGTGTGTGTCTGTACATGTGTGTGTGTGTGTGTGTGTGTGCGTGTGCGTGTGTGTGTGTGTGTGCGCGTGTGTGTGTGTGTGTGTGTAGGTGACGAGGACAGACCCTGAGCCGTGCTGCACTGTGGTGGAAGGCTCTCAGCAGGAGCTGGAGCTCCGGGTCAGTGCTGTGTGTGACTATGCAAAGTTCACCTGCAACACAGACAGCATCCACTTCAAAGACACAATGCTCTACCAGACCAGGCTCTACCAGTGAGTCGCACTGTGTGTGTGTGTGTGTGTATGTGTGTTTCCATGTAGAAGATAGACAAGTCATAACTTGTATGTGTTTGTGAAACCTAGCACCACAGTGGTGACTATCTCCTCTGGACAGGGTTGGTGCCTGGCTGCTCCTCTGGACGGGGTTGGGGCCTGGCTGCTCCTCTGGATGGGGTTGGGGCCTGGCTGCTCCTCTGGACGGGGTTGGGGTCTGGCTGCTCCTCTGGATGGGGTTGGGGCCTGGCTGCTCCTCTGGACGGGGTTGGGGCCTGGCTGCTCCTCTGGATGGGGTTGGGGCCTGGCTGTGTTTTATCGAGATGTGTTCAGTTTGGTTGAGCTGCAGGTTCTCCATCATTTGAATGCCTTGCTGCTAGGTGGCAAACCCCTGAACCCCTCCTAATCATCTCCATCTACAGACCTCCCAAGGCCAAGTCAACCTTCATACCTGACTTCTCAAACCTCCTCTCAACCTTGAGCCCCACCTTCTCCAAACTGGTAGTCCTTGGTGACTTTAACCTCCATGTCGAAGCCCCAAAGTCCACACTGGATGCCGACTTCCTTAACCTTCTGGACTGACTTTCCCTTATTCAGCATGTAAAAGGAACAACGCATAAGCACGGACACACCCTCGGTCTCGCCATCACTGGAGATGTTACTGTTGCAAACACCCTGGTTCTGGAGCTGTGCATTTCTGACCACCAGGTGGTGCTGGTGGACACTATTATTCCACCGCCAGCTTCTTGAACCAAGCGCTCCATAACTTTCCGTAAGATCAAGGACATTGATTGTGACATGCTCTCATCTCCCCTTTCTTCTACCCTGTCTGAGCCGGACACTGGCCTTTCACTAGAAGAGCAAGTCCACCACTACAACAGGTTCGCCCCCCAAAAAACACGTCTGATATCCTTTTCATCACCCGGTATACAGCCCGGCTCAGAACGCAAAAAATCCGGGGGCCGGAAGATTGAACGCAGGCTCAGGCCAACTGGACTAACGGTCTATCAGCTGTTGTACCGACAACATCAGACGGCATACTCCTCCGCACTGAGAGCCGCTAGGGCCTCCTACTATTCAACTCCGGCCACTCAAAATAGATAATAAACCGCTGACTGTCCACCGGTGAAGTTCCAGCCCCCCTCAAACTTGCAGCTATTAAACCTGTGCTACAAAAGCACAACTTTGATCCAGACGTTCTCTCCAACTTACCGCCCCAGCTCAAACCTGCCCTTCCTGGCAAAGGTGCTGGTAAAGGTCGTCACCCTACAGCTGCATGACCACCTCCAGTCCCACCATCTCTGTGAGACGTTCCAGTCCTGCTTCAGACCCTCCCACAGCGCAGAGACTGCCCTGCTCAGGGTTCCAGTCTGGCTTTAGACCCTCCCACAGAGACTGCCCTGCTCAGGGTTCTAAATGACCTTCTCATGGCAGCTGATTCCAGTTCCCCCAGCTTACTGATCCTGCTTGACCCAAGTGCCACTTTTGACACAGTGAACCATCGCACCAGATGGCTCTCAACTTATTCCGCTCCTACCTCTCGGGGAGGCAGGAATAATGTGATGCTGGGTTAACCTCACCTCCAGCACACGATGCGTTACCTCCGATGTCCCCCAGGGGTCAGTCCTGGGGCCCCTGCTCTTTTTAATCTACATGATAACCCTTGGTAACATACTGCGAAGCCATGACATCAAATTCCACTCGTATGCTGATGACACCCAAATCTACCTCCAAACCTCCCCTGACTCACACATGGCTCTCACCCAGGCTACCAGATGCCTTGATGACATTCGCCACTGGATGAGTATAAACGCACCAGGCTGTCAACCATGGGGCACTGTGCTTTTTCCACGCCTGTGGAATCAGCTGTCAGGATAATTTGTATAATTTTATGTGTGTGTGTGTGTGTGTCTATGTGTCTGTTTGTCTGTGTGTCTGTGTGTCTGTGTGCGTGTGCGTGTGCCTGTGCGTGTATCCCCAGAATACAGATGACAAACCAGGGCAATGTGAAGCTGGAGTACTCATGGCAGGTCCTCATGGACCCAAAGAACAACAAAAGAGGTATTTACCCGGACACTTACCAGGTCAAATGTCTTGCAACACTGAGGTTCAATGTTCCATATGCTTTCACAGTAGCTTAGTAGGTCATAACTTTCCCTAAACATAATTTCCAGACTTTTTGGTGGGGGGGGGGGTATCTTTTTTTGTAAGGAAATTGGGATCATTCTAGAAACGCATTCTACTATGTTATGTATAGTTTCTGCTCTAGCCAAACGAATGTCTTGGTTCGCTGGTTCCATGCAGGCCTAGAAAGGAAAGTGTACATCAGTCTAAAATATTTTTTGGAATGTCCAGCATCTTTCTCACACGTGGGACTGTTTCTCACAAATGTGCGCGTCTCTTCCAGAGGCGACGCCCCGCTCCAGTCAGAGCAGCAGGTTGGGGGGGCTGGTGGCGGTGAGCGCATCGCGTCCGTCCAGTGCCCTGGCCAGCATGTTGTGCCCGCTGCTGGGAGACCCTGAGCTGCCTCCCTTCAGCGCGGAGCCTAACGTAGGGGTCATAGAGCCGGGGGCCACACAGGCCTTCAGCGTCCGCCTCACGCCCCTGGAGGTGGCCAAGTTCCAGGGCAGGCTTGTCTGCAGGTACATACACACACCTTTCTGAGATCCCTATGTGTACACATGAACACAGAAGCACACAAAATTGCATATTGCTTATATGAATGCCAGACAGACTCAAAATACACACACACACACACAGTAAACATAAACTTGTATAAATTAAATCAAAGCTAATCGTGTGTGTGTGTGTCTGTGTGTGTGTGTGTGTGTGTGTGTCTGTGTGTGTGTGTGTGTGTGTGTGTGTGTGTGTGTGTGTGTGTGTGTGTGCGTGTGTGTGTTCGTGTGTGTGTATGCGTGTGCGTGTGCATGTGCATGTGTGTGTGTCTGTGCGTGTGCGTGTGTATGTGCGTGTGCATGTGTGTGTGTGCGTGTCTGTGCATGTGCGTGTGTGTCTGCGTGTGTGTGTGTGTGTGTGTGTGCGCGTGCCTGTCCCCCCCCCCCCCCCCAGCATCCCCAACCTGCAGCCTGGGGACCAGGCTCCCTGTATAGCAGTGTGCGGCCGTAGCCTGTTGCCTTACTGCCACTTCCACCTGGAAGACTCCGACTACATCAGTGGGGGCCGTCGCAGCCAGGACCTCAGGGGACGCCCCAAACTGGACCCCAACACCAGGGTCATAGAGTTCAACTCCGTGGGCCTCTCTGTACCTACTACCAGGTACAATGTTTTCATATGCATACAGACCGTTCCACCCACCAGGGATCTGCCTAGTTAGTACAACCACAGTCTCGGCTAGATCCACAAAGAATGGATTGCACGGTACTAGTTGCACCCTTACTTACAATTCATTATGAATTGAAAATGGGGGACCCTGATGTAAACAAGACGGAAGTCTTTCTCTGCTCTGCATCCCCTTAACAATTGTGTGTATTGAGCCGTACTGTATTGTACCCATTCTGCAATCTGTTAACACAAAAGAGAGAGAGAGAGTGAGAGAGTGAGAGAGTGAGAGAGAGTGAGAGAGTGAGAGAGAGAGAGAGAGAGTGAGAGAGAGAGAGTGAGAGAGAGTGAGAGAGAGAGAGAGTGAGAGAGAGAGAGAGAGAGAGAGAGAGAGAGAGAGAGAGGTGTGCAGGGGCCAAGCGGTCTCTCTTAATAGGATCTATGTCTCTAATTCTCAATTTGGCGCATTCTTCCAATTCTCATCTCACAATGTTTGTCCCTCACTCAAGTGAGTCATCTGAAATTTTGCGTATCTGTGATGTCAGAGGTTTCTCATCTGCATAATATCGTCCACCCCATCTATGCTTGTAGCCAACTGCCAGCCACCTGTATTACTCAACTTAATATAAGTCCACATAGCTAGAAAATAATGCTTAACACTGGAAAATGCCATTTATAAGATAGTTCCCCTTTAAAGTTTAATATTTATAGAGGTTAGGGAATTCATAAGAATGTGTGTGTGTGTGTGTGTGTGTGTGTGTGTGTGTGTGTGTGTGTGTGTGTGTTCTGTCTATCCCCCAGACGTTTCAGTGTGGTGAACCCCACCAGTAAGCGCTACGGGTTCGAGTGGAGATGTGAGGAGGAAGGGTCCTGTCCGTTCCGCTGCCTCGCCTCACAAGGCTCCATCCAGCCGGGGAAGAAAGTGGAGGTCAGGTGGTAGTAGCGGTGGTGGTGGTAGTAGTTAGGGCTGTCAGTTCAGGTTGTAGTGGTGATGATGGTGGTAGTAGTTAGGGCTCTCAGTTCAAGCCATTATTTGACTAGTTGTTGCACCTTTATTTATATATATTTAATTACTTAATTATATTTAACCTCATCAGAATGGTTTGAGTTCCAGGGCTGAGAAAGAATGTCATAAGTAACATTGTTAACACTGTGCCACAGAAATACAAAACCATAATAATGAGCCTTTAAATTATACATTTTACAAGCGCACGGCAGGCATGAAGTGATCCGCCTGTTAACGGCACCAGAAAAAGCGGTAATGATGATACTGAATGTGTCGGAGCAACCTGCAAGGAGAAATGAGAGATATAACCTTTGGAGAGAATAGACATGAATTGAAATGATGCAGTAAGTGCGGTCATTCAGCTTCCCCAGTCACTTGGATAAGTCCGGCTATCCAACATTAGAGTAGCCATGCTGAGTGGCTGACATTAGGCTAGGACTTACGTTATAGGTTATGTTTTAAATAGTGCTGTCAGGCGATTAAAAAAATTAATCTAATTAATTACAGGATTTGTAATTAATTAATCACATTTTAATCGCATAACCATTTTATGCCTGATAGTAGGGATGTCCCGATCCGATCACGTGATCGGGATCGGGGCCGATCATGTGATTTTCCGAAGATCGGGATATAAAAATAAAAATCTGGATTTTTTTTTTTTATTCAACAAACATGACCATGTTCACGTCTTAAACTCATACTGAGGCCTTATTGCATATCATCATTCATTTATTTATTGTCACACAGAGCAGAAGAATTTTGCCAAAACAAACCAATAGTATCCAGCTGCAGAACGGCAGACCGCCACACTCTCGGACCCAAATTTTTTTTTTTTTTTTTTTTCTTCTTTTTTTTAATCCCAATTTCTCACATTACATTCACCCTGAATGTTGACGTTATCCAGGTGAAAAGTTATCTTCATTCAAGCGAGGCATTGCAATCCTTGACATAAATCATTTGATGTATAATTAAATCAAAGGAAATGCGTTTGGGTCTGAGAGTGCGGCTAGTCTGCCATTCTGCAGCTGGATACTATTGGTTTGTTTTGGCAAAATTCTTCTGCTCTGTGTGACAATAAATAAATTAATGATGATATGCAATTTAAAACCAAAACTAAGGCCTCAGTATGAGTTTAAGACGTGAACATGGTCATGTTTGTTGAATAAAAAAATAAAATAAAATAAAATAAAAATAAAAGATTTTTTTTTTTTGATCGGATCGGGAAATATCGGTATCGGTAGATACTCAAAATCACATGATCGGGATCGGATCGGGAGCAAAAAAACGTGATCGGGACATCCCTACCTGATAGTCTATATTCTATAATCATATTTCAAATTGCATGTGTCCGGATGGCAGAATTCAGTACTGTATATACAAAACCTTCTGTTTAATCATGTTCCATTTATTAATTTGCTTAGATTTTTCAGATCTGGTAAATTTGAGCATGGTATTATTCACAGTCAAAGATAAAAAATGTTTTATTGATATTCTCATTTGGTTCATTACAATTTACTCAAGCTTAGTAACAGACACTGTTTCTGACACTGGGAATACATTCCCTGAGATCCATAGATGTCCCTAGAATCAGATACCAAGAACATGCAACATTTTTAGTTCATTTTCATAACGCGATAATTTGCTGTGTAATTAATTAATCTAATTAACCCGATAAACTGACAGCCCTAGTTTTAAAATGTATGTTTGAAGTGAATGCGTGCAGAGTTTGCATGTCACCTTCTTGGGGTCATCCTTTACCCTCACAAAATTATCCCACACGTTGGATTTCCTGCCCAACATAACTACTAACTACTACCAGCTGTGTACACACCAACATCTGTCTGTCCCTGACTTGAGTGTCGCAAACCCACTTCCTGTGTCTATTGTTTCAAATTAAAAGTCATAGCATTTCATACACGATACAGCCATATACTGTACTGACCTAATTTTGACAAGGTGCAGCTTACAATTCTTTTTTCTTCCTGTGACTGAATGACCAATGAAAATTTGACAGACCAACGCTTGGTTGGGGGCAGCGGTTGTGGTGGTGGTGGTGGTCTTGGCTGTGGGGTTGAGGCTGTGCTTCCACCTGTCTAATCTCAGACTCACCTCCCCATCTTGGCTCATCGCTCTTCATTTCAATTCTTCATTTAATCCTCATCTAATTTCATCTCATCTCAAATCTCCACCGAGGGATCGTGATCTGATCCCCATTTATCTCATCTTATCTCTCAATTCATCCAGGTTAAAAAATGGATTTAAGAAGTATTTCCAGCGTGTCTGGGCTAGGACAATCTGTTTTATCTGCAATCCCAAGTTTACAGGTGTTTGCCCCTATTCCCTGTGAACGTATGACTATCCTAAATTCCCCCACTTAATCCATAGTCATCTCATTGAAAATCATCTCATACATTTTAATCTCATGCAACTAATCTAAAGATCTCCTCTTCCCTCTCTCTGTCAGCTTCAGGAGCTAAAGATGTGTTGTATGTTTTTCTTTCTTTCTTTCTTTCTTTCTTTCTTTCTTTCTTTCTTTCTTTCTTTCTTTCTTTCTTTCTTTCTTTCTTTCTTTCTTTCTTTCTTTCTTTCTGTCTGTGTTTTCTCTGCAGGTGTGTCTAGAGTATGTGGCAGAGAAACTGGAGGTAGTAGAGTCCTTGTGGAGTTTCCGGATGCCTAACTTGTCCCTGTCTGTCCCCTTCCTGTTGGTGGGGACCTCCAGAAGTCCTGAGGTCTACCTGGACCGAGCCTATTTACACATAGGGTCCTGTCTCCTGGGTCAGACTTCTCCTCGTTTCATTTTCTCATTCCGTATGCTAGGGCTGCCCTCTCTTAGTCACGGAGTCCATTAATCAGCCATTAACCTCGTTACCAGTTTTATCTCCTCCGTGAGATAAAGCCTGGTAAAGAACTACTGCCGAAAGTGTCTGTGTGGTAGAATTTCCGGTGTATGTACTTCCCCTGGAAGCTGCCTCCGAACGGACCAAACTTTTCCCGAATCCTGTCGGCAAACAAGCTAGAACGTCCCGGTCATGTAGTAAATTTGTCAGGCAAAGCTGTTGCAGTGGCTTAAACGAGGAAATATTGTGCACTTCACACGTTTCTATAATTGTTTTGTCGAAACCGGAAAGCCTGTAGCCTGTACTTCCTGTACTTCCGTTTACACACTTTAGGAGGCATATATTTACCAGCCTAATCAGCCATTAGCCTCGTTAGGTATGTTATACCCTTTTTGCTAGAAATGTAAGCAGCATAGTGATCACTGGACATTTCAGACACATTTCACAAAGATATTCAGCAGATAAGCACTCTGTTTAAAGAGGTCCTTCTCCACAATTAATTTGCAGGACAACAATGTAGTATACATGAGATTGTCGACTGAAGGGGCTCATGACTATTTGTCAACTATGAATCTTTTTACTTGAAGTATTTATGCAGATGATGCCATTTGTGTGTGTGTGCAGGCCACAGGGTGGTGCAGACAGTCCATCTGGTGAACAGAGAGGAACGGCTATTTCACTTCTCTGTCCTGGAGTCGTCTCTCAACTCTGAGGACCAACAGGACAGGCTGCTGCTGCAACCCACGACTGGCAAACTAGCACCTAAAGCCAGGTAGCTGACACACGCACGCACGCACGCACGCACCCCTTAACAATTGTGTGTATTGAGCCATAGTGTATTGTACCCATTCTGCAATCTGTTAATAAAGTGTTCAATCAATCAATCCTAAAGAGAGAGAGAGAACCCTCCTATTGGAGATGTAATTGGGATCTCAAATCTGGGGCTGCTCCATAGACAATGAATGGGGCTCTGACTTTGTGAGGCCCTAGAATGTTTATGTGAGCTCTTACACTCAAATTATGTAATGTTTATATTCTAGCATTGCTAGAGGGTCTGAACAAGAATGAAACCTCATTTGGGTGTAAGAACTCATACAAACATGACGGTGACGGTAAGATTTCCAGCTTTAGGAGAGCTAAATTGGCTTAAATTGTTTGCAGGCTACCCATGGTGGTGTCCTTCACGCCCAGCCGAGAGGGCTGTGTGAGCTTCAAGCTGGTTGTGAGGGTGAAGGGTAAGACGGAGCTCCTGGTGCTGAACATCAAAGCAGACGTCTACTCCCTGAGCGCCTGTGTCCAGGTGGAGAACATCGATGGAGAGCTCCGAGAGATCAGCCCTGGCAGCACCCATGCACTCAACTTTGGAAAGGTAAACACGCACACACACACACACACACACACACACACACACACACACACACACACACACACACACACACACACACACACACACACACACACACACACACACACACATCACTACTGCTTGGTCCACGGAAGTGCTGCTTGCAGCATTGTGGAGGACTGTGGCAAAATACAGAATATTTTTCCATGAAATGCTTTTTTTCTGTATGGGCTCCTGAGAGTGTGCTAGATAAAATAGATAAAAAGTATAAAATAGACAAAGTCAAGAGTACGTAAACAAAAAGTGTTCAGTCAATCAATATACATATACTATACTGTGTACAGAGTAAAAAAAATAGTAACAGTGAGGTACAATGCAGCAATGGGATCAGGTATAACTTAGGGTAAGGTGCAATGAGGTATGAGTTGTAGTGCAAATCTCTTTGTTAATAAATATAAAGTGTGTTATTAAAGTGTTTAAAGTGAGTAGAGTGGGTGTTACGGTGAGTGTTTATTTAAAGTGAGTGTGTGCTGTGAGTGTAGATGATGGGTTGTTAAATAGTGTCATTGTCGTTGAGCATCCTGATGGCCTGGGGATAGAAGCTCCTTCTGAGTCTCTGTGCTTGCCATGAGACTCCGGTATCGCTTGCCTGACCGCAGCAGTTCAAAGAGGCAGTTGTTTGGGTGACTAGAGTCTTTGATTATTCTCTTAACCTTGCTCCTGCAACGCTTGTTGTAAATGTCCTGGAGAGTGCGAAGTCCACCTCCAATTGTGCGTTCGGCTGAACGGGCCTCTCTCTGTAGTCTGCTGCGGTCTTGTGCGGTGCTATTCCCAAACCAGGAGGTGATGTTACCAGTCAGGATGCTCTCTATTGTGCACGAGTAGAAGTTCTTGAGTATCTTCTGACTCACTTTGAACTGTTCTCTGTCTGTGTGTGTACTTATTTATCTCTAGCTGGAGATGTCAGAGCTGTCCACCTTCACATTCCTGGTGTCCAACCCGGGACAGTTCAGTCTCGAAGTGACCTTCGACCTGGTAGGTCCCCGGAAGCTGCTCCGCCACCTGGATCCCAAGCCACAGGGGAGCACCATCAAGGCGGGCCAGCAGCACCGCGCCTCCCTCAGCTTCCACCCACAGAGCCCCTGCCTCCTCAAGGACATCACGCTACACATCAAGGTAAGTGTGGCGGTTTCTCACATTCCCTTTGTCAGATATCTGTTTGATTGATTGATTGAAAAGTTTATTAACAGATTGCAGAATGGGTACAGTACAGTACAGCTCAATACATACAATTGTTAAGGGGATGCAGACCAGAGAAAGACTTTCGTCTTGTTTACGTCAGGGTCCCCCATTTTCAATTCATGACATTTATGACATACACAACATACAGATATAAGAATCTAATCTAATCATCTAAACTAATCTAATCATGACATTTAAGACATGCATGACATACAGATATATATATATATATATATATCTCTGACTCTGAGCACCTGAAGACTGTGCTATTAAACCAGGAAGTGCAGCACTGTTGATAAGGCTGTCAGCAGTAGAGCCACTACTGTAGTGTCCTACGCTGCAACACAACTAACTACAACTAAGAGTGAACAAAAAACGCTCGTTGACTGCTCGCTTGTGTTGTTCGTTGGATTCGTTTTGTATTATTTGGGCTCGCCAAACAAACTATCAAAACGTACACTACACGGACCCGCGGTCTCACGCTGACTGAGTCGCTTGTGTTGTGTTGTCAGACTCTGGATGCTTTAGAACACCCGCCCACCTCTACCTCTGATTGGCTTACCATGACATTTTACTCAACCTCAGCCAATCGCGCACTGCCCACTAACCAGGAAGAACAGTATTTGCCTCTCAGCGCAGAGATCTGTCTGATGAAAAAAACAGGTTCAATCATAGTAACGCGCCGCATTTTTTGGCAGTAACGGTAACGGCGTTATTAAGATTGGAAGAGTAATCCGTTAGATTACTCGTTACTGAAAAAACTAACGCCGTTAGTAACGCCGTTATTTATAACGCCGTTATTCCCATCACTGCTGATCACACACTCAATCACACATTGATCACACACTGGTCACACACTCAATCACACACGATCACACACTCATTCACACACTGGTTACACAATCAACCACACTCAATCACACACCGATCACACACTGATCACACACTGATCACACACTCGGTCACACACTGATCACACACTCGGTCACACACTGATCACACACTCGGTCACACACTGATCACACACTCGGTCACACACTGGTCTGAACTTTCTGAACTTTTCTCTCTCTTTCAATCTCCCTTTTCTGAATGTATCCCTCTCTCTCGGTGTCTCTCACCCATCAGGTAACGCTTGGGCCAGTATATACCTTTTCCATCGATGGTTGTGCTGTGACGCCTGACCTCAGCTTCTCCTTCACCGAGCACGACTTCGGCCCGTGTTTCCTCTACTGCTCTGGCATGGTTCCTGCCTCTCACACCCTGGTCATCACTAACAGAGGAGAGAAGGACTACAGGTGTGTGAGGGAGGGGGGAGTGTGTGATACCCGAAGAGAAAGAAAGACAGATGGATTGATGGATGGAGGCTAAAGGGAATTAGACATTATCATTGATATTCAAGTGAAGGAACTAACTTATTTATAAGAAAACACAAGATACTTGTGCTCTAATGATAAGGAGTACTGCCCATAACAGCCCCCAAACAGCATTGCCAACTTCAACAGACCCATATGCCACGAGCTCCATGTATTGACAATGCCGATGTTACATACCCTATCACACAGCCTCTAATGGGCACCAACGTGTAGATAGATATCAAGTTAAAACGACCATGGCACCTCGGGACGGCTATGTTAAGTTACCATATCCCCGTAGGGAGACGTGTCCTCTACATTTGAGCCATCCTAACTACTTAGGAGCAGAGGGCAGCCACAGTCCAGTGCCCGGGGGCCAACTCCAGTTCTAATTAGGGATGTCCGATATTATCTGCCGATATTGGCATTAAAATGTAATATCGGAAATTAGCGGTATCGGTTTTCAATTTTTTTTTAAATCTTATAATTCTTTTTTTTTTTTTTTTACATTTATTTAACCTTTATTTACCCATGCAAGCAAGTAAGAACACAGTCTTATTTTATTTATTGTCAAAAGTATGCATAATGTTGTGTTAATTCCACGACAAGAGATATGTAATGTTAATTACCTGAAATGTTACAGTTTTTTGGGGGGGATGGGGGGACCGTGCATATATCGGTATCGGTTGATATCGGTATCGGAAATTAAGAGTTGGACAATATCGGTATATCGGATATCGGTAGAAAAGCCAATATCCCTAGTTCTTTTTTTTTTATTGATCTTTTTCCCCCTCCTTTTTCCTCCGATTTTCTCCCATCCCAATGTTAGTCGTTATGCCAATTCCCAATCCCCTTCCTGGTCGCTGCGCACTTAACCCCCACAGTCGGTCTGGGAGAGTGGAGGCTATCACGTGCTTCCTCCGACACACGTCTAGCCAATCAACCGCTTCTTTTCACCTGGCAGCGCGGACTCTCACTGAGAGGGTGTAACGTGTGGAAGGATCACACTACCCCATTCATTCTATTTAGCTAGTTAGTCCACTATCAGTGTAGCCAAACGGTTTGAGAGTAAAGTTATCAATTCGAATCAAATTGCTCCACCTTTAGTGTCCAGTGCCAGTTCCAGAACAGCAAATACCTGGAGGTGGATGTCCAGACAGAGATTCTGCCCGCTGGTGGTGCCACAGAGGTGCCCGTCACCTTCTACCCTTGTGAGGCACGTTGCTACCATGAAAAGATCACCTTCATCATCAACGAATCTGTCAAAAAAGTGGTGGACATACTGGGTCAAGGCGTCAAAATGAGGGTGAGGAAGCTGTGTGTGTGCGTGTGCGTGTGTGTGTGTGTGTGTGCTGTGTGTGTGTGTGTCAGTGTGTGTCAGTGTGTGTGTTTGTGCTCCCCAGGATTCGGTGTGTGGTCTGACTGGCTGGACTTGAATGACATAAATTATGCGGCTGGTCTAACGTGGCCCTGGAGTGGGTGGGGCCAAACTCAGAGAGACTGTGAATGTCTCTCAAGAGATCGTCTCTGACCCTAACGTATCTGTGAGGGCAACCATCAACATCTGTAGAACAGAGCATGAACTCCCACCTCATGTCGGTGCAGCAGTGTTTAATAATGTAACTCTCAGGGTTTAAGAGTGTAACTCTCAGTGTTTAAGAGTGTAACTCTCAGGGTTTAAGAGTGTAACTCTCAGGGTTTAAGAGTGTAACTCTCAGTGTTTAAGAGTGTAACTCTCAGGGTTTAATAGTGTAACTCTCAGGGTTTAAGAGTGTAACTCTCAGTGTTTAAGAGTGTAACTCTCAGTGTTTAAGAGTTTAAGAGTGTAAATCTCAGGGTTTAAGAGTGTAACTCGCAGGGTTTAAGAGTGTAACTCTCAGTGTGAGTGTAACTCTCAGTGTTTAAGAGTGTAACTCTCAGGGTTTAAGAGTGTAACTCTCAGTGTTTAAGAGTTTAAGAGTGTAACTCTCAGGGTTTAAGAGTGTAACTCTCAGTGTTTAATAGTGTAACTCTCAGGGTTTAAGAGTGTAACTCTCAGGGTTTAAGAGTGTAACTCAGTGTTTAAGAGTGTAACTCTCAGTGTTTAAGAGTGTAACTCTCAGTGTTTAATAGTGTAACTCTCAGGGTTTAAGAGTGTAACTCTCAGGGTTTAGGAGTGTAACTCTCAGTGTTTAAGAGTGTAACTCTCAGTGTTTAAGTGTGTAACTCTCAGGGTTTAGGAGTGTAACTCTCGGTGTTTAAGAGTGTAACTCTCAGTGTTTAATAGTGTAACTCTCAGGGTTTAAGAGTGTAACTATCAGGGTTTAGGAGTGTAACTCTCAGTGTTTAAGAGTGTAACTCTCAGTGTTTAATAGTGTAACTCTCAGGGTTTAAGAGTGTAACTCTCAGGGTTTAAGAGTGTAACTCTCAGAAACTTGTATTATGATGAGATAAGACATTCAGGGATGTCTGTTACTATTTTCCCTACGTCTTGGTGTGTGACAGGCCCACTATGCAAAACGTGCGCTCTCTCACATAAACACACTGCTCCGGATCCACTTACTGTAACTGATAGAACATACGCACCAGGCTATTATTCTAAAAGTATCAATACTAATGAAATGGAGTATTGAATCGTGTAAGATCTTCCGGTTTGACTACAATATGTAGTGCACACGTTTGGTAACAGCTCCGCTCCCGTCAACGTTAATTTCGTTCAAAAACATTATTTTAACAAATACCAATGAGATTAAACCACATCGTATGTATTAATAGGAACTTCTACTAACTATATCAAAAGACATAAAGACTCAACATGGATGGTAAGGATAAGAAAAAGGGTGGAAAGAAACACGAAGCAGGAATTCCAACGGCGCCGATTGAGACACGTTCAAAGAAAATAACAGGCGATGCGGTGGCAGATCCGTTGTCGACAAGCCCCGATGGGGGGAATATAATGGAGAATATACCGGGACCAACGGCGACTGGCTCCGAGAGGGAGACAATAGAGGACAACATAACGGGAACGACAGGAAAAAGTACCGTGAAGGATAAAGCAGAGGATTTTGAGAAGATAATTGCCAACAGATCCATCGGTCCCCTCACTGCACCTACAATATCAACTGACACAGGCAGTGCAATTACACAACCCGACTTCAACTCTCTGACTAGCCTGATTAAGGAACAGATGGTCGCTTTCAAATTACACGTCGCACACATCGATGCTAAATTCGAAGAGGTTATGAAAGCGGTCGCTGTACAGTCCGTGCGAATCACGACAGTGGAGAATACGGTGACAGAAATTACACGGGTAGTCAAAGAGAACGAGAAGAACGTCAACGATGGATTGATAGAGTTAACCAATGAGATAAAAAAGGTGGAAGAAGCATGTCGGAGGAAAATACAAGAAGTCAAAGATGAAGCGATGGAGAGGCTGCTCGAGACCCAACGTTACTACAGGCGAAATAATATCCGCATAGTGGGACTTGATGAATCAGTCAATTGCACAGACGACAAGTTTCCAACAGTGTTAACAGAGATTTTGGGTAACAACATTCTAACCACAGAGCCGATAGTGGACCAATGTTACAGAATCGGTACTCGAGAACAAAGAGGCAACGGTCCAAGAGTCATCATTGTTACTCTGCGCAAGACGGTAATAAGAGATGACATCATCAGAGTTGCATGCAACCAAAGGGGGAAACTGAAATATGGTGAAAATTCAATATTTATCTACGAAGATCTATGCAAAGAGGCCATCGCTCAGCGTTTCCCCTACAAGGAGGTGATGCAGAAATTGTTCAAGAGTGGCCTCAGGCCAAGGCTAATATACCCGGCACTATTATCGATCGTGGGAAAAGACGGCCGGAGGGAAGGAATACGCACGCCTAAAGACGCAGAGGAATACTTGAAACTACATGGAGCAGGTCCCCCAGGGCAGAACGCAACACTGTCTCGCACCAGATAAGCCTACTCATCTCTCTCTTTCTCTTTGTATTTCAGTAATTTTATTAGAATGACTTTACCACGACTCAACAAAAGTAGCAGATGATATGCATGCCGGCAACACCAAGGCACAAGGTGTATAATATGGTTCGTAATGCATTATATTTACAGACTTCTGGTCTCCGTGGAGACAAGAATCTATCATTGACACTGTGAACAATCTGGAATATTCTGGGCTCATCGCTCGACTGCTCTGGGACACAAAGGAATATCCCGAAAATACTAGTAGTCATGAACCCTGGGTAGGAAGATCATTCTGGAACACAACAGCAGTCTGTTCGTATATACTAGGGTATTCTACAACCTTCTAGAATATAATGCACCATTACAACGAAGGCCTGCAACTTTAACATTAACATCCGGTGTGTATAAGCATATGATCAATTGACTGAAGTTTAATCAGGCCTTAATAAGGCTTTAAAAAAAATCAGCCACATCTAAATGTATGAGCACAACAAGGTTATTCTAATATTTTAAATAATCACTCCACTGATTTAGAGATTGGCACAATGTAGCTCTAAAAGTATCTGTTTTTCACTTTTATCTCTGTATTCAATTTTATTTTAGTGGTTTCTCCACGTTGAGTTTTATTTTAGCTCTCACTCCCTTTTTTATCTTACATTGTTCTTTTCTATTTTTCTTCATTTTAAGGTGTTAGTGTTTGTCTCCAATCTTTTCCTTTTTCTGATGTTTCCTACATAAGTTAGTAGAAGGTTCAAATTAATATATCAATGAAGGTATTCTTTTTTTCATTTTTCATAATATTTTAGGGAAGGCGCAAGACCAAAAGCGACATTCTATTGAATTAGAATGAAAGTGATAGATCCTATGGCAATTAGCATAGGAAGAGTAGGATTACAAAGCTCAGTTTGGGCAATCCGGTGGCCTAAGGGAGGGAGTCATACGCGGAGGATGTGTCTATGGAACACAGGCCTGTACGACTCTCTGGGAGAGGGGGAAAAAGGGGATTTTTATTTGTATATATATATGTTTTTAAGCTCGGCTCTCAACGGGACCTCAATAATTGGATGTACATCTATTGTAGCTTCGCACTCCAGAAGCATTACCAAAAACTACACAACAACATGTATAGATTATGGCTAGTTTGAATATAATGATATGGAACACTGGTGGGATAAATAAACAACACAAACGCAAAAGCGTGCTCACACTGATAAAAAAAGAACATGTGGACGTGGCTCTACTAAGCGAAACACACATTTTAGATAAAGACATAGATACGTTAGCGGACAACACATATCATAATATTAGTCACTCTTCTTTTGGTACGAGAACTCGAGGTGTAGCCATAGTCGTTAGACGTAAGTTAAATATTGAATTAAAGGGAGTATGGTCTGATGCAGATGGTCGTATAACTATAGCTATGATTGTACACAATAACAGGAAAATAGCGTTGGCAGCGGTATATGCCCCAAATTTGTACGAAGAGGGTTTCTTCTCTACACTAACCAATGCAATGTTAGACCTTCCCGATTACTCATTTATAATAGGTGCGGATTTTAATGCCATTTGGAATCCAAGGATGGACAAATCTTACCTCGCCTTTTCCAGCGAACAAAAGAATTCATCTAAAGCATTAAAGGATTGGTCGAAGATTACAGGTGTAAATGACTTATGGCGATCACTTAATCCCACGACCCGAAAGTATTCTTGTCGATCTGCGAGACATAACACATTATCCAGAATAGATTATGTCTTTGCATCCCCGAGACTATTTGATAAATATGAAGTGGAAATGATACCCATTGCACTATCAGATCACTGTTATTTACTCCTAAAAGGAACATTTGGTATACTATCTTCCCGAGCCCCAAGATGGCGATTTAAATCGATGCTGCTTAATAACAAGGAATTCATTACACAACTCAAAGAAGCTCTTATAGTATTCCTACGGGAGAATGCAAACTCGGTGCAAGACCCCAGAATAATATGGATGTCGGTAAAGGGAATGATCAAGGATTTCACTGATAGCTTTTCCTCCAAAATGCGCAAGAATCAATGCACAAAACTGTCTGAACTGGAAACGCTTTACTCAACGTTATTTAATTCTTTAAAATACAACAACTCAACTCGACTAGAAAATCAAGTTAATGTACTAAAAAAAGAGATCAATGCCATATACAGACAACAATCGGAAATACAAATACGCAGCACAAGACAACAGCAGTACTCCCAAGGTTCTAAACCTAGTCACCTATTAGCCATGCGATTAAGAATTAATGCAAAATTTGCAGATATAACTACCATTAGAGCACAACAAGTACTTGAAACAGACCCTGAAAAAATAAACGATACATTCAAAGAATTCTACTCCGACTTATATAAATCAGAAACGACCTTCGATCAAAACAAAATGGACACATATCTTAATCAAATTATTCTCCCTAAACTTTCAGAGGATGACGCTAAACAGTTAGAAACACCGATCACACTAGAGGAACTCAAGAAGGCCATATCCGAAATGCAAAGTGGTAAGGCTCCTGGAAGAGACGGTATCCCACCAGAAATGTACCTTTCTTGTTGGGACATAATTGGACCCTTATTACTAAATATGATCTTATACTCAGTCAAGGAGGGGAACTTCCATAAAAACGACAATATTGCACTCATAACAGTCCTTCTCAAAAAAGACAAAGACCCCACCGAGTGCGGTAGTTACAGACCCTTAAGCCTCCTCGCAACCGATATCAAACTGTACTCTAAGGTATTAGCCATCAGATTACAAAAGCATATGACGTCTTTAGTTCATCCGGACCAAACTGGCTTCATAAGAGGCCGCCTGATCACTGATAACATAAGACGAATACTGCACGTACTAGATGCCGACAAGGACGACACCATACCTAAGGCGATGCTGTCCCTGGATGCAATGAAAGCTTTTGACAGGCTGGAATGGTCGTATCTATGGGCAGTATTAGAAAGGATGGGGTTAGGAAAAGGATTCATTGATATGATTAAAGTATTATACAAAGACCCATCGGCCATGATTACAACAGGTACAATCATCTCCAAAATATTTCCGGTATCGCGCTCAGCCAGACAGGGTTGCCCTCTTAGTCCCGGACTATTCGATCTATCATTAGAGCCTTTAGCACAATATATAAGACAATCCCAATCCATAGAACCAATCGTAATCAAGGGCACACAACATAAAATTTGTTTATATGCGGACGACGTAATACTATTCATGCAAAACCCCAACACCACATTGCCTCATCTGCTCAAGTTGATTGAGGAAATATTGGAAATATTCCCCACCATAAGACAAACGGTGAAGCACAATTACACAAAAATGCAAAACAAAATCAAAGACGACCTTGATAGGTGGGCAAAACTTAAAAACTCAGTACAGGCACGGATATCAATAGTTAAGATGGACGTACTACCTAGAATCAACTTCTTCAGTTCAATGCTACCGTTACCCCCTCCAGAGGGTTACTGGAAAAGATTACACTCCTCCACATACAAATTTATTTGGAATAACAAACTACCACGTATAAAAAGATCCACCGCACAGAGAAATAAAGCAGACGGTGGCATGGCATTTCCAGATTTTTTCCACTATTTTAAGGCGTACACATTAAGACCATTGACAACATGGTTTGATCCCCAAGCATTAGTATCCTGGAGAAAATTAGAAGAAAACATAGTAGCCCCACATAGACTGAAGGACATAGCATACACTAAACTACCAATCAAACATTGTGAACGGAAATTTGGCCCCATAATTACTCATGCGATCCGGATATGGCGTGAAACACAAAAAAAATATCCTAACCCACATAAATGGCACAATCATACTCCCTTATTCAATAACAATGCACTCTTAATTGAAAAACGACCTATAAGATTCCCTATATGGGAAGAGCAAGGCATACACTCATTAGGGGATGTTTTTAACAAACAGGGTTTTTGTAGTTATGGAGAAATATGCAAAAAAAATTATCTCACCAAGTCCACATGGCTTTTTTACATACAGTTACGGCTATGTTTGAAGTCTCACGGTGTTCCATTAGACATACCAATTGAACACCACAGATACCACAAATTCTTCTATGAAAGAGAGACATCGAGAGGTTTTGTTTCAGATTTTTATCATCAATTACTAACGTCCTCGTATGAAACCCTCCAACTAGACTCTGTCTGGAGGAGGGATATACCAGACCTGGAAAGTGACTTTGATTGGCAAGGAGCCTGGGCAAATGTCCGACTTACATCAAGGAACCCGGACCATCAACAAATCAATCTTAACTATATTCACAGGACATACTTGACTCCTATAAGACTGAACAGAATGGGTCTTAAACAAGACTCCAAATGCTCCCAATGTACAAATGGGGACGAAGGGACATTTATGCACATGTATTGGGACTGCCCACCAGTTAAGATATTCTGGAAAGATGTGACCCAACAATTATCAAAACTCGTATCTTGGAATATACCTGTACACCCCTCTGTATTACTATTGAATGATGTTTTTGAGTTTGCAGTACATCCACAGCTAAAGAGATTGGTCAGGTATCACAGTAGCTAAAAAGCTGATCGCATCACGCTGGTTTCAACCGGAAAAAATGTGCTGGAAAGTTTGGTTTCTTACATATCTCGATGTGATTTATCAAGAAATATCTACAGCAAGAATTCTGGGTCTCAATGAATCCAAAATGACAATGTGGTTAGAAGTGGTGGAGAGAATAAAAGCTAGCTTATAATGGTAGTGTCTGGTTAGGAGCGAGGGATAATGGAGGTACTATCCAAAGAGGGGTCCGGGAGGGGGGGGGTTCGAGCTGGAGGTTTTTAGATAACAGGTATTAGGGATATATCCTAATAATAATAATAATAATAATAATACATCTATTTTATATAGCGCTTTTCCAGGTGCTCAAAGACGCTTTACATGGGCAGGAGAGACAAACTGTGGCAAAACAAAAAAACATAACAAAAATAATACATGACAAAAATAAAATAACACCGACAGAATTAGAGGTCAAAAGCAAGATTGAAAAGGTGAGTTTTGAGGGCTGATTTAAAAGATGTCAGGGTGTTTGCATCACGGATATGGCTGGGGAGGGCATTCCAGAGGGAGGGGGCAGCAGCAGCGAAGGCCCTGTCACCCCAGGTCCGGAGCCTGGTCGTGGGAGGTGTTAGGAGGTTGGCATCTGCAGACCTAAGGCGACGGGTGGGCGTGTGACGGTGGAGGAGGTCGGACAGGTAGGGAGGGGCAAGGTTGTTGAGGGCTTTGAATGTGATGAGTAGTATTTTAAAATGTATCCTGTATTTGATTGGAAGCCAGTGGAGGTCGTGGAGGACAGGGGTGATGTGATCAGAGCGACTGGTGGAGGTGAGCATGCGGGCAGCAGAGTTTTGGACATATTGGAGTTTATTGAGGATAGTGTTTGGTGAGCCGTAGAGGATGCTGTTGCAGTAATCTAGTCGTGATGATATGAATGCATGAACCAGTGTTTCAGCAGCGGAGAGTGATAGGGAGGGGCGGAGACGAGCAATGTTCCGGAGGTGGTAGAAGGCCGATTTGGTTATGTGGTTCACATGGCGGAGGAAATGTGAACGTGAATGTGACCTGTATAAGACATTGCTATAAATGGTAATTTCGTTGGATATACACTGTGTATTAATGCTTGTGTGTAATCTTATCGTGTGTTGTCATGTTTGTTTATATGTGTGTTTAAAAAATAATAATAAAAAAAAAATTGAAAAAAAAGAAGAAAAAAAAAGAGTGTAACTCTCAGGGTTTAAGAGTGTAACTCTCGATGAGAGTATTATCATCTTCACTATAAAAGCTAGACTGCAGGTTTTACCAATTATGCTGAACCTTTCCATCTGGTTTCCTGACAGTCATAGCTCTCACTGTATACACCATGGCCATGTGCAGATCACTGAAACCATGTCGCACATCCTAAATGGCTGCCATGCTTACAAGGGGCTTTACATTTGTAGGCAGACAGGATTGTAGATTTGATATCGGATCTACTCTTGGGTCCTCTACACATCACTGTACAAGCACTGTACTGTTAAGCCCAGCATGTTTGGTCTGCAGTGATAATGATTCAGAGGTGTTCTGTAACATCTCAGCCAACACCCCTGATGTTGTGGTGGTTAATGAGAGTAGTAGAGAGGTGTTTATTCTAGAGGTTGGCTGTACCTTCGGCCACAGCCTGGAGGAAGCCTTTTTAACCAAGTTGCTGAAATAACAGCAGCTCAAGCTGAACATCTCACAACTGGCTACAAGTGTCAACTTTTAGTTTTCATTTTTGGCAGCCTGGGTCATGTTCACAAGCTGGTGGTTTCAGATGGCCCACATCTCCAAGAGAAAGGCTAAACAGTTAGCAAGGTATTGCTCTATATCTGCTATTGTTAGTAGCCGCTCTATTTGTAGACAGCGTTGCTTTTTGTACCCATAGAGTAGATAGTTTTACGGAAATGCTATTGTATCATCTGTGTCAATATTGTATGTGTACGATGAATGCTGCACAGGCACAAGCGTAATTGAACAACTCCCAATGAGCTAATTGCACTGTTAGTGTTTATGTCCTTAATGTACTCTGTATTTATGTGGACATAAATAAAGCATCTAAAACGTGTGTGAGATCCATGTTGCATTTTAGTCAAATCGTCTTTTGTTTATTCGTTTGTTTGTTTGTTTGTTTGTAATTATTTTTTTTTATTCAGGATGTGTTATTAACCGAAAGATCATAGTTGGCTATGATCTTTCGGTTAATAACACATGGCACCATATATTCACATACTATGTATTTTAAGAACTAGAATTATTGAGACCATGTGATTTAGCCTACCGACAACAACAATATGGGGGAAATCAGTTTTACAAATTGATTGACTAGTATAATCGATCAGTTGAGAAAACCCCATTACTACTATTAGTTGACTAAGAAGACAGCCCTACCCGTGAATCATTTTGGAATCCTCACTTTGAAAAAGACCGACCATCCATCCATCTCTCTCTCAGCTGGAGGTAGAGGAGTCCAGTCAGCAAGAAGTGAACCTGGGGGCTGTCATGCGGGGTCAGAGGGTCAAGAGGCAGGTATCTCTGGTCAACCTCAGCCACACAGCTCTCTCCTTCTCCCTGCTGCTCCACTCTGCTACACAGCTGGACCCACTGGTAAGGACAGAACACGGCAAACACCCAAACATACGTACATAGATACAAACACAAACGCACCAAGCTAAGCATGCATAGCACGACCTGTGTAGCGTTAAGTTACTTGTGTTCCGCTGGGAAAGACCGTTCCTGCATACAACTTGGTTTAATCCAAGAGTCCATTCAGAAACTTGTATTATGATGAGATAAGACATTCAGGGATGTCTGTTACTATTTTCCCTACGTCTTGGTGTGTGACAGGCCCACTATGCAAAACATGCACTCTCTCACATAAACACACTGCTCCGGATCCACTTACTGTAACTGATAGAAAATATGCACCAGGCTATTATTCTAAAAGTATCAATACTAATGAAATGGAGTTGGGTACAGCTGGGTATTGCAATACTTTTCTAGTATCGGTGTATCATGCAACCCCACACACACCCCTCTCCTCATATCACCCATCTTTTCCTCGCCTCTCTCTTCTCCCAACTCCCCACCTGCTCTCTGCTCCTCCCACCTGCTCTCTGCTCCTCCCCCCACCTGCTCTCTACTCCTCCCACCTGTTCTCTGCTCCTCCCACCTGCTCTCTGCTCCTCCCCCCACCTGCTCTCTGCTCCTCCCCCCTGCTCTCTGCTCCTCCCACCTGCTCTCTACTCCTCCCACCTGTTCTCTGCTCCTCCCACCTGCTCTCTGCTCCTCCCCCCACCTGCTCTCTGCTCCTCCCGCCACCTGCTCTCTGCTCCTCCCACCTGCTCTCTGCTCCTCCCCCCTGCTCTCTGCTCCTCCCCCCTGCTCTCTGCTCCTCCCCCCTGCTATCTGCTCCTCCCACCTGCTCTCTGCTCCTCCCCCCTGATCTCTGCTCCTCCCCCCTGCTCTCTGCTCCTCCCACCTGCTCTCTGCTCCTCCCCCCACCTGCTCTCTGCTCCTCCCACCTGCTCTCTGCTCCCCCCACCTGCTCTCTGCTCCTCCCCACCTGCTCTCTGCTCCTCCCCCTGCTCTCTGCTCCTCCCACCTGCTCTCTGCTCCTCCCACCTGCTCTCTGCTCCCCCCACCTGCTCTCTGCTCCTCCCCCCTGCTCTCTGCTCCTCCCACCTGCTCTCCTCTCCCCACCTGCTCTCTGCTCCTCCCCCCACCTGCTCTCTGCTCCTCCCCCCACCTGCTCTCTGCTCCTCCCCCCACCTGCTCTCTGCTCTCCCCACCTGCTCTCTGCTCCTCCCACCTGCTCTCTGCTCCTCCCCCCACCTGCTCTCTGCTCCTCCCCCCACCTGCTCTCTGCTCCTCCCACCTGATCTCTGCTCCTCCCCCAACCTGCTCTCTGCTCCTCCCCCCACCTGCTCTCTGCTCCCCCCACCTGCTCTCTGCTCCTCCCCCCACCTGCTCTCTGCTCCTCCCACCTGCTCTCTCCTCCCCCCACCTGCTCTCTGCTCCTCCCCCCACCTGCTCTCTGCTCCTCCTCCCCCCTGCTCTCTGCTCCTCCCCCCACCTGCTCTCTGCTCCTCCCCCCAGGACCTCTCAGTCAGCCCAGCAGGCGTGGTGACCCTGAAGCCCCGTGGTCGGTGTCTGGTAGAGATCCAGTTCTGTCCACGCTACCGCATGCCTCCCTTCACGGCCAAGCTGCAGGCACAGTGTGTGGGTGTGTTGCAGCCTCTGCTGGCTCTGCAGGGCTACTGCCAGGTACCATTTGCAATTGTATACAAATGTCACTGACAATTACAATCTAAAGTGATGTAACTAAAATAACAATACTAGGCAAGCCTAGTGTTAGATTTCAGCTGTTTCAGCTTATTTTATGCCCCAAAAAGGTTTTTGTTGTTTGTTCCATGAGGCTTTGCTTACGGTGTGTGGAAATTCCGTCATTCCACACGAAGTCTGAAACTCGCTATCTCTCCTGGTGCACAGATGAGCAAGCGTACACAGAATCGTCCATTTTATAGGATAAGAATCGTTCTATCTCTCCCTCTCTCTCGTCTGCCCCTCCCCTCTCCACTGGTACGAAATTAATATCACTTCATAAATAGATCGATACAGTCCATATTAATTAATGTTGCATTTCTTTTTTAAATGTAGCCAACAGTAAAGACCCTAACCCTATCAAAACAGCAGTCAAAGTGTATATTTTCAGCACTACGTTTGTTTACCAATGATTTGAAGTGTTATTAGCTAAATATGAGTTTATAAATATCTCTGCACATCCCGGCGGAAACCGGATTAATTATACAGAGATAAAGGAAGCTGTCATACGTGTTTGTAGTCCTATGAAAGAAGACCCAGGGCTTTTGATTTTCATAAAACCACACTACCCAGCTCACGCCAGCCCGTCAAACAAAATTATTTTTTATGATGTCTCACGGGTCAAACAAACCTGAACGTTATTGCCAGAAAATTGTATGTAGTTTGTTTGTTTCTTTACCTTTCTGTGAACGTCAAAAAAGTAACTGTACTTACAGTATACTTACAGTATATTTAATCTTTGCTGCCCTATTACGGGCGCCTGGTGGTACTAAATCCAGATTGAACTCTGTTTGAACTGCCATTGGAAAGAGGAGATTTGGGCCGATCCATAGATGTATGACTTGGCCATAATAAGGTAATTTATAGGCCTGATATTCTACATTCATATTTAGAACACCTAAACACACTTTATATTTATTGGTAAATAATTTGCACTACAACCCATACCTCATTACACCTTACTGTAAATTGTACCTCATCCCATTTCTGCTTTGTACTGTATAGTATATTGTATTGTAACTCAGTTACTTCTATTCTGCATTGTACATTTTATATATGTACTGTATATACTGAACACTTTTGTCTACGTACTTGACTTCTATTTTATACTGCTATACTTATTTTATACTTATCTATTTTTGTCTAGCACAGTCCCTGGAGCGTAACAGAAAGAAGCATTTTGTATAAAAGTATAGCAAAAAAAAATAACGGATAGCAAAAAAAGATATTATAATAATAATTGATATTCTCCTTTGGTTCATTACAATTTACTCGAGCATAGTAACAGACACAATATTTCCGACACTGGGAATACATTCCCAGAGGTCCATAGATGCCCCTAGATACCAAGAACATGCTAATGGACCTTGTAGAAGTGGAGCAATCTTCCTTTACTTGGGTATGTACTAGAGATGCTCGATATTGGCTTTTTTACCGATACGATATACCGATATTGTCCAACTCTTAATTTCCGATACCGATATCAACCGATATCACATTTGAATGCCGATATCGGCCGATAATATCGGTAGGCCGATAATATCGCACATCCCTAGTATGTACTTTTAGGTGAATTACTGCTGGATTAGGACTATCTAGTCCTAATCTAATCCTAATAGCCCTATCTAGTCTTAGATACGGCAGAGATACGTTCTCTAGACCAGTGGTTCCCAAACTGTGGTGCGCGCACCCCTTGTGGTGCGCGAGCGCCCTCTAGCGGGTGCGTGACATGAAAAGGCTAATGGTGGTTAAAAAAAATTATAATTTGTTTTTTCTACAATAAAATTTCATACAAATCTTAGTCAAACCTTTAGTATTATGGATATTAAACATGCTGGCAGAGTATTGTCGTGAACATTTTAATTAAATAAAGAAATTCCCTATCCATAGTCGCCGTGGGAAGAGATGAAATAAAAAATGTAATCTGTGCACGGAGACCAGCAACAATTTTTTCAAACAGAAACCCATTGGGTGGTGCGCAAGCTAGGTCGGGAGGTGACAGGGGGTGCACGGCCAAAAAGGTTTGGGAACCGCTGCTCTAGACTGACTGACTAGTTGTTGTAATGGTCTCATCTCTACTCGCAGGCTGCCCAGGTCCAGCTGGATCAGGACTATAGTTGTTGTAATGGTCTCATCTCTACTCGCAGGCTGCCCAGGTCCAGCTGGATCAGGACTATAGTTGTTGTAATGGTCTCATCTCTACTCGCAGGCTGCCCAGGTCCAGCTGGATCAGGACTATAGTTGTTGTAATGGTCTCATCTCTACTCGCAGGCTGCCGAGGTCCAGCTGGATCAGGACTATAGTTGTAATGGTCTCATCTCTACTCGCAGGCTGCCCAGGTCCAGCTGGATCAGGACTCTAGTTGTTGTAATGGTCTCATCTCTACTCGCAGGCTGCCCAGGTCCAGCTGGATCAGGACTATAGTTGTTGTAATGGTCTCATCTCTACCCGCAGGCTGCCCAGGTCCAGCTGGATCAGGACTATAGTTGTTGTAATGGTCTCATCTCTACTCGCAGGCTGCCCAGGTCCAGCTGGATCAGGACTATAGTTGTTGTAATGGTCTCGTCTCTACTCGCAGGCTGCCGAGGTCCAGCTGGATCAGGACTATAGTTGTTGTAATGGTCTCGTCTCTACTCGCAGGCTGCCGAGGTCCAGCTGGATCAGGACTATCTAGTCTTTGGAGCTGTGGTCCAGCACTCTAAGGTCATCAAGAAGATTATCATGATGAACACTGGAGACATGGGGGCTAGGTAGGCTTATCTACAGTTACACTACTCTGTGTGTGTGTGTGTGTGTGTGTGTGTGTGTGTGTGTGTGTGTGTGTGTGTGTGTGTGTGTGTGTGTGTGTGTGTGTGTGTGTGTGTGTGTGTGTGTGTGTGTGTGTGTGTGTGTGTGTGTGTGTGTGTGTGTGTGTGTGTGTGTGTGTGTGTTGTTCTCTCTCTCGCTCTCTCTTATACTGTCATTTCATGCGCAGATTGAACCAAAGAAATTGAGTCCCAATTCTAGATTTCTGGACCATAA
This sequence comes from Notolepis coatsorum, assembly GCF_963971535.1. Taxonomy (NCBI): domain Eukaryota; kingdom Metazoa; phylum Chordata; class Actinopteri; order Aulopiformes; family Paralepididae; genus Notolepis; species Notolepis coatsorum. Next base: position 19,068,880 of record NC_140180.1, read on the forward strand.
TTTGACTGCACATGTCTTTCTGAAAAAGCAAACGCTGTCCCATATATTTGCTATCGGGTAATGAGTGGCTTCCTTATCGTACCAGGTTTGAGTGGGACGTGAGGTGTTTCCCTGCAGAGGTGTCCATTACACCGGCCAAAGGCTACATCTGCTCCGGCACGGAGTTTCCCTTAGCGGTGACCCTCGCCCCCACGGAGCTGTGCCAACACGTGAAATACGAGAACCTGCCTTGCTCCATCGAGGGCTCGTCCGACCCCATCACTCTCACCCTGGCCGCCTCCTGTATTGTACCCTATATTTCTAAAGAGGTTAAATTCATTCATTTGTATTGCAAATATTTATACAAGAGAGATAAAACGTGTGTTTAAAAAAAATCTCTATGCTCTCTATGTAGATTCAACATCTGCCTTTTATTCCTCTGATCCTTTTCTCCAACCTTCCTTTCTCCCTCTCCAGGGAGTGGTTTTATCTTGCCCAGTACGTGGCCTTTGCACCCACAACCTGACCCTCTATAACCCCACCAGCCGGTGCTGGTGTCTGAAGCCAATCGTGGAGGGAAAGCACTGGAGCGGCCCACCCACCATCACCATAGAGCCAAACCAGATCAACTGCTACAAGATCACCTACCAGCCCATGGACATGACCACAGAGGAGAAGAAACACATGGTGGAGAAACCCCCTGACCGCCTCTCCTCCTCTGCTCTGCTCTGCTCCTTTTGTTCCTCTCCTCACCTCATCTCTGGGGTGACGGTGGCCTAGGAGGTAGAGTGGTCGTCTGGTAATCAGAAGGTTCGCCTGGTTCGATTCCGTCTCCTCCCGGCAGTGTCAAATCAAATAAAGTCAAATGTATTTGTAAGGCCCGACAACACACGCTAATGTCCCCATGGGTCGGACATGTCTTCTTTAAACAAGTCAAGCAGAAACATCACAATAAATCAAGAACAAAACAAAGAACACCATGCAATCCAAAATAGAATGGATTGCATGACATACCCCACGCGAAGGTAAGGAAAAACTCACAAAAAACCTAGCAATAGGAAAAAAGCACCACAGGCAATGTGGAGGGGAGAAACCTTAGAAGGGCCGTTCATGGGGGCGACGTAGAGAGGATCGTATCCTCTTGGCCATCACCACGGGACGTCCACCACTTTGGTCATCACCACGAGACATCCACACACAGGGAGACGGGGACAGGCGTTAGACAAGTTTGCATGTTTGTGATGGGCGGACATAGCAATAGATACATGTATTAAGCATATATGTGAATAGAATAGATACATGTAGTAAGCATATATGTGAATAGAATCAGAGTATATAAGAGAATTGTGAAATTAAGTAATGAATAGAACTAAGAACAACTGCAAGCGTATGTATACAGGATGGGAGACACTAATCTCATTTTGATCAGTCGCAAATTGCTTTTGCGGGTCAGCATGGAGCAGACGCAATGGATAACCCCTCCTTATAAGGAGCTGGCGGGACGTTTCTGTATGTAAATTAAGGTGTACGAGAACGCGCTTCCAGTTTAAGAATGAGTGATGTTGGGCGGCTGGGTAGCGCAGCGGAGTAAGCGCTCTCCTACCACCCCAGAGACTCTGGGATCGAATCCAGCTGTCAGCGGTACCTCCGGCTTGGTCAGTCGTCCCTACTAACACAATTAGCAGTGTTAGCAAGTGGGAAGCCGGTGGGGTATGTGTCCTAGTCGTTGTAAACAGCGACTCCTACTGGTCGGTCGGGGCGCCTGTTCAGCAGGGAAGGGATCTGGGGGAGATAGTGTGATCCTCCCACGTGTTACACTCCCCCCAGTGAGAGTCCTCGCTGTCAGGTGAAAAGAAGCGGCTGGCTGACTCCACATGTATCGGAGGAATGCATGTGGTAGTCTTCTCCCTCCCCAGGCCGACAGTAGGGGGCAAAAGCGTGCAACGACCAGGAAGGGAATTGGCATAATGACTAAATTGCGATGGGAGAAAGATACGGAAAATGATTGAAAAATTGATAAAAAAAAGAATGAGTGATGTTTTTCATTCATGGGAACCCAGCTGCGATGACCGTTTCACGCTTTCAGGAATCTGGAGGAGGATTTTCGTAAATTTGTTAGTACAAACGTTTTACAAAGATACTTACGAACATGTTAGATAATGAGTTCCAATGTGTGAATGTGAGGCATAAGTTGTAAAGTGCTTTGGATAAAAGCTGTTATATAAATGCAGTCTGTTCACCTCTCTTCCTCTTCCGGCCCTTTTCCTCCTCTCCTCTCCTCTATTCTCGACCCATCACTTCTCCTTTCTTCTCCTCCCCTCGTCTCACCTCCTCTGCTCTCCCCCTCCCTTCGTCTGCTCTCCCCCTCCCTCTCCCCCTCCTCTACTCCCTTCTCTTCTCCTTTTTACTTCATTCCTTTCTCCTCCTTCCTCCCCTCCCCTGGTTTCTCTCCTCTCCTCTCCTCTTTCCACCGATGGTGGAGGCAACTATGCAAGGTGCCAACCTGCTCATCGAGAGCAGTTAGGGGTTAAGTGTCTTGCTCAAGGACACTGCTTCAACGCACTGCCGGGAGGAGCCGCAATCGAACCAGGAACCTTCTGATTACCAGACAACCAACCGCTCTACCTCATCAGTCATCTTGGGGAATGGGGACATTTATAAAAGTTGAAGAAGTGAAGTGACTATCCACTACAGTATTTGTGTGGGTAAAAAAAAACTAAAGACATTTCTTTATGTGTCACTCTCGGTTCAACAGCAGTCATTTAAGATTTTGGAGATACTTTGCATATACAGTAGTCTTTAAGATTAATTAAAGATTTGGATTGTACTCGATTGTAATTATTCTGGAAGTTCTTCTCTCAGGTAAATTTGAATTCATTTTCATTTAATGTATTGATAATGTGATCAGTTTGTGGCCCGTTTCTCCCTCAGTCATTTTAAAGATGTTTTACAGATTATGAAAGTACAGAATGTTAGCTTTCAAATGATGTGTCATACACTGAAAATATTTGAGGAAGATATGCGTATTTGAATCTTGTTCAACATTTAAAGATTGTCTGCATTTTCACCTTGGCAGTCGGGTACTGTGTGAATAATAGCTCTTAAATCCACCCCTAACCACTCTCACACTGGACACTGGACCTTTACACAGACTTCACTGCATTATGGATCCCCTCCCCCCCATGTTTTGCAAGATAATTAGGTCACGGTAACATTCCAATTCTATCCTCGAATGACCGTGGCTCAATCATGTGAATTTCCTTACATAGAATTTAACTGATTTGCCCCCTACACACACACAAAAACCAAAACAAGATTTCATACATTTTCTCGCAATCTGATTTTCGCGACATGAGGCACAAAGTGCTAGACTGGGTCATATTATGTAAGGGATAATGTATAGCTACGAGGTCATTGTCGCAAAATAATTGACCGACACAGAGTTTAAAATACCGAGGCGCCTCGTCGAGGTGTTTTAAACGTCAGTGAAGGTCAATTATTTTGCTACAATGACCGAGTATAGGCTATACATTATCCCGCTTATTACATGGCTAACTTACTAACAATATACCTAATTCATTTTATGAGATCCAATGCAGACGCAGTTCTGTTCTGTCGCTCCCGCTGTCATCGCCGGCAGCTTGCACTGATGACTGAATGCAGCTGTGCATATGCTGAGCAGCTGAAACAGTGTGTGTCAGTGGGCTTGATTACTCCAGCTGCGAAAAACAATAATCACCGGTGGTTATCGAAAAATAATTCACCGCTGTCGGGGGCTATTGACCAATCACAATCAAGCATTTCGGCGAATGTTAAAACGCCATGTAATAAATATTTATATTTATATTTCTCCTCCTCTCCCCCAGGGCTCAGTTTCCTTCTCCGTCCCTGAAGGCAGTGGCATGCTGTACTCCCTGCAGGGAACAACTGAGCCTCCCAAGCCAGAGGCCTCCATCAGCCACGAACTTCCTGCCAAGACCGAACACAAAGCGCTGATCCCAGTACACAACTGGCTCACCAAGCCACAGAGGTACCATACGGACACCTACACTCTCTGCCCGCTTTCCTCATTGGACTTTGTCTGCCATGTCTTGTGTTTCTCTCATAATATGTATTACGAGAATTTCTTTTGCACACCATCAGGTTCCGGGTCGTAATAGAGATGTTGAAGCCTGAGAAGCCGGACGCTACGGTGGCCCTGAAGGGGCTAGAATACATTAATGTTCCTGCTTTGGCCAAGAAAGACTACAAGATATCCTTCTTTACATACAAGGAGGGACTGTTCACCGCCAAGGTGCGGACATGTCTTCGTCTACCCTATCTCTCTTCTCCCTCTTTACCTCTCTTCCATTTGCCACCCTCTTCCCTCCTTTCCCTCCTCATTATGTCTCCATCTCTCCTCTCCTCCCCTCTTATGCCCCTCCCCTTTGCCAAGCTCTCCCCCACATCTCCTTCATCTCAATCCTTCCAGTGGAGCTGCTCAGTGGCCAACAGTAGCAGACTGTGGTGTACTGGGTTTCTCCCAGGTGTGAATGTGTGTAAGAGTGTGCGCATGGCGTGGGAAGAGGCGCATACGTGTGCCCAGCAAATCTTCCCCTGGGTGATCATACCTCCGTTTCTCTCATCCTCTTCTGTTTTCCTCTCCTCCCTTCTCACGGCGTCGATTCCAATATACATGACGCTGTGTTGTTTGACGTCCCCCAGGTGACGTTCTGTAACGAGGTCTCCGGGGAGTTCCTGTTCTACAACCTGTCCTTCAAGGCCACGCCGCCGGGCGTGCTGGGCACCGTGGAGATGGTGACCCCGGTCCGCCGCAGGGCCTCGGCCAGCGTCCGCGTGGAGAACCCGCTGTCCACTCCCGTCTTGCTCACCCTGGAGTGCAAATGTCCCGAGGTCTCCATCCCGCCTCCGTGCACCATCCTGGGACAGGTGACCTGCTCATTTCTTTGACTACACAGTAAAAGTAACCGGTGACCAGAATGATGTAGACTAGTGATGTAGGCTTGCTGGGGTATGCACATGTATCAACACGTTCATTGTGTGTGTGTGTGTGTGTGTGTGTGTGTGTGTGTGTGTGTGTGTGTGTGTGTGTGTGTGTGTGTGTGTGTGTGTGTGTGTGTGTGTGTGTGTGTGTGTGTGTGTGTGTGTGTGTGTGTGTGTGTGTGTGTGTGTGTGTGTGTGTGTGTGTGTGTGTGTGTGTGTGTGTGTGTGTGTGTGTGTGTGTGTGTGTGTGTGTGTGCGCGCGCGCGTGTGCGTGTGCGTGCGTGCGTCTGTTCACTAGTGTGATCTGACGTTTGAGTACAAACCCTTGCATGTGGGTGAGTCTATAGTGCGGCTGAGTGTCCACAGTTTGGATCTGGGTTACTTCCACCATGACCTGCTTCTCAAAGCCCTGCCAGCGCCACCAGAGAGACCCATCCTCTTCTCCACTCCGCTGGGCAGCTGCCACTCCATCACAGCCAAGTTCTTCAACTACTCCCATTACAAGACCGAGTACACCTGCAAGGTGAGGGGGAACAGGCGTGTTCTGGGGGCTCAGCGGGCTGAGGTCATAGATTTATAGAATAACGAATAGGTGGTTAATAAGCACTCATCTTCAGTTCTACCTCACTGGGGGGTGGGGACCCGATGATGCTCGTTTCCACAGGTACTGTCTATGGCTTTAGGATGCATCAGTGGGCAGAGATGATGTGCTGATGGTGCCAGTTGTGTGTGTGTGTGTGTGTGTGTGACGGGAGTGGACCGCAGCCAACGGTAAACAGCCATACACGGTCCACACAGATAGCTGTGATCGGGGTAGAAATAAATGTCAGATCAACGATCAAATTTGTATATAATGTTCTTACCTTGTATCTGATGTAATGCAAAAGAGATAATCCAAATATCTGATCGCAATTCCAAATAATGCTCGTGGAGGTCTGTACCACACTACCGACCATTTCACAATGACGGGCGGGCGGAGTTACGGTTCAATGCCATCGTTGTATAGAACTGGCTCGCCTGAGTATTTATACCCCGCCCGCCCGGCTCAGATCGGCTCCTAAAACACAACAGCCCATTTTCAATGAGATGCAATAGCTCCGCCTGACAGTAGAGGGCGGTGTTGACCGTCTGCCAGCTCAGACAGGCTCTGAAGGGTATACCAGAGGCTGCAGCTATGAATTATGAATAGATACTGTATAGCGAATAAACAAAATAACGATCCCAAAAACGAGTTAACTCATGTCTGGAACTCAACGCATGGCGGGCAATAACAAGTTAACTCATTTTTGGCGCAGATTGTGTTAAGGTGGGCATGCATTTAATATTTAAATGCATCAATCTGGTGCACTTTAACCCTTTCAGTGCCATCCACGTAGATCTACGGTTCTGTCATCCGATCGTTGAGTGCCGGAAACGTAGATCTACGTTTCTGTCACGGTATTTATTTTATTATCTATATCCATTCATAATTCAGCGGGGCACCTTGTGCATACTGTTCTGAGTGTGTCTAAGCTGGCAGACGGTATTATACCGCCCTCTAACGCCTTCGGCCAGTAATGCACCCGGTTAGAAATGGGTTCGTTTATTTTCTATACCGAGCTGCAGCGTGGGGGCGGGTCCTAAACTCTCCGGCAAAACACACGCTTATAGGGATGGCTTTGACAACTGACCCCGCCCGCCCGTTGAAGAGCAATGCCCAATAACGTCGGAGGGACGATCGCTGTGGATAACTGGAATGGCGATGAGATTATTCGATTCTTTTTTTTTTCATTACTTCAGAGACCAGGTAAGGACACTATATATGAAAGCTTGCATTGATCTGATATTTATTTCTACTGCGATTGAAGCTATATGTGTTTATGTGTCTGGCTGTTCTGCCGTTGGGATGCAGGGGGGGGGGGGGGCGCCGGTCTAAACCACATTGCATGCGTGCACCACAAAGGATAATAGTGATGATCTAGCATAGATTTCAGGAAGATCCGATAATCAGGCGAAAAATGACAACGTGTTTATTGAATTACACAAAAACGCTGTTTTCGTGTCTTTTCCCTGGAATTGCTCAGAAGCGGCCGGACTATGTTCATATTCAAAATGGTATCAAACGTAAATGTACGGATGAAAAAATAATCAGTTTTTTGCACGTTGACCAGAAGTAGCTCAATGAGACTCGAGGGCGTTATTAGACCCATAGCGATACTATACAATATAGGTTTAGTTCTACAAACTACAACTACGTTTACATGGGGTTAATGGGCGGCACGGAAGTGGTCACTTCCCGGAAGGGGCGTGGCACTCAATGTGTTAAGAGGGAAAGAGGCTAGATCCGTGAAAAAACAAAAAAATATTTTTTTCTCACAAATCAAAATTTCAGGTTGACCCCAGCTCCAAAACGTTCCTGTAAACATTTTGTGACCTGTGTATTTACCACATAAAAAAGAATATATAGACATTTTCGTTTCATCACCTCAATACTTTGTCAAAAGCCATGTTGTTTTTTGAAAAACTGGGCTTTTGAGGTGATGGAATCACTGCGCCCAGGCAGCAGTGGGTCAGCAAAAATAATTCAGAGTATATATCTGCTTAGAAAATGAAAATGTCTAATATTTCTTTTTTTTTACGTGGTCACAACATGTTTACAGGAACGTTTTGGAGTTGTATTTGGAGTGTATTTCGTGAGTATTTCATTAGTGTATTGCACTACTAAAGCTACCTAGCATGTCCTATATGCTCTGTAAATACTATGTACAGATACCGAGATGTCACACCATGTTACCTGTCACCTGTTTATTGCACAATGTTGTTTTTTTATTGGATTCTATTATATGTTGTACCACTGTATTTTTATTGGATTCTATTATATGTTGTACCACTGTATTGCACATCGTCGCGGGCAAGACCACCCGCATTTCATTGTATACTTGTATGCCGTGACAATTAAAACTCTTGACTTGACTTGACTGTTGGGAACTAGGCTACACTGGCACACCTACTTCCAGTGAATGACGCTAAGCTAGGCTAACTGCTAGGTGCGGCTGTTCCCTAAGCCTAATGTATGCACAGAGAAGAAAAGGGTATGTATTGGCTTGTCTAACTCCAGGGTAGCTAATAAGCTAATTTCCCAAAAAGTTGGCGTGTTCCTTTAAATTTCTGACTTACAATATTGAAATTTAAATGGAACTATTTAAGATAAAGTTAAAGTTAAATAAAGTTTGAAAATGCAACTACATTTTTGTCAGTAAGCTACTTATGTATTTTTTCTTTTATAAAGAACCGCCTGCTTGCGGTCATAAGCAGTAGCCTATCTGTAAAAGATTTTAAGCTGATGATTTGTTACATCCCTACAGGATATATATATATATATTAGGACTGTCAGTTTATCGCGTTAATTAGATTAATTAATTACACAGCAAATTATCGCGTTATGAAAATTAACTCAAAATGAATTACAAAAAAAGAAAAATTTGTATATATTTTTTATCTCATTCATTCCATAAGAACGTAGAATACACATTTACAGACGTTTTTTTTAATATGGTCCATTTGCATGTTCTTGGTATCTGATTCTAGGGACATCTATGGATCTCAGGGAATGTATTCCCAGTGTCAGAAATACTGTGTGTGGGCTAGATCCACAAAGAATGGATTGCACGGTGCAAGTTGCACCCTTACTTACAATTAATTGTGAATTGAAAATGGGGGACCCGATGTAAACAAGACGAAAGTCTTTCTCTGGTCTGCATCCCCTTAACAATTGTGTGTATTGAGCCGTTCTGTATTGTACCCATTCTGCAATCTTAATAAAATGTTCATTCAATCAATCACCGTGCAGATTGATTGATTGAATGCCAATTTTATTAACAGATTGCAGAATGGGTACAATACAGTACGGCTCAATACACACAACAATTGTATGCAGACCAGAGAAAGACTTTCATCTTGTTTACATCAGGGTCCCCCATTTTCAATTCATAATGAATTTTAAGTAAGGGTGCAACTTGCTCCGTGCAATCCATTCTTTGTGGATCTAGCCCTTTATGTATTCAATACTAAACATATATCGTACTTTATGTATTCAATACTAAAGATATATTGTACTTTATTTAGACTTTTCAAAGCTAAATAAACCAGGTGCATGTTTAATATGGAGGTAAATGTATAATATAATGTTGAGTCAAGTCATTGTGTGTCCTGTGTGCATCAATACCTTTAATCAATCAACAAATCAACTCTCACATACAACAAACAAACAAACAGCGTACAAAAGGCTCAGGTTTCAGTAGTACAGAAAGGTTTTATTGTGAATGACGTTTGCATCCACACGGTGTCCTCAAAATATAAAATTTTCATTTATTTTTAGACAGGACAAATATGTAACAGTGTTTAGATAAAGATGAACCATGGAGCTGCAGGTTGACTTGACTCAATAATACGTCTCCATTTCCACCCAACCTACAAACAACAAGACACACAGTTAGTCTGGGACTAAAACACAGGATTAGAAGACAAGTTAATCATTATCATTATTATTATTATTATTATTATTATTATTATTATTATTATTATTATTATTATTATTATTATTATTATTATTATTATTATTATTATTATTATTATCATCATCATCGTTATTATCATTATCATCATTATAATAATAATAATAATAATAATAATAATTATTATTATTATTATTATTATTATTATTATTATTATTATTATTATTATTATTATTATTATTATTATTATTATTATTATTATTATAATAATCATTATTATTATTGTGGTTATTATTATCATTATCATTATCATCATTATTATAATAATAATAATAATAATTATTATTATTATTATTATTATTATTATTATTATTATTATTATTATTATTATTATTATTATTATTATTATTATTATTATTATTATTATTATTCAATTAGATTCAAATGTATTGTCATTGCACAGGACAAGTTTGGCATCCAACCAGAGTGCAAATGTAACAGTAAAGTGCAATAGAAATGCACACTGTGACAAGTGATATTGTTGTTGTTGTTGTTGCTGTCATTATCATCATCATCATTATCATTAATATTCGGTAATATCAAGTTAAACAGGAAACCTTTCACCAACCACTACTAACAACTTCAGTGAGACAAAGTCTGTCTCATGTTTGGGCTGATGATGATGATGACACACACACACACACGCACACGCACATGCACACGCACACACAGAACCCAAAACAAAGACCTTTGTTTTGGGTTCACTTTGGCGTATGTTTAAGTGCTTTTTACAGTGGTCCTGTTAACCTTGTCTTAGTTAAAGTTAATTTACATTAGTGTTTCACACTTTACGTTAGTGTTTTACACTTTACACAAGTGTTTTAGTCCGTATATAGAGCCATTATTGTTGATCTTCGACCCTACATCACTTCATACTGGACTGGAGCTCTGGACCTCATCATATTCACTATCACTATAACCCTTTCACTACCACACTACAGAAGGTTAACCCTTTCACTATCACACTACAGATGGTTAACCGTATGTAGTGTGGTATGAAAGGTTAACCTTCTGTAGTGTGGTTGTGAAAGGGTTAACCCTTTGGTAGTGTGGTTGTGAAAGGGTTAACCCTTTGTTGTATGGCAGTGAAAGGGTTAACCTTCTGTGTTGTTGCCGTGAAAGGGTTAACCTCCTGTATTGTCGCAGTGAAAGGGTTAACCCGTTGGTAGTGTGGTAGTGAAAGGGTTAACATTCTGTATTGTCGCAGTGAAAGGGTTAAGGAGAAGGCAAAGGGCTGAAATGTAACACAGGAGGTTGGCAGAGGGCCAAAGAATGCAACAGTAAAAAGTGAATACGTTTGTAGGTCTATTTGTTAATAGTATGCCCTGTAATAAGCAAGTTATTTCAACGTAACTTTTCAAATGTAACTACATTTCATCATAATAGACCAAACATAATGTCCGTCAGTCTCTGAAAACCTTTAAAGCACCAGAAAGAATGTTGTGGAGGGCCAGTTTGGGCAGTCTTGGCTTAAAAGTTGAAAGTTTTACCCAACAGCAGTGTTGCAGAAACGTGCTTCTCTCTCCCCCAGACGGACAAGAAACACGGACAAGAATTCCAAGTTGCTGGGAACATCATCGCCCCGCCAGGCTACCAGACTGGGTCCGAGGTCAGTGTGGAGGTGTCCTTCGAGCCCTACCAGTGGGGCGAAGTGAGGGGCCAACTCAGTGTGTCCTCGGGCGTCGGTGGTGATTACATCTTCCCCCTCCATGGGACCTGCACCGATCCCAAAGCCCAGGGTCCCTTCAGCATCAAGACTGGCAACAGCATCATCATCCGCTTCAAGAATGTCTTTCTGGAGAGCACAGCCTTCTCCTTCACGGTAAGGAACCAGTTGAACTTAAAAGGTGCTATAGATAACATTCAGCCACTTTTCTCAGCAACCAAGCAGCTTATCAGTAAATGGATTTATTTCACCATTGAAATCAGTAGGAATTGTTGTTGTCGCATGCTAACACAAAGCATACCATGTCTTCATCTGTCAAAAACTCTAGGTGGACAAACCCTGTTTCTCAGTGAAGGAGGTGATGAGGACCATCCGGTCCAAAAAGACCCACAATATCCTGGTGACGTTCGAGGCCCCTCCGTCGGACTCTAATAAGGGGCCCTTTCCCGGAAGACTGAGTGTCTCCTGTGCCCACTCCCAGGGCCGCGGTCAACCGTGGGTCTACTACCTCAAGGGCTACTGCCCAGCGCCAGGCCAGAGGGACCAGAGACCAGCCTCGAGCGTGGATAGAGCATAATGGGCATTTTGTGTCAATGATCATTTGTTTGGATTGATTGTTAATTTTAATATACAAAACAAATATCTATGTATGATGGCAAAGTTTATCTAATATTCGAATAAAAACATAATTTCTATCATATTCTACTATTTGAAAAAAGTAATGCCATCTTTTTATATTAGAATAATGTAAAATCTGTCAAATCCATTGTGTCAACATGAGCCCTGTGCAATTGGAATTACATGCCACTGAAAATCATTATTGGGACAACATAAGCAACCCAATCCTTTTACCACGATGCAGTTCAAATGCAGAACTAAAACTAAACATGTGAAGGGGGCTTTTTGGGGGAATCTTTACATTTTAAGCTTAATCAGAACATGTGTTTTTTACTTCACTCTTGAGTTCAACTTAACTCAAACAATTATTGCTTAAAGTAATACTATGACGTTTGAGCACTTGAAAAAAAGCGGGGGGTGCTAGTAAGCAATTTGATTCTAAGAGTAGTTGTTTAATCGGTTCACTTTTAGGGGTGATACTGCGTATGTTTAGGTGTCCCCCTGGAAGGCTTTTAGGCTTGGCATGGGGGTCCCAGACCACTCTAGCATGATTAACAGACTGGATGAAACGCCACCTTTTTAGTTTTTTAATTGCTTCTTCAGATTGACAAAACAATATAATAAAAACCAATCTGGACATCCTGCAAAACTTGGTCCCAGCTTTTACTTGTGAAAATGTCTCAGAAACCCCTCTTTATCATCAATGTACTGTACATACATCCACCATAAACTTAATAAATAAATATTATATAAAATATAAATCTTAATGCCCCATATCTCTAGTTTCAGAGTAAAGGTTCATGAAGTCATTTTATAAATATATCTACAGCTCATGTATCTCCATTACATGAAGGTGGAGATAGATGTGACCTAAATAACTGTGGACCAAACTGTCCTGTCTAGCAAGAATCCTGGAATCACAGGTAAATAATCAACCTAAAGCATTTCTCTGAGGATGGGTGGGTTTATCTTTCTGTTTGTCTGTTATATTTTTTATTTAATTGTTTAACTGTGTTTGTTTAAAAAAGACGGAAAAGCTCTACCTTTTGATACTTTATATATTTCCAATAAAATACCTCAACATTTCAGTTATGAAAACATGCCTTATACACTGTTCAATAACCTTTTTTCTAAACTGTGGCTGATATCAAATGTTGATTCAATGTAATTTCTCACTCGAAGACGACCCTTCTGACCAGAATTCAAGGTTGAATCGTTTTAACACTATTTTCCTCAAATGAGGTCTCCTACACACTGAGACAGAGGTCTCCTACACACTGAGACAGAGGTCTACACACTGAGACAGAGGTCTCCTACACACTGAGACAGAGGTCTACACACTGAGACAGAGGTCTACACACTGAGACAGAGGTCTCCTACACACTGAGACAGAGGTCTACACACTGAGACAGAGGTCTCCTACACACTGAGACAGAGGTCTCCTACACACTGAGACAGAGGTCTACACACTGAGACAGAGGTCTCCTACACACTGAGACAGAGGTCTACACACTGAGACAGAGGTCTACACACTGAGACAGAGGTCTCCTACACACTGAGACAGAGGTCTCCTACACACTGAGACTGAGGTCTACACACTGAGACAGAGGTCTCCTACACACTGAGACAGAGGTCTACACACTGAGACAGAGGTCTACACACTGAGACAGAGGTCTCCTACACACTGAGACAGAGGTCTACACACTGAGACAGAGGTCTACACACTGAGACAGAGGTCTACACACTGAGACAGAGGTCTCCTACACACTGAGACAGAGGTCTACACACTGAGACAGAGGTCTACACACTGAGACAGAGGTCTCCTACACACTGAGACAGAGGTCTACACACTGAGACAGAGGTCTCCTACACACTGAGACAGAGGTCTACACACTGAGACAGAGGTCTCCTACACACTGAGACAGAGGTCTACACACTGAGACAGAGGTCTACACACTGAGACAGAGGTCTCCTACACACTGAGACAGAGGTCTCCTACACACTGAGACAGAGGTCTCCTACACACTGAGACAGAGGTCTACACACTGAGACAGAGGTCTACACACTGAGACAGAGGTCTACACACTGAGACAGAGGTCTACACACTGAGACAGAGGTCTCCTACACACTGAGACAGAGGTCTCCTCCACACTGAGACAGAGGTCTACACACTGAGACAGAGGTCTCCTACACACTGAGACAGAGGTCTACACACTGAGACAGAGGTCTACACACTGAGACAGAGGTCTACACACTGAGACAGAGGTCTCCTACACACTGAGACAGAGGTCTCCTCCACACTGAGACAGAGGTCTCCTACACACTGAGACAGAGGTCTCCTACACACTGAGACAGAGGTCTCCTACACACTGAGACAGAGGTCTACACACTGAGACAGAGGTCTACACACTGAGACAGAGGTCTACACACTGAGACAGAGGTCTCCTACACACTGAGACAGAGGTCTCCTACACACTGAGACAGAGGTCTACACACTGAGACAGAGGTCTCCTACACACTGAGACAGAGGTCTACACACTGAGACAGAGGTCTACACACTGAGACAGAGGTCTCCTACACACTGAGACAGAGGTCTCCTACACACTGAGACAGAGGTCTACACACTGAGACAGAGGTCTCCTACACACTGAGACAGAGGTCTACACACTGAGACAGAGGTCTCCTACACACTGAGACAGAGGTCTACACACTGAGACAGAGGTCTACACACTGAGACAGAGGTCTACACACTGAGACAGAGGTCTCCTACACACTGAGACAGAGGTCTCCTACACACTGAGACAGAGGTCTACACACTGAGACAGAGGTCTACACACTGAGACAGAGGTCTCCTACACACTGAGACAGAGGTCTCCTCCACACTGAGACAGAGGTCTCCTACACACTGAGACAGAGGTCTACACACTGAGACAGAGGTCTCCTACACACTGAGACAGAGGTCTACACACTGAGACAGAGGTCTCCTACACACTGAGACAGAGGTCTACACACTGAGACAGTGGTCTCCTACACACTGAGACAGAGGTCTCCTACACACTGAGACAGTGGTCTCCTACACACTGAGACAGAGGTCTCCTACACACTGAGACAGAGGTCTACACACTGAGACAGAGGTCTACACACTGAGACAGAGGTCTCCTACACACTGAGACAGAGGTCTACACACTGAGACAGAGGTCTACACACTGAGACAGAGGTCTCCTACACACTGAGACAGAGGTCTACACACTGAGACAGAGGTCTACACACTGAGACAGAGGTCTACACACTGAGACAGAGGTCTCCTACACACTGAGACAGAGGTCTCCTACACACTGAGACAGAGGTCTACACACTGAGACAGAGGTCTACACACTGAGACAGAGGTCTCCTACACACTGAGACAGAGGTCTACACACTGAGACAGAGGTCTCCTACACACTGAGACAGAGGTCTACACACTGAGACAGAGGTCTACACACTGAGACAGAGGTCTACACACTGAGACAGAGGTCTCCTACACACTGAGACAGAGGTCTCCTACACACTGAGACAGAGGTCTCCTACACACTGAGACAGAGGTCTACACACTGAGACAGAGGTCTCCTACACACTGAGACAGAGGTCTCCTACACACTGAGACAGAGGTCTACACACTGAGACAGAGGTCTACACACTGAGACAGAGGTCTCCTACACACTGAGACAGAGGTCTACACACTGAGACAGAGGTCTCCTACACACTGAGACAGAGGTCTCCTACACACTGAGACAGAGGTCTCCTACACACTGAGACAGAGGTCTCCTACACACTGAGACAGAGGTCTCCTCCACACTGAGACAGAGGTCTACACACTGAGACAGAGGTCTACACACTGAGACAGAGGTCTCCTCCACACTGAGACAGAGGTCTACACACTGAGACAGAGGTCTCCTACACACTGAGACAGAGGTCTCCTACACACTGAGACAGAGGTCTACACACTGAGACAGAGGTCTACACACTGAGACAGAGGTCTACACACTGAGACAGAGGTCTCCTACACACTGAGACAGAGGTCTACACACTGAGACAGAGGTCTCCTACACACTGAGACAGAGGTCTACACACTGAGACAGAGGTCTCCTACACACTGAGACAGAGGTCTACACACTGAGACAGAGGTCTACACACTGAGACAGAGGTCTACACACTGAGACAGAGGTCTCCACACTGAGACAGAGGTCTACACACTGAGACAGAGGTCTCCTCCACACTGAGACAGAGGTCTCCTACACACTGAGACAGAGGTCTCCTCCACACTGAGACAGAGGTCTACACACTGAGACAGAGGTCTACACACTGAGACAGAGGTCTCCTACACACTGAGACAGAGGTCTACACACTGAGACAGAGGTCTCCTACACACTGAGACAGAGGTCTCCTACACACTGAGACAGAGGTCTCCTACACACTGAGACAGAGGTCTACACACTGAGACAGAGGTCTACACACTGAGACAGAGGTCTCCTACACACTGAGACAGAGGTCTACACACTGAGACAGAGGTCTCCTACACACTGAGACAGAGGTCTACACACTGAGACAGAGGTCTACACACTGAGACAGAGGTCTCCTACACACTGAGACAGAGGTCTACACACTGAGACAGAGGTCTACACACTGAGACAGAGGTCTACACACTGAGACAGAGGTCTACACACTGAGACAGAGGTCTCCTACACACTGAGACAGAGGTCTCCACACTGAGACAGAGGTCTCCACACTGAGACAGAGGTCTCCTACACACTGAGACAGAGGTCTCCTACACACTGAGACAGAGGTCTCCTACACACTGAGACAGAGGTCTACACACTGAGACAGAGGTCTACACACTGAGACAGAGGTCTCCTACACACTGAGACAGAGGTCTCCTACACACTGAGACAGAGGTCTCCACACTGAGACAGAGGTCTACACACTGAGACAGAGGTCTACACACTGAGACAGAGGTCTCCTACACACTGAGACCGCATGTGTCCAAGTGTTTGACATCTTCTGCACTGCAGGTGAAACGGTACAAGAGATCCTAAGATAAGTAAGTAAGGTTTATTTATATAGCACCTTTCACAGACCAGGGTCACAACGTGCTTCACATGTAAAAACATCAGTAAAGTGCAAGGATAAGCAGCATGTTAAAAGAAAAGTAATTAAAACGTGAAAGAACAAGAAAACAAAACAGATAAAAAGACATAAAAGATGTACACTGCATGACATAGTTAGCCAAAAGCCTGTTTGAACAACACAGTCTTTTTGATTGCTTTTTAAAAGTGTTTACCGATACCACAGATCTTAGATCAGATGTGGCGAGCAATAGCTGACCAAAACAAACAATTGTTTCAAGTTTCTTTATTAGTTGTCATACAGAAATACAGAATACTTTGCATGAAATGCTTCTTTCGGTTTTGCTCCTGAGAGTGTGCTAGATAATAACAAGATATAGTATAAAATAACTATAATATAAGTATAAATAGAAAGTCAAGAAGTCAAGTACTTAAACAAGTGTAAACAACAAAATAACCAAATTGTTCAGTATACAATACAATACAAAGCTACGCTCTTTTTCCTAGAGGTTGCTGTTGGACGGCATTACAGATTCTACCTTTAAAATACAAGAAATTCACTTTATTGTATTGGTAATGTTTGGCATTAGACTGCTACTCAGAATGCTATAGGTGTTCTACTACTAAATTATTCTGTTTTATTATGGGATAAGAAAGTTCCAAGATGCTTATTTTCATCCACAAATTAAACTCTTCAAGAATGTACACATACATATGCCCAACATTTATATAGTAAAACAATATATAGACTTTAATTTAATTGAGATTTATTATTATTATTATCTTTTTTTTTTATCTGATTGGTGAAATAACTCAAAAGTCAAAAGTAATATAATATACTAGTAATATACAGAATTTCCGTCGACAGAAATACAAGGTTTCCGTAATCGAAAACAACTATATAATACAATAGTAGTGCACTAATCTGACCAGGGAGATTAGTAACCCTACCTTTCCCTCCCAAGTCATTTCCCCAACACCGGCGACCTCTGACCACTTGGTGGTGCCAGTTCACCACCTAATGCAACGGACCTTCTAGCATGAGCTTGCAGAATATCCCTCCACAAATAACTTCCCCCAGCAACAGCAAGCGTTGAGCGTTATGGCAGAGGGAAAGATAGCGCCCGAGGACACCGGGCCAAGAAACAAACAGACCCACAACTCACCTGACATTTCAGCGCTTCCAGCTGTTCTTTCAGTTGCTGCACAGTGCACATCGTCTGGCTGGGCCTGGGAGTCTGTTCGCCCTCCTAGACCTCCACGGGGCTCCTGCCGCTTTGGCGCCTGCCCTGCTGCCCAGCCTCTGGGGGGAGGCAGAGAGGGGAACTTGGGCCAGGCCTGGGGTTGGAGCCCACTGTGGGACAACCGGGAGCGTGAATGCCTTCTACAACAGAACTGCGTTTCCGCATTGCTCTGATTGGCCACTGACCCCACGTGACCCTACCCTATTACACGCCCCCTTATTGACGCGCGTTATGCGACGCTCTACAGCTCTTTCGCTGACTTCCTCGCAGAACAGCTGTTTCCGTATTTATAATATTGGAAACGCCGCGCTGTGAGCGCTGTGAAGCACCTCTGTATTAAATGCCGACAGCACCTCTGTATTAAATGCAGACTCATCAATCAATCAATAACAACATTAACGATAACATTAACGTTAGCATTAGGCTAACGCCAAGCTGTAATGTTACCAGTCTATATCTGCTAACGTTAGCATTAGGTAATAACCGGTTTAAAATGGATGGTGATTACCTCACGTTGTGTCTATTCTGCTAGCATTAATGTTACTAGTACAAACAATCAAACCAAAACATTGACATCTAATTTATCTTTAGATATTTACTCAACCTCTACTGTCTAACTATGAATGAACACAACACTCTAACTTAACATCTTTAGCTAATAAAGTACTCAACCTCTACTGTCTTTAACTATGAACAAACACAACACTCTAACTTACCATCTTTAGATAATAAAGTACTCAAACCTCTACTGTCTTTAACTATGAACAAACTGTAGAGGGATATAGTACTTCTATGTACTGTAGGGGGATATAGTACTTCTATGTACTGTAGGGGGATATAGTACATAATTGTGCTCTGGGGGATATAGTGCTTCTATGTACTGTAGGGGGATATAGTACTGCTATGTACTGTAGGGGATATAGTACTTATATGTACTGTAGGGGATATAGTACTTATATGTACTGTAGAGGGATATAGTGCTTCTATGTACTGTAGGGGGATATAGTGCTTCTATGTACTGTAGGGGGATATAGTACTTATATGTACTGTAGGGGGATATAGTACTTCTATGTACTGTAGAGGGATATAGTACTTATATGTACTGTATGGGGATATAGTGCTTATAGCTGTAGGGGGATATAGTACTTATATGTGCTCTGGGGGATATAGTACTTCTATGTATTGTAGGGTATATAGTACTTCTATGTACTATAGGGGATATAGTACTTATATGTGCTCTGGGGGATATAGTACTTCTATGTACTGTAGGGGATATAGTACTTCTATGAACTGTAGGGCGGATATAGTGCTTATATGTACTGTAGGGGGATATAGTACTTATAGCTGTAGGGGGATATAGTACTTCTATGTACTGTAGGGGATATAGTACTTGAATGAATGAATGAATGAATGAAAACTTTATTAACAGATTGCAGAATGGGTACAGTACAGTACAGCTCAATACATACAATTGTTAGGGGGATGCAGACCAGAGAAAGACTTTCGTCTTGTTTACATCAGGGTCCCCCATTTTCAATTCATCGTAACATATATGACATACATGACATACAGATAGACAGTACTGCTACATCTATACATTTATGACATACCAGATTTGCAATTACAGTACTGTTTGTGATACAAAAAGAGTCCAGAAAGAAAAGAGTATATACATTAGGCGTAGAAACTGTACATTGGATTGGGTAGGTGGGGGTGGGGGGGGACTGTACATTGGAGGTGGTTGGGTGGGTGGGGGGGGGGGTTGGGTAGGAGAGGGGGGGGGGGGTTGGGTAGGAGGGGTGGGTGGGGACTGTACATTGGAGGTGGGGGGGGGGGGGGTTGGGTAGGAGTGGGGGGGGGGGGGTTGGGTAGGAGTGGGGGGGGGGGGGTTGTGTAGGAGGGGTGGGTGGGGGACACTGTACAACTGTACAAACAACACTGTACATTGGATTATTGACAAGACCATACTTGGTAATTTACTGTACATTGGAGGGGGTTGTGTTCGGACATTTACAGGGGCCAGTTTCGAGTTGCAGTCTCCCTTAGGTGTTTTTTGAGAGTGTTTTTGAAAGTGGGTAGTGATTCACATTCCTTTACAGCTTTGGGTAGGGCGTTCCACATTGATGTGGCATAATTGCGAAACGTGTTTAGTCCCTTGTTTGAGCCGAATCTGGGTTTAACATGATTTGTGGAGCTCCCTCTGGTGTTGTGATCGTGGTATTCACTGACCTTTGGGAAGTATTTTGTCATGTACATGGGTTTTCGCAAAGGAAAAGGAACAAGAGATGCAATCTGCCAACTCAGAATCATTGGTGAAAAATCGATAGACCAACAGAAGAAGCTGTATATTTGCTTCATCGATTTCACGAAGGCCTTCGACAGAGTTGAACATACAACATTGATGAGAACAATGGAAGAATTCAAAATACCAGTTTCTGACCGAAGAATAATTGCCAACTTATACTGGAGGCAGAAGGCTAATGTTAGAATAGGAAAGGAGAAATCAAGAGACTTCCCGGTGGAGAAGCGTGTAAGACAAGAATGCATCTTGTCCCCTGTACTCTTTAATATGTACAGTGAATCACTGATGAAAAAAGGTCTGAGAGGAGGGAAAGGAGTAAAACTTGGCGAAGAGAACATCACCAATATAAGATACGCGGATGACACTGCTATAGTCTGTAACTGTCAAGAAGATCTACAGGACATGATGAATAAGCTGAATGTCGAATGCAAAAACTATGGAATGTCACTAAACACAAAGAAAACTAAAGTAATGATCATTGAAAAAACACCAGGAACTGTTTGTAAAATACAGGTGGATGGAGAAAAACTTGAACAAGTGAAGGAGTACATGTACCTTGGAAGCTGGATCAGTGAAGGTGGAAGAGCTAACATGGACATTAAGAGAAGAACCGGAATTGCAAAGGGCGCATTCTGGAACCATAAAGAATTATTGAGAAGAAACATAAGTTGGAAAACGAAGACCAGGATTTTGGAAACGTATGTTATGTCAGTCTTTTCATACGGAGCAGAAGCATGGACGCTGAATGAAGAGGCAAAGAGGATGATAGACTCTTTTGAAATGTGGACACTGAGGAAGATGCTGAAGATAACATGGAAGGATAAGATCAAGAATGAGGAGGTACTGAGAAGAGCGGATATGCAAGGGGGACAGCTGCTGGAGAGGTTGAAAAAGAGAAAGATGGAGTTGTGCGGGCATGTTCTGAGAGGATCCAGCGGGGAGATGTTCAAGAAGGTGGTGATGGGGAAGGTGGATGGAAAGAGAGGAAGTGGAAGACCAAGAAGAGGCTGGGTAGACGATGTCTGTGATTGGAGTGGAGTGAGAGGCGGAGTCACGGAGTTGGAGAGAAGAAGTGGGGACAGAATGGGTTGGAGAGTGATAGGCAACCTTCGGAACGAAGAAGCCACCTAATGATGATGATGGGTACCTTGGTCGTGTATATGTACTGTAGGGGGATATAGTACTTATATGTACTGTAGAGGGAAATAGTACTTATAGCTGTAGGGGGATATAGTACTTCTATGTACTGTAGGGGATATAGTACTTATATGTACTGTAGGGGGATATAGTACTTATATGTACTGTAGAGGGAAATAGTACTTATATGTACTGTAGGGGGATATAGTACTTATATGTACTGTAGGGGGATATAGTACTTATAGCTGTAGGGGGATATAGTACTTCTATGTACTGTAGGGCAGATATAGTACTTATATGTACTGTAGGGGGATATAGTGCCTATAGCTGTAGGGGGATATAGTACTTATACTTACTACTGCTGTGCCCAACACTCCATTTTAAACCGGTTATTACCTAATGCTAACGTTAGCAGATATAGACTGGTAACATTACAGCTTGGCGTTAGCCTAATGCTAACGTTAACGTTATCGTTAATGTTGTTATTGATTGATTGATGAGTTGGCGTTAGCAGAATAGACACAACGTGAGGTAATCACCATCCATTTTAAACCGGTTATTACTTAATGTTAACTTTAGCAGATAGACGCGAGACTGGTAACATTACAGCTTGGTGTTAGCCTAATGCTAACGTTAACGTTATCATTAATGTTGTTATTGATTGATTGATGAGTCTGCATTTAATACAGAGGTGCTGTCGGCATTTAATACAGAGGTGCTTCACAGCGCTCACAGCGCGGCGTTTCCAATATTATAAATACGGAAACAGCTGTTCTGCGAGGAAGTTAGCGAAAGAGCTGTAGAGCGTCGCATAACGTGCGTCGATAAGGGGGCGTGTAATAGGGTAGGGTCACATGGGGTCAGTGGCCAATCAGAGCAACGCGGAAACGCAGTTCTGTTGTAGAAGGCATTCACGCCAACCGGGAGCATCGGGAAGCGTGTAGCTTATTGCCAGCGGAAGAGTGCAAGAATGCTTCCGCATTCGTCACCGCACGCCAGTACGGTAATGCGCCTTTCCTTTCGCCCCGCTCAGACAAATACATGTAGTACATTGCAACACAACGCAGCATTTCCGCGTACATTGCAACGAATCACTTGGAGTTTGAAAGTGATATCAGAAGAAACTACTCAACCTCGGCTGTCTTTAACTATGAGTGAACACAACGCATTGTAACGTTAACGCAGCTGTCAACTGTACTTTACTATGGAATATACATGTATATTATCGCGACGCGTCGTCACAGACTAAACAGTGTTCTGGATTTTCCTACAATGGATTATTGATTGTAAATTGAACCCTTGCACTGAAGAACCATTATGAATCTGTGTTAGAAAATGTTTTGGATCTAAATCACTTGGAGTTTGAAAGTGATATCAGAAGAAACTACTCAACCTCGGCTGTCTTTAACTATGAGTGAACACAACACATTGTAACGTTAACGCAGCTGTCAACTGTACTTTACTATGGAATATACATGTATATTATCGCGACGCGTCGTCACAGACTAAACAGTGTTCTGGATTTTCCTACAATGGATTATTGATTGTAAATTGAACCCTTGCACTGAAGAACCATTATGAATCTGTGTTAGAAAATGTTTTGGATCTAAATCACTTGGAGTTTGAAAGTGATATCAGAAGAAACTACTCAACCTCGGCTGTCTTTAACTATGAGTGAACACAACACTCTAACTTACCATGTTTAGATAATGAAGTACTCAACCTCTACTGTATTTAACTATGAGTGAACACAACACTCTAACTTACCATGTTTAGATAATAAAGTACTCAACCTCTACTTGTCTACTGTCTGACTGAACACAACACTCTAACTTACCATCTTTAGATAATGAAGTACTCAACCTCTACTGTATTTAACTATGAGTGAACACAACACTCTAACTTACCATCTTTAGATAATGAAGTACTCAACCTCTACTGTATTTAACTATGAGTGAACACAGCACTCTAACTTACCATGTTTAGATAAGTACAGTTGACAGCTGCGTTAACGTTACAATGTGTTGTGTTCACTCATAGTTAAAGACAGCCGAGGTTGAGTAGTTTCTTCTGATATCACTTTCAAACTCCAAGTGATTTAGATCCAAAACATTTTCTAACACAGATTCATAATGGTTCTTCAGTGCAAGGGTTCAATTTACAATCAATAATCCATTGTAGGAAAATCCAGAACACTGTTTAGTCTGACGCGTCGCGATAATATACATGTATATTCCATAGTAAAGTACAGTTGACAGCTGCGTTAACGTTACAATGCGTTGTGTTCACTCATAGTTAAAGACAGCCGAGGTTGAGTAGTTTCTTCTGATATCACTTTCAAACTCCAAGTGATTCGTTGCAATGTACGCGGAAATGCTGCGTTGTGTTGCAATGTACTACATGCATTTGTCTGAGCGGGGGGCGAAAGGAAAGGCGCATTACCGTACTGGCGTGCGGTGACGAATGCGGAAGCATTCTTGCACTCTTCCGCTGGCAATAAGCTACACGCCATCGGGAGCATCAGAAGAAGGACGGGGCTTATGATGTAAACAAGACGAAAGTCTTTCCTGGTCTGCATCCCCTTAACAATTGTGTGTATTGAGCCGTACTGTATTGTACCCATTCTGCAATCTGTTAATAAAATGTTCAATCAAACTCCAGGCTGCGGATGGCAGCACTCGGACCGGCCTGCAGGAAGGTCACAGGGGACATACAGATTAGAGAATATAGACAGATTAGATTCGATTACATTCAAATGTATTGTCATCATTATACAGCACAAGTACAGTATACAAAAAGAGGGTTGACACAGTTTGACCAAGCCGGAAGTACTGCTACTGGGAATAGGCAAACCTAGTTAAACTGGACCCGGATACAGTAGGCTACATTCTTATTATTGTATTATTCTTATTATTGTATTATGCACAATCGTTGCGGGCAAGACCCCCCGCATTTCACTGTATACTTGTATGCCGTGACAAATAAAACTCTGGACTTGACTTGACTACATGCCAGTGGGGATATATAATACATTTGTTTATTATGATGACACATGTAAACAACTGTGTGTTTAGATGTGTGTCTGCCTCGCCTGTATGGTTGGCTGATGTGACAGCAATGGACCCAACCTATATATTAGATTAGATACAAATGTATTGTCATCATCATACAGCACAAGTACAGTACAACAAAAATAAGTTTGGCACCAAACCAGAGTGCAAATGTAGCAGTAAAGTGCAACAGTAATATACAATGTACAAACTGGGTATAAAATATATAAATTACTACTACTGAGTGTAGTGCTAATCAGATGTATGTACAGAGTTGTAGTATATAGTAGTAGTATGGTTGGCACCTTGCATGGTTACCTTCGCCGTCGGTGTGTGAATGTGAGTGAATGGGTGAATGTGAGGAACAAAAATTGTAAAGAGCTTTGGATAAAAGTGCCATATAAAATGTAAATGCACCATTTACCATTTTACCATGTAGTATTAATATGTACAGTGATACAGGTATAAAACAGTATGGTAGTAGTCATACTGGCCATCAGCGTAACTAGTAAGAGTAGGATATGTACAGATATAGATATAGTATAGATATAAAAGGACTATGTGCAAGTATAAGTACAGACATGTGTGGATGGAATTTCCCCAAGGGGATCAATAAAGGAATATCTTATCTTATAGATATGGTAAATTGTAAAAATGGTGCATGTATGTATGTAAATGGTGCATTTATATAGCACTTTGATCCAAAGCACTTTACAATTTCCCTCACATTCACCCATTCATTCACACGCAGACGGCGGAGGCAACCATGCAAGGCAACCTGCTCATCAGGGGCAATTAGGGGTTAAGTGTCTTGCTCAAAGACACTTCGACACGACACCCTGCCCGGGAGGAGTGGGAATCAAACCGGAATTTGAACCGCAGGAACCTTCTGATTATTACCAGACGACCGCTCTACCTCCTGACCCACTGTCGCCCCTATAGATATGGCCTCGCAGGTAGACAGATGGACATATCGATTGATTGACTGATCCATTGGCGGACAAATGGACGGACGGCAGACACTCACCAGCAGTGAGCCTATACTGTCCGGTCTCTGTCTACACATGGAGCAGACACTCACCAGCAGTGAGCCTATACTGTCCAGTCTCTGTCTACACATGGAGCAGACACTCACCAGCAGTGAGCCTATACTGTCCAGTCTCTGTCTACACATGGAGCAGACACTCACCAGCAGTGAGCCTATACTGTCCAGTTAGGGTGACCAGATGCAAAAAGTCCAAAAGTGGGACAACAGTAAGATTTTGGTGGGACAAAGTGGGACAACAGTACGATTTTGGTGGGACAAAGTGGGACAGATAGATAATGTACATTTTTTTATTAGAATAACTGCCATGGTCTTCACTGAATAGATTTAAATCAAAGGTTAAAGGTTAAATCAAAATAAATACAAATTAAATACCACCTAACATCTGTTTTAAATATTCAAACGTCATCACTTGACAGGAATGTCTTGTGTTTGATATTCCCTGTTAACACAGAACTAGGGAAAACAGTGTAGTATAATACAAAAATAATAATACAAATAAATTGTGTTTCTATATTAGAATAACTGCCATGGTCTTCACCGAATAGATTTAAATCAAAGGTTAAAGGTTACCACAGTCGGCTGACCTGTATGAATGGGAGTGTTGTACTGTGTGATAGACACTTGTTATCTCAGCTGCAGTGACCTTGTCCGTCTGGCTATCATTGTTTGGTTTAAAAAGAAACGTATCCATAGAGCTGGATGTTTCTTTTTGGTGAGCCACTTTCAAGTGAGACTCACATCCACTGTGGCGCTTCAAGTTGTATTCTCCTCCATGCGCAATTGAAAACGAACTATGACACAAAACACAGAAAGCCTGCTGCGGATTGCCTGCCATCTGCCTCACCCAGTCATGTGTCGTTTGCCAGTCTTGGTTGTAACTGCAGGTCCGTTTCTTTTTACTGCTTTCCATCTTGAACTAGTTCGCTTGTAATGTTGTTGTGTTTTTTTTTACCAATCAGATTTGCGATATGAGGTAGCGTCACGACTCAGTCTCAGTCACGTCACAAGCAGGCAAGCAGCACGCTAAAGTACTATAACCAATCAGAGCAATGTGTGTGGACAAGAGGTGGGTTGCTACGTTTACTGTCTGTAGGGAGGGGCTTTTAGACGCATGTTTTTTTTGGCTTCGAAAAGAGGGACATCCTCTCAATATGAGGGACGCGGGACATTTGGTCAAATGGTGGGACAGTACAACCAAAAGGGGGACACCTGGTCAGTGGTCACCCTATGTCTACACATGGAGCAGACACTCACCAGCAGTGAGCCTATACTGTCCAGTCTCTGTCTATGGAGCAGACACTCACCAGCAGTGAGCCTACTGTCCAGTCTCTGTCTATGGAGCAGACACTCACCAGCAGTGAGCCTATACTGTCCAGTCTCTGTCTACACATGGAGCAGACACTCACCAGCAGTGAGCCTATACTGTCCAGTCTCTGTCTACACATGGAGCAGACACTCACCAGCAGTGAGCCTATACTGTCCAGTCTCTGTCTACACATGGAGCAGACACTCACCAGCAGTGAGCCTATACTGTCCAGTCTCTGTCTACACATGGAGCAGACACTCACCAGCAGTGAGCCTATACTGTCCAGTCTCTGTCTACACATGGAGCAGACACTCACCAGCAGTGAGCCTATACTGTCCAGTCTCTGTCTACACATGGAGCAGACACTCACCAGCTGTGAGCCTATACTGTCCAGTCTCTGTCTACACATGGAGCAGACACTCACTAGCAGTGAGCCTATACTGTCCAGTCTCTGTCTACACATGGAGCAGACACTCACCAGCTGTGAGCCTATACTGTCCAGTCTCTGTCTACATGGATGGAGCAGTCTGCTCTCCAGCGTTCTGACATATTTCTCTGCAGGTCACAGTTCTTTAACTCCTGGATCAGAGTCTGCTCACAGTACTCCCTCGCACTCTGTAATCACAAATACAGTGATAGTACACAAACTAGTAGTATACAGTGTTGGTTGAATGGTTCACTACATGTTTTATTAGGATCACCATTAGCTGTGAAATGTCCACTATAGTCTTCCTGGGGTCCTCACAAGAAAATAATATAACAGAATACAAATACAGAATGTAATTAACAATACAATTAAAACGCTTATATTAGCTTAAATCACATCTTACTACATCAGCCTTATTTACATCATTCAACTAGTTTAACAACATTTCGCAGCACTTGGGGGCGAAGGGGGGACGCATGGAGACCAGTCATAAATGTACATTTAATATATGATATGAATTAAAGGAACACGCAAATCTTATGGGACATGCGTTCACCCTCTTCTCCAGAGATAGCCATAGCTTTCTACTGAATGCACAGAGGAGATTGTTTGAGGAGGAGCCCGTTCACTGGACTTCTTCACAAGCCCAACATGTCATAAAATCACAAAACAAATTTGATTTAAATTCATATATATTTTCTTTATTATTATTCTTTTAAATTCTATTTATTTCTGGGCTCTCTGTATTTTTCACCCATCCCAATTTAGTCGTTATGCCAATTCCCTTCCTGGTCGTTGCGCGCATTGCCCCGCTGTTGGCCTGGGGAGGGTGTAGAACTACCACATGCCTCCTCCGATACATGTGGAGTCGCCAGCCGCTTCTTTTCACCTGACAGCGAGGAGTTTCACTGGGGGAACGTAACGCTATTTCCCCCAGATCCCCTCCCTGCTGAACAGGCGGACCGGTCGACCAGTAGGAGTCGCAGTTTACAACGACCAGGACACACACCCCACCGGCTTCCCACCCGCTAACACTGCCAATTGTGTTTGCAGTAGGGATTACTGACCAAGCCGGAGGTACCGCTGACAGCTGGATTCAATCCCAGAGTCTGCTGTGCTTAGTCCACATGTTTCCCCAGGTTGAGCCTGACCTGTTCCCTAAATCATACACACCCACCACACATCATTCTGGGTCAGTCCAGTTGTTGCTCCATGTTTTGCTGTAATCCCGGGAAAGATCATTGAGTGCAAGCTCTCATTTAACTGCAGTGTGATTATTAACTCAGATTGTGATAATTGTTCTCAATGTACGGTCGTTTGGGTGTAGTTGAACTACTTTTCAAAGTGTTAATTTTTTTTGAGAGATGATACAATGAAATTAGGAAGTTATTTTCTTTGTGACGTAGCTTGTAGTTTGGTAAAACTACAGTTTTAGAGTTGTTTCCCCAACACTGGTATTATTATAATTATAGTAGTGTGTTGGAAAGGAGGGGGGGGGGTACCTGTTGGTGTTCCACTTTGAGCAGCAGTCTGTTGTTAAGCTGCTTGATGGCTGAGTTCTCCTGTTCCAAAGACTCCACTCTCTGCTGTAGGCCTATTGTGGCACTTCGATACACCTGGTCCCAGTCCTCATTCAGTTTCATCAGCTGAAACATCATCGTCATATATTTATAATTTAGTATTTAAAAAAATCTCATTCTATTATGCCTACTGTATATTTTGAAGAATGTCATGTTGTAATACTGGTAAAGGCTCTATCCCTTGGTGTCCAGCGTTGGAGTGAATACCTCTTTGTTGACTCTGCGTAGCTCCGTGTTCTTGTTGAGGAGCAGTACTTTCTCCTGGTCCCTTAATTAGGGGTTAAGTGTCTTGCTCAAGGACATTTCGACACGCTGCCCGGGACGAGCGGGAATTGAACCGAGAACCTCCGGATTACCAGATGACGAATCTACCTCCAGAGCCACTGTTGCCACTGGTATGGTTGCCTCTGCCGTTGTTTAGGGAATAGGACAGGTGGGACATGTAAGCCATAAGTTGTAAAGCGATTTGGATAAAAACGCTATTTAAGTGCAGTCCATTTATCATTACTACACCCCTAACCTAAACTACCGGTAACCCATATACCTTAACTAATCCCCTAACTCCAAAACGGCCTATTCTAAAAACTTTACTGACCATAACTCATTCACGGCCAATCACGTAATATTACGTGTTTGCTCGTCAACCGTTGAGCGCCAAAAGCGTAATATTACGTTTTTAGATAGTTTTTCTTTTTTTCTATTTTAATATCCTATACAGTCTCACGGACCTCAGTGTTACCATTGGAACTCATTCTGAGACCCAGAGAGTGCAATACCGACCGAATCCTGCTAGGTGACAGTATCGCCTACCCATTTGAAACCTTATTTCACACTGTGTGTTACATTGTATATGATCCGTGTGGAGAATTTGCAACCATGCAAGTTAAACGGTTCATCCGAGCACCTTGGAACACGTTCAGCACACTTGAGGCATATCTTGTGCCAGTTCATGTCAGGGACCCGATCGACATCAATACTGGAAATCGTGATCAGACAATTGGAATATTCATTTTGGGATACCTCCTAGTAAATGTAAGGACTATATGACATCAACCCTACTTTGATCCAACAATGATTTCCTATCGATCGCAATGATCATATGCAGGGCTTGACATTAACACCTGCCACCCGCCAAATGCAGGTAGAATTCGGCAGAATCCTCCCCGGAAGTCCGGGACGCAAGCGGAGATGTCAATTGAGCCGACTGTTGTGAAGGGCCAGATAAAAGCTGAGAATCTACATTTATTGTTTTATATACCTTGTATATTATTTATATATACATATGATTCTAATGTAGTGAGAAGGAGTGCGTCTAACAGAGCGTTGAGAACCACGTGCGCAGTGAATAGTAAAAGTGTCAGATTTAATGCAGTAACGTCAAGTTCGACTTAGCTTAATGTGAAGTAAAGAGTCGTTAATTTATTGTGTATCGTGCCAACAGCAGTTCGTTCGTGTGTAGCATTACCCAGCAGTTCGTTCGTTTAGCTAGTGGACCTTAGCCAGTGCACGTGGACTAAATACATTGGTACCAGCACACAAGGAGGCCTAGTCGGAGAACCTACTGGACATGTGCACAGGAGAACCGACGGCGGCGATTGCAGAACCAGTATTGGTTGGATTATATTGATTGTGGAACGTACTACCTGGAGAAGAGCATCATTAATCTCCACTGTCGTTTGGATTTAAACACCGTGAGGATCTACATTCGGGCTGGCCTCATGGACCGAGGCTAGCTGGCTATCATCATTGCTATTGGGCAATTGGATTACAGTTATTGCTTTTGATGCTGAGCTTTGGATTACAAGGACTGGCTTCTGTACGTGAATCCCCTTCTTCTTCAATTGATCAGACTGAGTATCCGAACATTCCTCTCTCCTCCAGAACTTACAACTCTGGGAGGAACCCCATTGTCTCCAGCGGTACCAGCGTTGCCCTCTATAATTGCCATTCTACGCCAGGCGGCGTTAGCCTAGTACCCCATCGTAGGAATTATTCTATTCCCATTGACTTATGCTACTGACTGACTTTATGCCTATTCTTCGCCATACAAGCGCGACCCTAATTCTCATATCTGTAACATTTACTGCATAATAATAAATACCCTCAAATGATATGTCTTTGTCAGTGCCGTGTTATTATGAGTGTCTGCCATATATTAGATGTACTGTCTGGCCAGTAATTAAAGTACATACCTAGCAGTGGTTTAATCTATCACAATCTTTAATACAGTCAGGGTTTTGTAACCCCTCAGTTACAATTGGTCCTTCGAGCCGGAGGGTATCAGTAATCTTAATATCATATTAATAATTAATAGACCCTCTTTGCGCCGCCCCTGTGCCTCAAATAGATTCGCTATCAGCTCTATCTTTAATCTTTCAAAATGTTCAGTTGCTATCGCTATTAGCTCTATCTTTAATTTTTCAAAATGTACAGTTGCTATTGCATGCACTCATCTGTGTTCCACTACACACATGAGTGCATGCTTACCAACTGTCCGTCTGCAACACTACTATCACCAACATCTAAGAAGGGAGATCCCCCCTTGAATGGCCCTTCTAAGGTTTCTCTCCTCCACACTGCCTGTGGAGCTTTTTTCCCTATTGTTAGGTTTTAGTGAGTTTTTCCTTACCTTCGCGTGGGGTATGTCTGGGAGTGCTTGCATTCTTTCATTTATTTGCATTCATCTAAAAATGTTTGGACCTTATGGTGTTCCTGTTCTGTTCTTGACTTATTGTTATGTTTTCTTCTTGACTTGTTTAAAGAAGATCTGTACGGCCCATGGGGACATTAACGTGTGTTGTCGGGCCCTATAAATAAATTTGATTTGATTTTGATATTGATATGGCCAGCGGCGGACACTCTCCAGACGGCTCTCCCAAACTAGAGCGCCCTAGGCGCAAACGTCAGCCACCTCCACACCTGGAGGACTATGCTTTCATTTTACCTCCTAGCTTATCCAAAAAGACGTTAAGCACGGATAAAACTGATAGCTTAAGCATGCCCAATCCTATCGACTTGTCGGCCCCACCAGTAGAGACCCCAGTGGGTCCAAACGAAACTGACTTAGCTCACGGGGGGAACAAGCGGGACATGACGTGACTATAACCCAAGACAGCGCCACCGGGATAGACCCCGGAGCGCCCCAGGATAAAGAAAGCGCCACCGGGATAGACCCCGGAACGCAAGAGACCCAAGAGCGCGCACCCGAGATAGACCTCGGTGCGCACCCAAGAGAAGAGTACCGCGCTCAAGAGATGGACCTCGGGGCGCGGGAGACATCAAGAAGCAGCGCTTAAGAGATGGACCTCGGAGCGCGCCAAGAGAACAGGTCCCCACCAAGTCCTGTCAGCGCCCGATCACCTCCATCAGTGTCATCCCCCAGCGAGGCTGACCAGCGACTGGCACAAGCCTTGATAGCCACACTAACTGCATCAACAGAACGAGAGCGCCTCCAAGCGCAACAACAGAGTGCGCGCGAACAGTCTGCAGTGGAGTGCGACCGTCTCCAAGCACAGACACTTAGTGAGCGCGAACACTCTGCAGTGGAACGAGAGCGCCTCCAAGCGCAACAACAGAGTGCGCGCGAACAGTCGGCAGTGGAACGAGAACGCCTCCAAGCGCAACAACAGAGTGAGCGCGAACATGCTGCACTAGAAAGAGAACGTCTCCAAGCACAACAACAGAACGAGCGCGAGACCATCAGACTGGAAGAGAGGCGCCTCCAGGCTGAAGAAAACATTCAGCGAGACCGCACCAACGCGCAACGCGATGCACAGCGCGACGCCGCCAATGCACAGCGCGAGATGGAAAGAGACCGGCTGCAGGCGCAGATGGTGGAGCAACTACTCCAGAGGGTGACCCCTCACTCCTCCACCCGGAGCTCCCGGAGATCATCACGACACGGGTCGAGGGCACCTTCCCCTCCCCGACAAATCTACACGGGACCCAGCCAGCAGGAAGAACCTGCCTACGTCGCCGAGCCCCCTCCCCGACCAGTCTATACAGGACCCAGCCAACAGGAAGAACCTGCCTACGTCGCCGAGCCCCCTCTCCGACCGGTCTATATGGGACCCAGCCAACGGGAAGATCCCGCCTACGTCGCCGAGAAACTAACTAGAAGACTCCAGGACCTAGCGGAGGACGATGGAGGACATCCAGCCCACCAGCACGAACCTAATTTGGACCAGGAGGCCCAGCACAGCCCCGACCTCAGCCCCGAGCCACTGCGTTACAAACCCCCGACCCAACCCATGGGTGAGTTTAATACCCAGTCAGCACCAAGGAGCAGCACCTGGGGGCCCGGCCTCTGGTACCCACCCAGCTCTAACCCACGACCCCAC
The DNA here is from genome assembly GCF_963971535.1 of Notolepis coatsorum. Classification (NCBI taxonomy): domain Eukaryota; kingdom Metazoa; phylum Chordata; class Actinopteri; order Aulopiformes; family Paralepididae; genus Notolepis; species Notolepis coatsorum. The sequence goes on from NC_140180.1 coordinate 19,102,215, forward strand.
GTACGGGGAGACTCGCCAAGGAGGCCTCTCCCCCTACGCGCATCGGTGTCCCAGCCATCCATGGCATCTTACCTTGGAACACCCATGTTCCCAGATTTTACGTGTGAGGACAGAGCACAGTACACGGAACTACGCATGTGTTTAGAGACTATAATGTCCGATGTACACGACGAGTCTTATAAATATGCCATCCTCCTCAAGCACCTTAAAGTGCCCAGAGCGCATAACATAGCGCTGGCATATTCGAACTCAAGAACCCCCTACTCTGATGCTCTGGTGGCCCTCGACGCGCGCTATGGACGCATATGGGATTACGTGATCCAAGAAATACGAGATATCGACCGCCTCCCCCCAGCCAAAGACAATAGAGCACTAGATGACCTCTCTATCAAGGTACAATCCCTTGTGGGGATGCTGGGGTCACAAAAGGAGAAAGGGAGATATGAACTATATGCAAATTCCAACATGGAGCGGATACTGGAGAAGCTCCCTCCAGCCCGTCAAGAGCGTTTTCGGTGGCAGAGAGACCACCGTGACCCCCACGGCCCAGAACCATCCCTCCTAGACCTGGCTGATTTCCTCGCCAAGGAGGTCAGCAGTCTACGATTAGACACGTTCGTGTGGGGTGGCTCTGACCCTAAAGATGGACCGAGAAGGTTCAACGACAACCGCCGGTCCGTGACCGTGATGCACCAAGCCGAGGCCGTGTCACGGCAGACGAGCCACAACCCCCACACCAAGGAGAAGTGGAAGGCTGTCTGTCAGTACTGTGACAGTGAACACCAGCTGTCACAGTGCGACGCCTTCAAAGACCTAACCACAGCCGAAATAGGTCAGTGGCTTAAGGACAAACGCCGCTGCTTCCGCTGCGCGCGCGGCCACATGGCAGCCGAGTGCCGCCTGAAGAAAAGATGCGGCAAGTGTGACGGCGCCCATCTAGAAGTCCTGCATGAGAGCAACAAGCGTCCGCCAGGAATCTAAAGTAGGCCCGTCACGGTGATGTACCAGGCCGAGGCGGTGTCACCACAAACCAGGCCTGAAACCACCCCCTGGTGTCCTGACTGTCGCAGCAGACACGGGGACCCACGGTGCCACCCGTACTACCACGAGTCGGCGCCACCACCGACGAGTCACAATTGGTCCTTCGCTAAAGAGGAATGGCAGATCGCCTGTACTTACTGCGACGGCGGACACTGGCTGGCACAGTGCGACGAATACAAGACACTGAACCCCGCCGAAATTGATCAGTGGCGTGAGGCGTACATGGCGGGCGCCGCTCACCGCGCATCACTGTGCGGGGCCCACCAGCGAAGATTAGCCCGACAAGGCAACCGACCAACAGGAGTGCTCCACATAGACCCCAAGTATAGCGGGAGCCCCCGAGTGCTCATCAAAGTAGTCAGAGTGCTCCTGAGCTACGAGGACAAGGTCCTGGACACTTACGCCGTCCTCGACGATGGGTCTGAAAAGACTCTCCTCCTCGCTTCCGCCGCAGCCCAGTTGGGCCTGCGGGGTACCAAAGAAACAATGACAATCCGCACTATTCAGAGAGACCTAAAAACCATAAAGGGCAAGAACGTCTCATTCACAATAGCAGCGGTCGGGCAGCCCAAGAAGCGGTACAGCATCACTAAGGCATTTACAAGCCATAACATAGGTCTGTCGAGCCACAACTACCCCATCCCACAGCTGATGGCGAAGTACGCGCACCTACGCAGACTACCTATACCGCTCATCGACGGCGCCACACCGACCCTGCTCATAGGCTCCGACCACGCGGACCTCATTGTCCCAATCGAGGCGGCCCACATCGGACCCAAAGGATGCCCAGTCGCAGTCAAGACCCGCCTGGGCTGGACGCTCCAAGGCCCGCTCTCCGGGCCTTCCAGCCAACCAACGTCCACACGCTGCCTGTACACAAAGGTGAGCGACACAGGCCACTCTCCCGTACAGCCCGTTGAGAGGCTATTGACATTAGACGAGAAGCCTGTGAGAGGACCGTGGGCTCAAGAAGAGGGAGTTCCGAACTCCACCCCCCTCAGCTGCGCTCCAAGGGACATAGCTGACCTCGAACCCAGCACCCCACACTACCTCTTGAGGGGGCGGCCGGACCCGGGCCCTCCTCAGACGGGGTACCGAAAGAACAAGAGGAACGGACGGAGGAGGTGGAGACACAACCAAGCACCGATCGACCAGTCTTGGGCCCGCTTCCTCCCAAGCTACCTACCATCCCGTCCAGCCCGTCAGAAGTGGGTAAAGGACAGGGACAACCTGAAGGTGGACACAGTCATTATGATCATAGACCAGTCACTACCCCGAGCTATGTGGCCGGCCGGCCGCGTAAGCAAAGTGATCACTGGTGCCGATGGGAAGGTCAGAGCGGCAGAAGTCATAGTCCAAGGGCGGACCTACACCCGACCCGTGGCGAAGCTGATAGTGTTGCCGGAGATCCCTGACTCCCCTGATGACGACCATGACCCACTGACTTTGTAGATTGCCCTACTCCCCACAACAAATATTGATCAGTTGACTGGACTATTAATCTGTCTCCCTTAACTAATTAGGTGCGGACTAATTAGGAGGCGGCTGTTGTGAAGGGCCAGATAAAAGCTGAGAATCTACATTTATTGTTTTATATACCTTGTATATTATTTATATATACACGTTATATCGCTTTAAGCCTGCGTGTAAATCCTAGTAATATTCACTTTCCTTATGGATAATGCCCCCTGACGGTGGCGCCAGGCAGTCTCGCACTCAGACAGGTTCAAGGGCGAGTCTGGGCTAGTCAGGACATGCCTTTGGCAGCGCATTGATTCCGGGCAAGTGGTTAGGTTTTGGCACTAAAAGCCACTTAAGTATATATAGCGCGGCAGGTGCGAACACCAGTAGAGTTGTTCATCACGTTCAGTGTGATTCTAATGTAGTGAGAAGCAGTGCGTCTAACAGAGCGTTGAGAACCACGTGCGCAGTGAATAGTAAAAGTGTCAGATTTAATGCAGTAACGTCAAGTTCGACTTAGCTTAATGTGAAGTAAAGAGTCGTTAATTTATTGTGTATCGTGCCAACAGCAGTTCGTTCGTGTGTAGCATTACCCAGCAGTTCGTTCGTTTAGCTAGTGGACCTTAGCCAGTGCGCGTGGACTAAATACATTGGTACCAGCACACGAGGAGGCCTAGTCGGAGAACCTACTGGACATGTGCACAGGAGAACCGACGGCGGCGATTGCAGAACCAGTATTGGTTGGATTATATTGATTGTGGAACGTACTACCTGGAGAAGAGCATCGTTAATCTCCACTGTCGTTTGGATTTAAACACTGTGAGGATCTACATTCGGGCTGGCCTCATGGACCGAGGCTAGCTGGCTATCATCATTGCTATTGGGCAATTGGATTACAGTTATTGCTTTTGATGCTGAGCTTTGGATTACAAGGACTGGCTTCTGTACGTGAATCCCCTTCTTCTTCAATTGATCAGACTGAGTATCCGAACATTCCTCTCTCCTCCAGAACTTACAACTCTGGGAGGAACCCCATTGTCTCCAGCGGTACCAGCGTTGCCCTCTATAATTGCCATTCTACGCCAGGCGGCGTTAGCCTAGTACCCCATCGTAGGAATTATTCTATTCCCATTGACTTATGCTACTGACTGACTTTATGCCTATTCTTCGCCATACAAGCGCGACCCTAATTCTCATATCTGTAACATTTACTGCATAATAATAAATACCCTCAATGATATTTCTTTGTCAGTGCCGTGTTATTATGAGTGTCTGCCATATATTAGATGTACTGTCTGGCCAGTAATTAAAGTACATACCTAGCAGTGGTTTAATCTATCACAATCTTTAATACAGTCAGGGTTTTGTAACCCCTCAGTTACACCGACTGTATGTATCTTAGTTGACAGTGGCACGGGACACTATACAAATTCCTGCGGTACTGTACTGGCCACCCTCTTCAGTCAAGAGAGCACTGCAATATGCTGCACATTATCAGCGAGGTCTCGTGTTCGTCGCTTAGTTTTTTTTTTTTTTATTATCTTTTCCCCCTCTCCTTTTTCCGAATTTTTTCTCCCATCCCACTGTTAGTCGTTATGCCAATTCCCAACCCCCTTCCTCGTTGTTGCGCACTCCCCCCTACTGTTGGTCCGGGAGGCTGGAGACTGTCACATGCTTTCCTCCGACGCATGTGCAGCCAGCCGGCAGCCAGCCTGGCAGCGCAGATTCTCACCGGGAGAGTGTAACGTGTGGGAGGTCACACTACCTCCCTCCAGATCCTACCCTCGCTGTGCAGGCGCCCCGACCGAACTGTAGGGGTCGCTGTCCACAACGCCCAGGACCCACCCATCAGCTTTCCCACCCCTAACACTGCCAATTGTGTTAGTATGAACGACCAGCCAAGCTGATAGCAACGCCGAGAGCTGGATTCGAACCCAGCGTCTCCAGCGTTGATGGCGAGCGCCTTGCCCACTACACCACATAGCCGCCCTTCGTCGCTTAGTTGATCAGCACCATGGACAGCTGCCCCAGATGCCTCTCTCTCTCTCTCTCTCTCTCTCTCTCTCTCTCTCTCTCTCTCTCTCTCTCTCTCTCTCTCTCTCTCTCTCTCTCTCTCTCTCTCTCTCTCTCTCTCTCTCTCTCTCTCTCTCTCTCTCTCTCTCTCTGTCTCTCTCTCTCTGTCTCTGTCTCTGTCTCTGTTTCTCTCTCTGTCTCTCTCTCTCTGTCTCTCTCTCTCCCTCTCTCTCTCTCTCTCTCTCTCTCTCTCTCTCTCTCTCTCTCTCTCTCTGTCTCTCTCTCTCTCTCTCTGTCTCTGTCTCTGTCTCTGTTTCTCTCTCTGTCTCTCTCTCTCTGTCTCTCTCTATCCCTCTCTCTCTCTCCCTCTCTCTCTCCCCCCCCCACACACACACTGAATAGATGCTCATTGTTACACATTGTACTTACCGCATTACACTTCCTTAACATTAACAATAACCCTAACTATATTCCTAATCCTAACCCTGGCCTTAAGCCTATGAGTCAATTCAATGCAGTAAGTACATTGCAACAATGACTAAGTACAATACTTGTTATACTGTCATTACACAAATAGCTACACAGGAACAGAGAATGTAAAGTGTGACTGTCTGGGTGGGTGGGATGTTCGAGTGGGGACAGATGTTATTGGATTAGATGTTATTTTATCACACACCACACTACTGACACTTTTTGGGTGGGGGCGCGACTCTGGGATTTTTGGCTGGTGAAAATGCTGAGTGGCTAGTGACTTTGGAAACAGTGGCTAGTGAGCCGAAAAGTTAATGCCAAGCCCTGATAATATGTAACGTACTCCAAAACGTATGCCGTTGCTGACGATCAGAGCATCAAAAAACGACCCCCCCCCCCCCCCCCTTTGATGCATTCATGATGAAATGTGATGCCCACATGTATCACGTTAATATCATTAGATTATGTGTCAAAACGGTGTGAACATACTGGTACAGGACTACCTCCATCAGAAACAAGGTAGAACAGTCATGTCATACTTAATGGACAACATTAATATAATTTGGTCAATAGGTGGCAGTATAGGACTTGTGTTCAGTAACTTCGCCTTCTAGGGAACCGTACTTTGCTACCTACAGGCGCACGAGCCGAGCTGATCCTCACAACTGAGAGGATTCAGAACCAGTAACAATATGTCCGCACCTCCTTTTGTCCATGACTAACTACAACCTGTTTCATAGGTGGGTAATACATTACAAAACACACATAAAGGTTAACAATGATACATGCAATGTCGAGAGCACAATGAGGTGATGTTTGAGTCAAGTTTAAGATGACAAGTAAAGTGATTTAGAAGTTGACCGTCCATTGATGGTGCCGTGTCTCGTGGTACATTAAAATAGTGTTGAAATACAATTCCCCATTAATCATTAAAGTGTCGGAGCTAAGTATCTCCAAGGGGATTATAAAGGTTATGTTTGGGAAATATGTACTGTTTGAGTTGAAATGTTGTTTGGTAAATGAATATTGACATATTTGTTAAAGGTGGTTAAAGTGTTAAAAGGTGGTTTAGAGGACTAGAATTAGGCCACACTAGCTAGAAGTTAGTTAGGCACTGGAGCTGTCCCACGTGCTCTCTCTCTCTCTCTCTCTCCTTCTATCCCGCTCTCCGTTAAATGTAAATATAAATCTATTCCTTTGGGTTTCACCATGACCACGGTTTAACAAATTCCTAGTAAGGCTGAGATCGGCCATATATATATATATATATGTAGCAGTCTGGAAAATATGGTATATTATTCAGAACTGCTGACTGTGTTTATATCCCTTTTTGTACACAAAGACATTCTAACTAGTGTCATTGATTCACACGAACAATGACACAAACGCCCCGTCCAAAGAGCATATGAATACGGATCATAAATGACAGTATTGATTCATATTTTACAGTGCGTCCCCCTTGTGACTGGCAGGCGGGACCAGCAGGGGGCAGTAGCAGGCAGAGAGTGGCGGAGAGAGCTGAGAGATGATAAAGGGAGGAGCCGAGCGGAAGTCGTTCTCTTCTCGGCAGTGAACTTGACCACGAGAAGTCACGTCTAACGGGGGAGCTCTAGACAGCCCCGTTGCTGACATTTATGCCGGAGTGCCCCGTGGAACAGAGACGGGTGATAGGAAGTACTGGCTAGTGGATACGTTATCCTAGCAGTACCAGTGTTATGATATTATGAACATTAAGTGCAGAGTCGGGCACTAAGAGTCGAGTTATACCTAGTTACAGTGAGCGGTATAGGTAGCGTGCGGCTAAGGATCACAGTAGCATTGCTCGTGTTATACCTAGTTACAGTGACGGTATAGTCTGCGTGCCAGAGACGTACGGGACATCCAAGCAGTCTGCCCGGGCGTCAACAGCTGTCTGCACCGGAGAGCAGCAGCACACCTGCTCCAGGCTGCCTGCAGGACACGGGGAGTTCTTTACCACCAGCAGAGTTCGCCCAGCACCAGCTCAGCCAGCACTGCCTCTCTGCTATAGCTCCGCCTGCTAGCACCTGCGGCGCGAGTGTTCGACGCCATCTTGCCACCAGGACGGTGGTGGAGCGGCGCGGCCGCCATTTTGGTAGAGTAAACATTAGGGCTTCGGCGCCCAGGATCCTATCGTACATTACACAGTGTGTCGCAGCCTACGGGCGAAGCTGGTGTTTGCTAACCACAGTGCATAGGGGTACCCCATAAACAGTACATGCCGGCATTAGCATAGGGCTTTTGTTTTGGTAATTGTGGGCCCACACTTTGGTTTTATTTCCTTTTCTTTGAGCGTGATACAATGTGTGTGTAATATTACTTTCCCATCTATTTAACCCTTCCCCTCTTGGGGGTAAATGTAACGCTGCCATATAAGTAAAGCCTAAGAAGAGGTATTATTATTGGTACTAGCCCAGACGTGGGTAAGGAGTCAAGTATATTGAAGTCTACAATATCTGGGTCTATTAACTTTGGGTCTGCAATACCTGAGTCTATACTGTGTGGGTGTACAATATAAGTGTTTGCAAGGTATTGAATTACAACTTGAGTAATAGTAGAACTACCTTCCGTGGACCCATTGCTATTAAATATTTGTAGATGACCAGTCTTTAAATAACAGTAAAGGATGTAGATGGGAGTCTTGTGTGTGTGTCTTTCATTATTTCTAACCCTAACCCTAACCCTTTGCTACGGGTACTATATGTAATCGTAACCCCTTGCTATTCTACCTTTTCCATTTCCATTGTAAGGGTTCTGGTCGTCTCACATAAGGGAGGGTACTGCTTGCGGGGGGAACCCAGTTATTTCTCTACCATCCGGTCAGTAGGTGTGGGAGGGAAAAGGGGCAACTGTGGAGGGTGAGGGTGTGTTGGGGAGTACTGCGGACTACTCCAGAGAGAGGGAGGAAGACCAGAGTACCGGACCAGGTTTGTAAACCCTGGGCCTCATTCACCCCCACTACCAGCCTCCAGTTGACGCTCCGGACCCCAAAGACGGAGGTGCAGCTGGCCAGGGTGCTACTGTGTCTCGCTACCTATTGACCGCACCCCACAGTTCCCACGAAGCAGGGATAATCCACCCTGTTACATATATATATATATATATATATATATATATATATATATATATAAATGCACTTTCGATGCACATTTGATTAAAGGTTCAAACGAACTTGAGCTGGAACACAAATATGAGTGACACAGAGGTGTTTAGGTATTCCTGTGCACTATAGAATAGTGGATATGACTGATGATAAACAAATGATGATAAAGGTAACAGCTATTGATGATGTAAGGAATTGTTTGACAGACAATTAGAATGACAGTGTTATTAAAAGAAGACAGATGTTCTCTTCCAATATGCCTACAAAGGTTAACAGGAGAATGCTCCCTTTTCACATGCTTATATTTAAGACACCAAATATGCATAAAGACATCATTAATTACAATGTACACAGGATAATGCTGGATAACTACATTTGAAAGGAAAATGCAATTGAAGTGAACCAGGGTATCCTAAAAGGGTAGAATGTTTGTGTACTGTAATGATGAATATGCTTTTGAATTGATGACAATAACGGAACTATAATGGAATGTATTAAAAGTAATGTAAAATAATTGAACTAAGTGATGGTATAATGTTATAATGATTGATTGAAGATTCTCATGAATAAATGAGTGCTGTTGTAATAAACAACTGAGAGGATTCAGAACCAGTAACAACATGTCCGCGCCTCCTTTTGTCCATGACTAACTACAACCTGTTTCATAGGTTGAGCATATTTCTGCTATCAGGTGCCATATCCTGGTACCTGTAACAGAAACATAATACCTATTATATACACCTTTGATTTTGAAACAGTAACGTAGAAGGAAGAAAGCACACACACACATATGCATGCACCCCCTCCCAACACACACAAACAAACGGTACACCAAATATAAACATTTGTATCCCGAGAATGCAGGCGGTTCATTTCCATTAATAAGCGTAGACACATGCATGTGCTTTGGAACACCCACTCACATGGAGTGTGCACTCATAGAGAATCCAATGTGAGCCATTATGCACACCCACACAGTGTGGTTTTGGGCCACACCAAAAGCATGCCACTCAGATCTGTGCTCACACATGCACAGACACACACAGGCAAGCACTTCCTTTTATTAAGATACACACACACAACCCTTCGCATTTCCTCTTATTACCCCTTTCACTACCAAAGGGTTAAGGTCATTGTCTACAGCATGTATTTATGTACCGCATTTGCATATCTGTAGCCTCTGGGAACACTGACGCGACGATCCCTAGAAAATGTTGATTTCTTCGGATCCACTTGGATTACACCGAAATGGGAATATTTACACAAAAAGGCAAAACACTAATTAGGAAGTCTCGAAATAGCCATTGGAGAGTCAGAGCGGGGAGCGGAGGGGAGGGCTGAGCCTGGAGGGGATGTTTCACAGAGGAAAACAAGCGAGACGCCAGTCTACCGATGTCGCCCTGAGGGCTGCTGCTCGCAAACAGGCTTCACGGACGTTACAACCCTCCGACCGCTGGACACCGGAGCTGTATTGTTTCTGCACAGCCTCAAGGCTATACAACTCCCCCACACTATACATACAGTATACTGTACCTTCGCACCCACTCGTAAACAATGCCCTTCTCTGTCCAAACAGTGCTATGTGAGGGAAAAATACAATTTATATCCTCAAAGGTCAGGGCAGTGCAAAAATGGCAAGATGTGGGCTTTTTAAGGCCGTCTCCGGTCGCAATTACCATTTACTGCGCACGGCGTAACGACGAGTGGCTTCTCCAAACACAAGGGAAGTCGTTTTTCTTGCGTGCTGTTCGGGAGATTAGCTGTCAGTTGCATATGCATGTCATCATTGGGTTCCCATAGGAGTATAGCCTTGCTTGTTGCCAAAGGGATGTTTGGTGTACACACTGATTAATCAAAACGGGGGACTACTCACAATATTAAAATGTCCTGCTGAATGGATGTCGTGCAACCATCTTTCATCTGACTTGTGTCTGGGAAGCAGGAGGGAGCTCCGTCTCTTGTAGAGTCCTCCATAACAAGGGATGCGATAGTATAGTGATTATAGTCTGAGGAATTATCACAGTGAAACTGTGTTACCATTATTATCCTTTCATTTGTTTTGCAGTGTTATGGAGGGAAAAGACACATTGGCGTAATTAATCGTTTATTTTGGCCCTGCAACGATAGCGGGTTTTATGCTGCATAATAAAACACCCAAATTAGCTCTTTAGCAGACTGACAATAATATAGAATACTGCAGACATGCCGCTATAGATACCGTAGCCTCTAATGGGTGGTTAAAGGTTTTATAGATAGCGTTTTTATCATTAAAAAAAAAGAACAAATACATCCACAGAGCTTTTAGAAAGATGCGGGATAAAAGTATTACTTTCCCCTTCAAAAAATTATTCATTAATGAATTTATCATAAAAAAATGTTGGCGGGTCCAAAATGAATGTTGTTTTGCGTGCATGTATCCCCCCCTACTTCCCATTTCCCCATGTGGAATGTACCTGATTAGACAAATTACATGCTGGTGCTCTAGTGGCTGAAAGTTATCTATATAGCAATACGATTAGATCTGAATATAAAAATATGAGAGAAAAATAAACAGTGTAAACAATGCAGATGAGGGTTTGTATGCCCTATTGGTTTTATTATATGTTACAATAAATATAGGCAATAAAGAATTTTTATCTGAATATATATTTATGAGTAAGAGTATAAGTAAACAGTATACACAAGGTTCAGTACACACAATGTGCCCTAACTGGCATGAGTGCGGCACGGCAGTGTTTAACACTGTCGCCTCACAGCAAGAAGGTCCTCGATTCCTGCTTGGGGACCAGGTTGCCGGGTTGTGAGGTACCCAGGTAGGGTATCTGTCGGACCTTTCTGTGTGGAGTTTGCATGTTCTCCCGCCGTGCTCACAAGGGTTTCCCCTCCAGAAAAAGAGATAAACCCAAAGTAAAAACATGCAGAACAGATCGCTAACGCTGTCATGTCCCTGACGAAGACGGACAGGAGCACTTGGATTGGTCCCCGGGTACGGCCCCACGCAGCAAGCCATGTCTGCTCCCGGCTGCCCTTGGGGGGGGAAGCATGACGGGATGGGACAAGCGCAGAGACAAAATGTCACCAGTGACCCCAAAAAAAAAATGCATGTGTGTTCCTATATGTCGCCCATCGCATGCATGTGTTGTGAAGTTGCAAGTTGTGCTACGAATACTTCTTCAAAAGTCCAGTTTATATCCAACCAACCCAGTGGGCCCCAAGCTGTCTCATGAACCTCACTGATCCGAGTCCCTTTCCTTTCCTCTTCGACAGCAGACGTTTGTGACCCAGTTTTTGAAAGTTTTCATTCAGCGGATGCCTGCCGTCTTGGAAGGACACCAAGAGGCCCCTGCTTCTCTCTGCCAGTATGGCAATTTATTACAGTGGAGCGTGACAAAGGACTAGATAATATCTCTCCCTCTCCCTAATGTGGATCCGAGGAACATCAATCTAGATTTCTCGTAGCGAGGAAGTGGTCAGTGTCCTCTTTTTGTCGTAGGGGAGAGACAGAATAGTTGACCTATTGCAACATGGTTGTATAAAGGCAAACTATTTATCTGTGGATGTACTGTAGTCCGTCATTCAGTCAGTAAGTATAGTTTTATATGCACTGCCTAAAGGACCATATACCAGTCGAATTCTCGCCATTACCAGAGATTGTCGCTGTCTTAAGCCCTAGCCATATTTTCAGAAAAATACTAAAAGTACACACCCAAGTAAATGGAAGATTGCTCCACTTCTACAAGGTCCATTAATGTTCTAGGGACATCTATGGACCTCAGGGAATGTATTCCTAGTGTCAGATATTATTACAGTGTTATTGTTATATTGTGTCTGTTACTATGCTTGAGTAAATTGTAATGAACCAAACGAGAATATAAATTATTATTATAATTTTTTTTCATCTTTGATGGTGGGTCAGAGTTAGTGATAGATGTGAGAGTCAGTGATAGATGTGTGTTAGTTATATATGTGCGAGTCAATGATATGTGAGAGTCAGTGAGAGTTAGTGATAAATGTGAGAGTTAGTGATAGAGGTGAGTTAGTGATAGATGTGAGTTAGTGATAGATGTGAGTTAGTGATAGATGTGAGAGTTAGTGATAGATGTGAGTTAGTGATAGATGTGAGTTAGTGATAGATGTGAGTTAGTGATATATGTGAGTTAGTGATAGGTGTGAGAATTAAGCATTACATCACACGCAGGAGTGGTTTGTGACCAATAAACCATGCCTAGGGGTGGTTGTTAGGCCCGAGGCGCAGCCGAGGGTCGTTAGACCCCCCTAGGCATGGTTTATTGGTCACAAATCACGACTGCACGTGGTGTAAAGCTTTTATACAACTGCCAGATTCATCCAACCTTATTTCTATACAATAAACACACATTAATCGAAGATTTATTGAAAAAACCATCCGCCAGAAAAAGTAGTTCCCACAACTCCATGTGGAAGCAGCTTGAAGTGCATCCAACCAAACTAACACATCCAACTGTGTATTATTGGAATGATTGAGAGAAGTTGCCTCATGTGGAAGCAGCTTGAAGTGCATCCAACCAACTAACACATCCAACTGTGTATTATTGGAATGATTGATTGAAAATTGTATTACCAGATGCAGAATATAAAGTAGGTAAAACAAATTAAAACGTTTTCTTTGCCCTATAGGAAAAAAACGTTTTCTTCGCCCTATTTTTTTATTTATTTCTTTTAGCCTAAACTTAACCAGTTGGAAACCAGGGGTACAGTAATAAAATTAGCAATCAACCAATCAATCAATTCAATAGACCATGCTCACTTAAAACAGCGCTGCTTCTCTCTCAGTCTGACTCCCCCGCTGTTGCAGACAGGAGTGTGTGTGTGTGTGTGTGCGTGTGTGTGTGTGTGTGTGTGTGTCACAGTGTGTGTGTGCGTGTGTGTGTGTATGTGTGTGTGTGTGTGTGTGTGTGTGTGTGTGTGTATGTGTGTGTGTGTGTTTGTGGGTACGCCAGCGTCGGTGAGAGAGAACGCTGCAGTCAGTAGAAAGTAGGAAGGAAGAAATTTAAATCAATCAATTAATCTATCAATCAATCCGCGATTTCTCTTTTGTTCTAGATTGAGTCAAGACCCATCAATTACATCATCCAACATTGTTTAAAATACTAACACATTCCCCTTGACAGAATCGCTTCATATTTAGTCGTTATGGTGCTTTCAACATAACCATTTGTTGTCCGCGATCCTGTTTTCTCCCGGAGTGAGCCGGGGAGGGTTATGTGATTTGGTTGTGGGCGGGTCCTGAGCCCAGGACCGTGGATTGTTGCCAATAAAGACGTGTGAATGGCCAATCAGAATCGAGAAATTTGCATGCCGTTGTATAATTAGTGATAGATGTGAATTAGTGATAGATGTGATGTGAGAATGATTTAACACTACAGCCATAGAGAAAATGCGACTAATTCCCGCCAGGAACGGGTCAGATGACCCGACAGCTTATATGAGAAATATGAGAAAAACAGTGTAAACTATATAATTACCTCTGAATATTAAAATATGAGGTTTACCACAATGAAATGTAGGTTTGAGTGACATAAAAAAAAGTATATATATTTATATGTATATTTATATATATATATATATATATATATATATATATATATATATATATATATATATATATATATATATATATATATATATATATATATATATATATATATATATATATATATATATATATATATATATATATATATATATATATATATATATATATATATATATATAATAAAAAAAATTATAATTTGGATGGAAGGGCCACACATTGACGGGCAAAGAGCCACATGCGGCTCGCGAGCCACGGATTGGCCACCCCTGCGCTAGACGCTCGCAAAGTGCTGTGACTTTCGTCTGTTCCAACGGCCATGTGGAATAACGTTCTAAATCCATTTTCCTGAAGTCATTTTGAAATTTCAGAAACCGTGCCAGATAAAACAGGGACTTTTAGGAAAAGTCATTGAGTGACAGAGCTGGAGCTCGACCGAGTGACGAGGATACATTTATTGAAAATGCCTAGGGGTCATTTGACCCCTTGTCGGCTGTGCTAGTGTTATTATTGAACAGGGATGAGAAAATGGGGAAACTCCACAGTCATTCTCTGTTCCTCTTCTTGGCCCTGTCCCTTGAAGCATTACATACATCCACACCACTCTACTGTAGCTGTGCTATATCAAATTCAAAACATTATAAATTGTATTAGTGATACTATATATTATAGATAATCAATAAAAAAAAATGTGATAAAGACAATTTGGCCAAACTCAGGCTGTCGTCGCTTTTTGGTGTTTTCCATATATTCCACCAACCCTGGAGTGAAAGTGAAACACACGCACACCTTGAACACAGCACATTCATCATCAGGTCACAGTATAGGAGTATCTATATTTCCCAGGCATTACATACCATGACTCTACGTTCAATTCACGTTCCACTAGGGTCCGTAGGAGAGCGCCGTCACCCTGGGGAGAAGAATCTTCTTCTGCTGACGAGGATGATGATGACAGTGGTGACAGTGATAGCGGGCCTTCATCCATAGTCCTGAAGCAGGTCAGTCCAACTCAAGGCTGTTATGAGGCCACTCTTCTGTCTCGGTACTTGGTGGTCGAATATAAATATGACTATCAGTGTCTGTGGGTACAAACGTACAAAAACAGGAAGCACTCACGAACAACTGCCCCCCCACACACACACACACACACGCACGCACACGCACACACTCACACGTCATACCGATACGGTATATAATATAGAGAGAGAAAGTAGGAAGTCCTGACACAGTGACCAGGACTACATTTCTGCTTTGTGTTTTCTTTTCATGATGTGTAGTCAGTTTCTGTCAACCTTCCTCAATTGAAAGTGTATCGTATCTGTTTTCATAGTAGATGTAGGGTATAGTTGTCTCGTCGAAGTAATGCGTTCCAAGGAAGTTCTAAAGAGTACTGAAATAAGTAGAACTAACTACAAAGTAAATGAGTTAAGAAATAATAATACAAAATAATAAGAAAAGTGGGTTTTGCTAATATTTTGATCAGTCACTTTTAGTCCAAAGTTTGGGGATATCGCCTTTTTAATCATACCAACAAAGCCTGTGTCAGTTATGTCCAGAATTACTGTGATTTATTGTAAATGACAGATCTCATTCAACTCAATACTCCCATGGTCCACAATACAACTTACTAAAGTAAAAGCAGAAGTATGTACCTACAAATGTACTCAAGTAAAAGTAGGTGTTTAAACACACTCAAAAAGTAGTTTTACATACTCAACTACTCAACTCTAGAGTCTAACTATACAGTAACTAACCTCTGGTGGGCGTGACTGTGTTTGAGAGAGAGAGAGAGAGAGAGAGAGAGAGAGAGAGAGAGAGAGAGAGAGAGAGAGAGAGAGAGAGAGAGAGAGAGAGAGAGAGAGAGAGAGAGGATGTGTGTGTTTGAGAGTGAGAGAAAGAGAGAGAGAATGTATGTGTGTGTGTGTGTGTGAGGGCGAGAGAAAGAGAGATAATGTGTGTGTGTGAGAGAGAGAGAGAGAGAGAGAGAGAGAGAGAGAGAGAGAGAGGGAGAGAGAGAGAGTATGTGAAGCAAGTGTGTTTGTTTATGTTTTGCATTCCCATATGACGTGCAGTAGATAACACAGTTTACTGCCTCGTTAAAATTAGCAGCTCAGAGGAAGCCTAATAGGAATCATGCATACATTCTGCGTGATTATGATGTATATCTCCACTAGGGGATTATACATTTGATTCCATGTGTGTGTGTGTGTGTGTGTGCGTGCGTGCGTGCGTGCGTGCGTGCGTGCGTGCGTGCGTGCGTGCGTGCGTGCGTGCGTGCGTGTGTGTGTGTGTGTGTGTGTGTGTGTGCGTGCGTGTGTGTGTGTGTGTGTGTGTGTGTCAAGTCAAGTCAAGTCAAGTCAATTTTATTTGTATAGCACATTTCACAGGCAGGTTGATAAAAACAAAATAATATGATGCAAGATATAAGATTAAAACACAGTAAAGCAATGAAAGTAATAAAAACAGGTAGGACACAGTAAAACAAAGAGGATAGAAGGGCCAGGGGTCTAGTGGTGATTAAGTGGGGGGGAAGGCCAAGGAGAACAGGTAGGTTTTTAAAAATGATTTAAAAGCCTGCACAGTCTGGGCTGAGGGGGAGGTTGTTCCACAATCTAGGCGCTGCGGTGGAGAAGGCTCTGTCTCCCCTAGTCTTGAGCCTAGTTCTAGGCACCACCAATAGCAGCTGGTCAGCTGATCTGAGGGATCGGTGGGGGGTGTGGCGGTGCAAGAGCTCGGATAGATAGGGAGGAGCCATGCCATTTAGTGATTTAAAAACATTTAAGGCTAGTTTAAAATCTATTCTAAAACAAACAGGTAGCCAGTGGAGCGAGGCCAAAACTGGGCTGATGTGCTCATGTTTTTTTGTTTTGGTGAGGAGGTGCACGGCTGCGTTCTGCACCAGTTGTAGGCGGCAAAGCAGGGATTTGTCGATGCCTGTGTAGAGGGCATTGCAGTAGTCGAGGCGAGTGGTGACAAAGGCATGTATCACCGTCTCTAGGTTACTTTGGGAGAGGTATGCCTTTGTCTTCGCCAGGAGTCTGAGGTGGTAAAAACCTTTTTTTGACTACGGCGCTGACCTGTTTGTCGAATTTAAAATTGCTGTCGAAGATCACCCCGAGGTTCCTGACAGAGGTGGAGAGGTTTGGACCCAGGGGACCAAGTGCATCAATGAGGGGGGTCGGGGGGGGCACTATTAAAAACAATTACCTCAGTTTTTCCTTCGTTTAATGTCAGGGAGTTTTCAGTGTGTGTGCGTGTGTGCATGCGTGCGCGTGTGTGCATGCGTGTGTCTGTCTATCTGGAGCTAATCTAGACAACTAGTGGATGAAACTGGCCACACCAGCTGACCGCAAAGTGGATGTTCAATGTTGGCATAGTTTTCACACCAGTCAACAACAAGTATTTTATTAAAATGTATTTCTATTATTGTCCATTGAAATACATATTCAGGAAAATTTACACCTTTTGAACACAGAGGGCGATACTACACAGGTTCGCTGCTCAAAGCCTCAGGGAATCAGCTCTCTGGCCAGCTCAACATAGAAATGCCATAGTGAACCTATTGTTGTTACAATACATTGAAAACATTTAATACATTTCCATCATTGCCAATTTAAATAAGTCCCAACCCCTTTCATATCTCATGAACCATTTGTTGTAGAGACTTATGGCAAGTGTCAATGAACTTCAAGTTTAGTCGTGGTTTATTCCACTCAAATTGTTTTAAAGGTTTATTGCACCCAAATATTTTAAAGGCGTATTCCACCCAAATCGTTTAAAAGGCTTATTTCACCCAATAGTGTAGTAGTGTGTAATCATATAATAGTGTGTAATAGTGTCATAATTAGTGCTGTCAGGCGATTAAATTACAGGATTTGTAATTATTTAATCTAATTAATCGCATTTTAATCGCATAACCATTTTAGGCCTGATATTCTATATTCTATAATCATATTTCAAATTGCATGTGTCCGGATGGCAGAATTCACTACTGTATCTACATAACCTTCTGTTTAATCATCTTTGTAACTGAGGGGTACAATTCCCTGACTGTATTGTTAGATATGATACTTACTACCACTACCTCTTGTACTTTAGACTCTGGCCACCCAGTACTAGGTATAAATAATTATGATAAACACTCCCACCTGATGAAAAGGATCCAACACAAATGTACCAAGTCGAAAGTCTGCGTTTAATAATAATACATAGCAAAAGGTATGTACAACGATCACTTAATTACATTTATGATTTGAAATAGTATGCACTTTTATGGCAAATGAGTATTCGTAGGTAGATCAATATCGAATGTCCAATCTCTGATTGCGCAGGAAGCAAATATACAACCTGGAATATTTAGGGAACAATAGCAATGATACTTGAATGATTATATAGCTGGATACACTAGGGGAAGGTTCCGACTGCTTGTAGGACAGCTGGAGGGGGGGGGGGGGTAGAGTCTGGCTGTATCCCGTCTGGCCGAGGGTATCCTGGGAGAGCCCACAGTCGTGCGACCCGGTGCCCAGCGATCCTCGATCCACAGATGAAAGCAGTTGGACTCTCTGTGGCCGGCGTCCTCCGGTCCACGATGGAGAGACGTGAGGCGACCTCGTCGTGTAGAGCGTCTTCTCACCTGTCGTCCTCTCCGGGGGGGGTATTTCCAACACACCGCAGTGTTGGCCTTTATCCATAGAATAATCAAAGTACTCAAAGCATAATCCAAGCCGGGGAAGGCTAGCCGTCGTCGGTAGAATAATCCAATATACAGGTCCACTCGCTCTTTGGCCTGGAGCTCCTCGGGTGCAGCTTCACGTGGGGTCAACCACCCTGGATAAGCGTCCAGCTGATGCCCGAAACGATGGGGGTGCTGATTACTATAGAACTCTTACCGCACGAGGCACTACATATGAATAGACTATTATTAGCTTAATAGAATACGTCCAACTCGACGATATAGTGCCAAATATGACTATTCAAATATTAATATACACGATGTCTCAATGCCGATACTGGGCCGAATTGGCCTTACTGCCCACACGTGGTTCGCGGGGAGGCTTTTGCGTCTGTCACTCTGTTGGAGGGTAAGGAACTGGACTAAAAGAAAGCTCTACTTTAATAGCGCAGTATATATACGCACTATGAACAAATAGTACCATTAGTGGTGCGGTAGACATATTCCTACGCGGAACTAGGACTTGTCCATACATGTTGAGCGGTACGATTGAACCTGGTCTGAGGGGTATGGCGACCTGGCACCAAGGTCTCGTCCAATGGTAGAATGGAGACTATTATGGGATGTTCAGTAGACTAGAAGGGATATTCAATGCATATTGTACAAGGAATATACAAGGGATATCAGGGGATATACAAATACAATTAAATATATATATATAAATAAATATATATATTCGGTTTAATCTGATCCTTCAGAACAGCCGCCCCCTAATTGGTCCCAACCCAATTAGTTAAGCAGAGACAGATTAACCGCACTGTCTACCACTCAAGGGTTCGCTGTAAGGGTCAGTCAACTCACAAAGTCATAGGGTCATGGTCATCATCGATTGTGTCTGGGAGTCGGGGCAGTTCTATGAGCCTCGCCACAGGACGGGTGTAAATGCGCCCCTGGACGAGTACTTCAGCTGCTCGGACCTTGCCATCGGCACCGGTGATCACTTTGCTTACGCGGCCAGCCGGCCACATAGCTCTGGGTAGTGACTGGTCAATAATCATGACGACTGTTCCTTCCGTCAAATTGTCTCTCTCTTTTACCCACTTCTGGCGGGTCTGTAGAGACGGTAGGTAGTGCAGTAGGAAACTGCTCCAAAACTTGTCGGCTAATACTTGGCTGTACCTCCACATTCGTCGGCCGTTCGCTTCTTCAGGCCGGTACATTGTCTGGGGTAACGCGGGATCTAGCCGCCCCATCAGGAGGGTGTTGGGGGTGACTGGGTCGACATCTGCTACATCACTGGAGACGTAACCGAGGGGCTTTGAGTTCAATACTCCCTCAATCTCCGTGAGGACTGTCATTAGGACTTCTTCCGCCACAGTCTGGGCCCCAAGTACTGCGTACAGGGCTGTCTTTATAGAACGTACTTCTCGTTCCCAAGTTCCACCGAAGTGGGGTGCGTTTGGGGGGTTGAATTGGAAGTCAATCTGGGCTGGAGCGAGGTGGGTCTTAAGTTCTGGGCCCATAGCTTGGAAGCTCTCCCTCAGCTCTCTTTCTCCGCATTTGAAGTTTGTCCCGTGATCGGACAATAATGTAGACGGTTTTCCTTTCCGTGATGTGAATCTTCGGAAGGCCATAAGGAATGAGTCTGCGCTCATGGTCGGAAGGAGCTCGATATGTATCGCTCTGGTGGTCATGCATTTGAATACAATACCCCACCGCTTCTCGGTGCCTCTTCCTTTCTTTATGTGCAGCGGGCCAAAACAGTCCATGCCTGTTGAGTGGAATGGCTTGTCGCCGAGTCGGAGGCGACATGGAGGTAGGTCAGCCATCCGTGGTATGCTGGGCTGCGCGCGCCACTTTCGGCAGTCTAGACAGGTTCGCTGGAAGCGTCGCACCGCCTCTCTTCCTTGAAGTATCCAGTAACGACGTCTGATTTCCGCGAAGACTCTCTCTGCTCCTGCGTGGTGTACATCCTCGTCGTATTTCTTTATAATCAGCTCTGTGACCTTGTGTCGGCTGTTCAATACGATCGGGTACTTAATGTCATCCGGTAAATTGGGGGCTCTCCGCAGGCGACCACCCACTCTGATGAGGGTATGTGTGTCACTCTCGGGGGCCAGATGAATCAATCTGCTGTCTGATGGGACGGGCTTTCCTCCCTGTAGACAGTCTAGTTCATCGGGGAACGAGTCTCTCTGGGCTCGTTGCAGTAGAAGCAGTTCTGCTTCCTCGTAGTCAGCTGCTGACATATCAGCGGGGGACTTAATCTCTGGGTGGTGCCGCAGGAATGTCCGTTGCTGCGCACTCTCTATGGTAATGCAATCGTCTATGTTGGGGTCTGCGGAGACAACAGTGCTCAATCCACAGAACATGGGTTTCTTATTCTCAGCCTCCTCGTCACTTGCTTCCCTCGGGGTGGGCGTGGGCCAATCTCCTTCCGGGAGCTTGAGGAATGCTGGTCCGTCACTGTAGATGTTATGACGGGTTAAGTCATCTAGGGACATTCCCCGGGTGATGACGTCAGCTGGGTTGTGTTTTGTATCAACATAGCGCCAGTTTGCTTCTCCGGTTAACTCTCCGGTTAACTCTTGAATCTCAGTGACTCTGACTCCCACGAAGACTTTGTATTTGCATGAATCCGATTTGATCCAGGCGAGTACTGTCGTGGAATCTGACCACAGGATTGTTCTATGCACCGGAATGGTGAGCTCACGTTGGATGAGCGTGGCTAGATGCGCTCCTGCGAGGGCTGCGCAGAGCTCTAGACGTGGGATAGACTGTTGCTTGCGTGGGGCTATTCTCGAGCGGGCGAGGATGAATGCTGTGTAGATCTCTCCCCCCTCTTCTTGGGCCCGCAAGTAGGCTACTGATCCGTAGGCGACCTCGGAGGCGTCACTGAAGACGTGTAAATCCATTTTACATGTCTCTGGCCTCACCGTGGGTGGGAAGTAGCTTCGGCGTATATTAACGCCTGGGAGTGAGTGGAGTTCCATCTCCCACTCTCTCCAGGTGGATGCAAGGTGTGCGGGAATGGGGTCGTCCCAGCCCTGGTCCTTGTCCCACAATGCTCGTACAATCATCTTTGCCCTGGTGGTGTACGGTAGTATACATCCTAACGGGTCATATTGTCGGGCGAGTGTTCTGTACACACTCCGTCTGGTGGTCGGTATTGCCGTCGACCTTCCCTGCTCCGTGGTCAGGGGTTTGTGTCTATAGTGGAGCGAATCTGTTTTGAAGCGCCACACTAGTCCTAGTGTCATCTCTTGGGCTTCTCCTGGGATTGTGGCCATCCAGGTCTCGCTGCTCGCTGCCTTGTCCGCGGAGGAGAGGCTGCGCAGTACGTGCGGATCGCTGCTGGCCCACTGCCTGAGATCAAAGCCGCCTTTGATCAGAGAGGCGCGGAGTTTATGTAGGAGAGCCTCGGCTTCTTCCTGGGTCGAAACGCTTTGTAGACAGTTATCTACGTAGAAGCTGTTCTTCACACTGTGTCGGACCTCTTCGTCCGCTGCTGGGTCCTCTGCGACATGTCTCTGTAGTGCAAATGTAGCACAGCATGGGCTGCATGTAGTTCCGAAAGGGAGGACTTCCCATTGGTAGATGGCTGGGTGCTCATCTCCTGGCCTCTCTCTCCATAGGAACCGCAACAGGGGCTTGTCCTCCTCTACTAATCTCACCTGCAGGAACATCCCTTTGATATCCCCGCTGATAGCCACCTTGTCCTGGCGGAAGCGGAGTAGTACGCCTAGTAGGGAGGGGCCGAGTGTAGGACCGGGCAATAGCTCTTTATTCAGATTTTGGGATCCGATCTGGTAGCTGCAGTTAAACACGATGCGGTCTTTGCCGTTGTGATGAACCTTGTGGTGGGGCACGTACCACGATTCAGTCGTCTGGTCGGCCTCTTTAATGTCAATCTTTGTGACGTGTCCCGCTATGATGAGCTTCTCAATCTCAGCGCGGTATACACTTTCTTGGGCGGGGTCCTTGGCTAAGCGCCGCTCTGTGTTTAGTAGGTACCGCTCTGTGGCGTCTTTCTTTGCGTGAAAGGTAGGCATCCCTTCCCGCCGCAGGAGTGGCGTGGCGTATCTCAACACGCCGCTGACTGGGACTCTCTTTGTTCCCGTCTCGAGGAGGTTAATGGCGTAGATGTCGTCTTTAGAGCGAATGTCTTTCTTTTCGTTCTTAAAGGGCATTTGTTCTAAGGTCCATAGCCTCTCTACATGCTGCAGGAGTGCGGTGTCTCCCTCTGTGACTCGGGAGTGGAGACAGCTAGTGGCTGTGGTTCGGTTGAGAGATTTGGCGAGTGGGCCTTGTAGAGTCCATCCTAGGCGGGTCTCGACTGCTGCAGGACAGCCTCTGGGTCCGGTATGAACCCGGTCTATCGGGACGATGAGGTCTGCATGGTCGGAGCCTATCAACAGTGTCGGGGTAGCACCGTCTATGAGTGGGATCGGTAGCTTGCGTAGATGTACATATTTCTCCATCAGCTTGGCTACGGGGTATGTGTACCGCGACAGTCCTATTTCTTGGCTGGTGAAAGCGTCTGTAATCCTGTACCGTCGCTCGGGCTGGCCGCTTGCTGCGATAGAGAATGAGACATTCTCGCCCTTTATCGTTTTCAAATCTCTTCTTATTGTCCGAATTGTCATTTGGTTTTCGCTCCCCCGCAGCCCTAGCTGGGCCGCAGCGGACGCGAGCAGAAGGGTCTTCTCTGACCCGTCATCAAGGACGGCGTAAGTGTCCATGACTTTATTCTGGTAGCTCAATGTCACACGGACTACCTTTAAGAGCACTCTGGCTCCGCTGCTGCTGGCGGGGTCGATGTACATGACGCTTGCTTTGCTGCTTGATGGTGCGGGTGGAGGCCGCCGTCTGTTACTGTCGTGGAGTATGTCCAGATGGGCTCCATCGCACCGACTGCACTTTTTCTTTAAGCGGCATTCGGCTGCCATGTGTGATTGCGCACAGCGAAAACAGCGTCTGTTGGACTTTATCCATTGACTCGCTTCCTCCGCATTCATCTTGGGGAATGAGTCACATTGTGACAGCCAGTGTTCTTTCTCACAGTAGGGGCACACTATCTTCCACTTCTCCTTTCTTGAGGGGGTACTGTGGCTCCTACTGCTTGGCACTGACTCCGATTGGTGCATGACAGTCACCGATCTTCTTCCATCATTTAGTCTCCTAGTTCCTTCTCTGGAGCCAGGGGTGCTCCGTCCGAATGTATCTAGCCGTAAGCTGCTGACTTCTCTCGCCAGGAAGTCGGCTAGATCGAGGAGGTTCGGTTCGGGGCCATTAGGGTCTCGGTGGTCTCTCTGCCGCCTAAAGCGCTCCTGTCGGGCGGGCGGTAGCTTCTCCAAGATCCTCTCTACATTTGAGTTGGCGTATAGTTCATGCCTACCCTTTTCCCTCTGCGCTCCCAGCATCCCTACCAGGGACTGCACTCTGATGGACAGGTCGTCCAGTGCTCGATTGTCTGTTGCTGGGGGTAGGCGGTCGATGTGCCTGATCTCCTGGATCACGTAATCCCATATACGTCCATATCTCTGGTCCAACGCTACCAGCGCTGCGGTGTATGGGGTCGTGGAAGTGGCGTAGGCGAGCGCTATGTTGTGCGCGCGGGGTACCTTTAAATGCTTCAGTAGTATCGCGTATTTATGGCGTTCATCAATGACATCCACCAACATTGTCTCCAGACACATGCGGAGCTCCGTATACTGGGCCCGGTTCTCCTGGGTGAAGTCTGGTACCATAGGTGTGCCAATGTATGACGCGGATTGTTGATACATCGGCAAGCGTTGGGGGAGAGGCCTCCTAGGCGAGTCTCCTCCTGCTCCTTGGCGTGGGCTGGTACCGGCTGTGTACCATGGCCCGCTGGTCCAGGTGCTGTTCCTCGGTGCGGGTCGTGCGTCGTGCTCACCCGTGAATAGCGTCGGGGGTCTGTAGCGCAGCTCCGCGGGGGTATAGCCTGGGCTGTACTGGACCTCCTGGTCCGGTAGAGTACTGTGCTGTCGTCGGGCGTGGTTCTCCTCCTCTTCCTCTTCGTCTTCCGTTAGGTCATCCAGGGCTTGTAGTCTCTGATTTAGCCTCTCCGCAGTGTATGCTGCTCCTTCCCGGTGGCTGGGTCTCGCTTGGACCGGTTGGGGAAGGGGGTCTGCGGGGGGTATAAACCTCGTCTGTTGGTCAAGTTCAGGGTCGCTTACTCGGCTAGGGGATGCCGCCCTGGAGTGATGTCTAGACGAGTTCCTGGAGCCTCTGGTGGAGGGAGGGGGTGTTGTCCTTCTGATCAGCTGTTCTATTAGTTGCGCTTGTGCTCTGTCGCGCTCGGCTTCGCGCTTGGTGAGATCCGATTCTCTCTTGGCACCGGTGGCGGCGCGCTGGGCGTCGGCCCGGTCTCTTGCCATATTCTCTTCCATCTGAATGCGTCTTATTTCCAGGCGTATGTGCTCTTCTTCGCTCCGTTGCTGTATCTGCAATCGATCGCGTTCACCCTGGAGTCTATCGCGTTCAGTAGAGGCTTTCAGGCTGACGAGGAATGCCTGCTGTAGTGTCCTCTCTGCCTCGCTGGGAGAAGACGGTTGTATAGGGGAGCCGTCCCTTGGGGTACTCCGTGCGGAGTCTTGGAGCTCTATCTCCACGGTGCTCTCCTCATCTTCTTCCGTGCCGAGTTCTCTCTCGGTAGTGTTGTCTTCCTCCCGGGACTCGTCGGGGACTACTTCTTCGGTATTGGCGGGGTGTAAAGTCATGTCTGGTTCCCCCTGGTCCCCACCGTGAGCTGGGTCAGTTATGTTAGAACCCATAGGGGCCTCTATGGTCGGGGTAGCCTGGTCGTTAGGGTTAGACATAATTTTACTTTCTAGTTTTACCGCGTTTACTGTTGGTAGAAGACTAGGTTGTTGACTGACAGCGTAAGCCTCTAGGTACTGAGGGAGCTGTCGTTTGCGCCGCGGGCGTTGTTGGTTAGGAGGATCGTTTCGTGGAGTGTTCATCATAGGCCATTTTAATATTAATAACACTATATTAATATTACACTGATTACCATCCGGCTCGAAGGACCAATTGTAACTGAGGGGTACAATTCCCTGACTGTATTGTTAGATATGATACTTACTACCACTACCTCTTGTACTTTAGACTCTGGCCACCCAGTACTAGGTATAAATAATTATGATAAACACTCCCACCTGATGAAAAGGATCCAACACAAATGTACCAAGTCGAAAGTCTGCGTTTAATAATAATACATAGCAAAAGGTATGTACAACGATCACTTAATTACATTTATGATTTGAAATAGTATGCACTTTTATGGCAAATGAGTATTCGTAGGTAGATCAATATCGAATGTCCAATCTCTGATTTCGCAGGAAGCAAATATACAACCTGGAATATTTAGGGAACAATAGCAATGATACTTGAATGATTATATAGCTGGATACACTAGGGGAAGGTTCCGACTGCTTGTAGGACAGCTGGAGGGGGGGGGGGGGGGTAGAGTCTGGCTGTATCCCGTCTGGCCGAGGGTATCCTGGGAGAGCCCACAGTCGTGCGACCCGGTGCCCAGCGATCCTCGATCCACAGATGAAAGCAGTTGGACTCTCTGTGGCCGGCGTCCTCCGGTCCACGATGGAGAGACGTGAGGCGACCTCGTCGTGTAGAGCGTCTTCTCACCTGTCGTCCTCTCCGGGGGGGGTATTTCCAACACACCGCAGTGTTGGCCTTTATCCATAGAATAATCAAAGTACTCAAAGCATAATCCAAGCCGGGGAAGGCTAGCCGTCGTCGGTAGAATAATCCAATATACAGGTCCACTCGCTCTTTGGCCTGGAGCTCCTCGGGTGCAGCTTCACGTGGGGTCAACCACCCTGGATAAGCGTCCAGCTGATGCCCGAAACGATGGGGGTGCTGATTACTATAGAACTCTTACCGCACGAGGCACTACATATAAATAGACTATTATTAGCTTAATAGAATACGTCCAACTCGACGATATAGTGCCAAATATGACTATTCAAATATTAATATACACGATGTCTCAATGCCGATACTGGGCCGAATTGGCCTTACTGCCCACACGTGGTTCGCGGGGAGGCTTTTGCGTCTGTCACTCTGTTGGAGGGTAAGGAACTGGACTAAAAGAAAGCTCTACTTTAATAGCGCAGTATATATACGCACTATGAACAAATAGTACCATTAGTGGTGCGGTAGACATATTCCTACGCGGAACTAGGACTTGTCCATACATGTTGAGCGGTACGATTGAACCTGGTCTGAGGGGTATGGCGACCTGGCACCAAGGTCTCGTCCAATGGTAGAATGGAGACTATTATGGGATGTTCAGTAGACTAGAAGGGATATTCAATGCATATTGTACAAGGAATATACAAGGGATATCAGGGGATATACAAATACAATTAAATATATATATATAAATAAATATATATATTCGGTTTAATCTGATCCTTCAGAACAATCTTCCCTTTATTAATTTGCTTAGATTTTTCAGGTCTGGTCAATTTTAGCATGGTGTTATTCACAGTCAAAGATAAAAAAAAAATTTCATTGATATTCTCATTTGGTTCATTACAATTTACTCAAGTACACAGTATTTCTGACACTGGGAATGCATTCCCTGAGATCCATAGATGTCCCTAGAATCAGATACCAAGAACATGCAAATGGACCATTTAAAAAAAAGTCTGTAAATATGTATTCTATGTTCTTATAGAATGAATGAGATTAAAAAATAATATAAAAAAAAATATATATATTTTTTTAAATACATTTTGAGTTAATTTTCATAACGCGATAATTTGCTGTGTAATTAATTAATCTAATTAACGCGATAAACTGACAGCCCTAATTATAATGCAATAGTGTAATAGTCTGTAATAGGAACACTGCGAGAAGTCCACTATTATCCCTGTACCCAAAAAATCCAAGCCTGCTTGCCTCAACGACTACCGCCCTGTAGCTCTCACCTCCATAGCCATGAAGTGCTTCGAGAAGCTAGTAAAGGGCTACATCTGCTCCTCCCTCCCCATCAACATGGACCCCCTGCAATTTGCATACCGCCCCAACAGGTCCACGGAGGACGCCATATCCCATGTGCTGCACACAGCAGCATCACACCTGGACAAGAGGCAGGGGAACTATGTGAGAATGCTATTCATCGACTACAGCTCGGCATTCAATACCATAGTCCCCTCCATACTCATAGCCAAGCTCAGGGACCTGGGCTTGGGCTATGACCTCTGCCAGTGGGTCTTGGACTTCCTGACTGGCAGACCCCAGGTGGTGAGAGCAGGCAACTGCACCTCCTCATCCATCACCCTCAACATAGGGGCCCCCCAGGGCTGTGTTCTGAGTCCCCTCCTCTACTCCCTGTACACACACGACTGTGTGGCTCAGCGGAGTAGCAATACAATCGTCAAATTTGCTGACGACACAGTGGTGGTGGGCCTGATCTCTGCCAACGACGAGAGGGCCTACCTGGAAGAGGTCAAGGTCCTGGCGGGATGGTGCCAGGAAAACAGCCTCTCCCTGAACGTCAGCAAAACAAAGGAGATGATTGTGGACTTCAGGAGGTCGGGGGTCAAGGACTACAGCCCCCTCAGCATCGACGGGGCACCGGTTGAGAGAGTCAACAGCTTTAAGTACCTCGGAGCCTACATATCCGAGGACTTGACATGGACCACACACATTAACAGTGTTGTGAAGAAGGCACGACAACGCCTCTACTTCCTCAGGCGCCTAAGGAAGTTCCAAGTCAGCCAGAAGATCCTTAAGAACTTCTACTCATGTACAATAGAGAGCATCTTGACCGGCAACATCACCTCCTGGTTTGGGAATAGCACTGCACAAGACCAAAGCAGACTACAAAGAGTGACACGTTCAGCCGAACGCACAATTGGAGGGGGGCTCCCCACCCTCCAGAACATTTACTACAAGCGTTGCAAGGGCAAGGCTAAGAGAATCATTAAAGACTCCAGTCACCCGAACAACTGCCTCTTTGAACTGCTGCGGTCAGGCAAGCGATACAGGAGTCTCAAGGCGAGCACAGAAAGACTCAAAAGAAGCTTCTATCCCCAGGCCATCAGGCTACTAAACGAACAATGAATGAACACTACACAACAACAACCACCAAACGCACATAGCACACACATCCACACGCACACACTCACTTTAAACAAACACACTGTAGCACCCACTCCACACACTTATAGCACACACCCACTTTAAACAAACACACTGTAGCACCCACTCCCCACACTTTATATTTATGGATGAAGGATTGCACTACAACTCGTACACCTTACTGTAAATTGTACCTAAAATTGTACCTCATCCCATTTCTGCTTTGCACTAGATAGTACTGTACATTAGTACACTGCATAGTATTGTGTATTGTATATTATATGGTAACTCAGAACATTGTACATATGTCTATACCGAACACTGTGACCTCATTTTCTTCTTCTAAATTCATGCTATATTATGTTATTATGTTATTTGATACTATCTTGTCTAGCACAGTCTCTGGAGCGTAACAGTAAGAAGCATTTTGTATGAAAGTATTCTGTACTTCTGTATGACAACTATTAAAGAACTTGAACTTGAACTTGAACTTGAGGAGTTCTGTTTTTATTGGTCTATGTTTGCCCCGCCCCCTTACGCCTGGTGGAGATTTGCACTCTACTGAGTGCACCTTTCTAGTTAGGGATGTCCTGGTCAAGTTTATTTTACCCCTGATCTGAATAATTTTATATCTCACAATACTGAATAATTCTGCTTAAAGAAATAAACATAGCCTAAATCACAGCTTTCCCTTAATGACTTTAATAAATGTTTTAAGAAAAAATAATCTGATCTGATTTAATATAGCCGAAATTTACAAACACACTTCTCTCTCTCTATCTCTTTCTAACACACATGCACAAACACACTATCTCTCCCTCTCTGTGTCTCTCTCACTATCACACACACATACACACACGTGCACAATCACATACACATAGCCTTCACTCTATTTACACACACTACCCCTCTCTCTCTCTCGCACACACACACAGCTGTTTCATAAGTATCATTATCCAGATATCACTCTACATCATATCTATAATTCACATTATGTGTGTTAATGCTCCACTTGTTTTGTCTACTCTCCTGTATAAATACTTTGTAAGCTCACCATTATACAGAGATCTAGGCTATAGGGCCATCGCTGTAACCTAGGTCTCTCCATGTAGCAACACGTCATTCTGTCAACTCTATCCTTAAGATCCTGTTGTCCGCCTCCATGAATAATATCAACTTATTCCACATCGATAGCCAATACCGATCAATTAAAATATGCTGTGATCAGCTTCAGATTCGGCTCCGTCCGCTCTGCTCCGATCGGGACATCCCTCTTAGTAGTCAGTGCAAATAATTAATGAAAATGGCATGGCACGCATTTTGTTAACGCAAGGCTGACCTTGTTCCAAGTCTACTCATTACTCAAATTGGACGCTGTGGGTTGCTTCAGGTTAATTAGCAAATCACATATTTGCCCAATGAACAATCAAGCGAATTAAAGGATTTTGGTTAATTATGCTCCTCTTAAGTCAGGCTAAGCCTCCATTTATTAAGCTGAGAAGAAGAATGCATTCATGAGCCTTCCTCACTGAACGTTCCCTTGGCAGCCATCGAGGATGAGCGATTCTAAGCCACCACTCGATCGCAGACATCTTGGTCGGCAAACAACAGGTGATTGTAATCAAATAACCCTGTGATATGGCATCGTGCCATGGTGGTTGGCATGAAACGACACGAGAATACTAATACTTTACTAATCATCGTTTGGTAAATGGTTCATTTATATGGCGCTTTTATCCAGAGTGCTTTACAATTTGTTCCTCACATTTTACCCATTCACTCACACATTCACACACCAATGGCCGAGGGCGACCATGCAAGGAGCCGACCTACTCATCGGGAGCAGTTAGGGGTTAAGTGTCTTGCTCAAGGACACTTCGACACGCTGCCTGGGAGGAGCGGGAATCGAACCGGGAACCTCCGGATTACCAGACGACTGCTCTACTGTACCTCCTGAGCCACTGTCACCCCGGTTTCTCTTATACTAAATGTGGAATAGTGGTAGCACATTTTGCACTGAACAGACACGTTGGACAAGACTGTATATCGAGTGTGTGTGTGTCTGTTTCCCATGTCTGTTAAGCCCGTGACCTCCTTTCACTCCTCCTCATTAACATGTCCCCTACATGAGGAGGAGAAGGAAAAGTGGAAGAGGAAAGTGAACGAGGAGAGGATGTAGTGAAGGAATTCCCGATTCACCGCTTGCCAGGATAGGGTTGGCCAGGCGGTGTGCTAAATGTGTGTTTGTTTGTGTGTGTGTGTGTGTGTGAGTGTGTGTGTGTGTGCGTGTGTGTGTGTGTGTGTGTGTGTGTGTGTGTGTGTGTGTGTGTGTGGACTTAATGTGTGCTAAGTGTGTGTGTGTGTGTGTGTGTGTGTGTGTGTGTGTGAGTGAGTGTGTGTTTCATGTACAGACACATCAGGTTTGCTTTAAGCTGACAGATGTGTGTGTTTTGATTATGCTGAATCTGTTTAAAACGTTTTACTCAATGCTCCAGCGATATTTTTCACTTTCCACACAGACACAGACACACACACACGCACGCACGCACGCACGCACGCACGCACGCACGCACGCACGCACGCACGCACGCACGCACGCACGCACGCACGCACGCACGCACGCACACACACACACACACACACACACACACACACACACACACACACACACACACACACACACACGCACACACGCACACACTCAACACTTCCTTGTCCTCTGGTACGGAATGTTTGGCTAAAAAATGCGGTGCGGCATTCTAGATTTACAGAACAATAATGGAATGATTACCCCTGAATTATCTTTGCATAATCTTCGGTCCTATCTGAGCAGGTCGCCTGTGCACTTCGCGTTCGAACAATGCTTTGTTGATGCGTTGACACTTAGCAACACTTAGTAACACACTCAAAATAACTATCTGTGCATTCATGTATCTAAGCCAAACATTCCGATGATGACAGTGAAGATTCTGTCGAGCAGCACTCTGGTGGCCTCGTCATTGGGCCGTACTGTATGAATCTCAGTGGAAATAGATAGAGCTGGAACCTCCAGCCAAATTGAACAGTGAAACCTGTCACTGTCACTTATTTCAAACACACGTAATCGCGGTGAAACTGCGGGCGAAGGATTAAACGATTACCTTGAATCAAATCACCTGTCGTCTGTCGTTCCTGGCGACTCCAGGCGATCATAATGAGCGAGGTTTAGGTTTGTGGGAAAACTCGACGTTGCATTTGTGTGTGCACGTGGCACAGAATCACCGTTGAAAGGGGAGCATCGTGGTCTGCGGCGTCCCAAGGGCTGTGTTGAAGTTGCTTCAGTAGAAAAAATGAAGAGAGACAGAGGATATGGATCAGCGCTGCATGGCCCGTGGCTCTGCCTGGCTTGGCCGGGTCCATCCACTTGCCTACACCATCTATCATGGCTGAACGCCCATCAGAGTATTGCTGTGTCAAGCACAGGCTTTGCTGGAGGGCCCTGCGAGGGAGCAGAGATGCAATGCTTTCATTGACCTAAGCCTCTGTCAAAGCCAAGGACAAATGTGCTGCTGCTCCACAAAGGGATTGATTTTTTCTTTTTTTTCTATGCCTAACGGAGGATAGCGGACCAGGAGGTCCCATGGAGAAAGGAGGACAGCAAACTGCACGTGGTAGTTCCTGTCAATAACTTTAGTTGTTTAGCAGAGGCTTTCCCTTGTAGATTGAGTTCTCCATCAATAGATGAAATGGAGTTCTGGACTGGAACAGTGTGTCCCGGGTGATACGCTCGGCGGAGAGGGTGATCGGCTGCCCCCTTCCCTCCCTCGAGTCCATACACTCCACCAGGGCCTTGAGGAGGGCGAGGAAGATCATGGCAGACCCCGCCCACCCGGGTCACAACCTCTTCAACATGCTCCCCCACGGCAGGCGGCTACGGCTGCCCAAGACACTAAAGTCCCGCCATAGACTCAGTTTCTTCCCCTCAGCAGCTCGCCTGGTAAACGAGTCAGGTGTCCCCCTGCTCCCCCCCCCCCCCCCCCCCTCTATTGTGAGCTGCTAGGGCTGGACCCCTGGACTTGAACTGTGCTGCACTGCTGCACTGTATCCATGTCCCCAACCACTGAACTTTTACAGTCTTATTGTTGTCTCACTGTTCTGTCCTATTTTGCACTTGTTTATTATTATGTTATTCTTATTTGTGAAAAAAATCATGCACTGTAATGTCGAATCACGTTCCATTTGTATATACAATATGGTGAATAAAGTAATCTGAATCTGAATCAAGTTCGGTGATCTAGGTACACGGAAGCAATTTACGCTGTACGAGAGCATCTAGAAAAACACTATATAACCGCAATGGCTGTGGGGGCAACAGTGGCTCAGGAGGTAGAGCGTTCGCCAGGTTCCCGGTTCGATTCCGAGATCCTCCTGGGTGTTTTACGGTTTGGTAGGTGTGTTGGACCCAGGTGCAGTGCAGAACGGATAGACGAGAGGCAGGTGTTGATTCTCAAACAAAGGGTTACTTCTTTATTGTAGAACATGTAAGGCATACACGCAGACAGCGGCGTACAAACAAAAGGGGAGCATACTTGTCTCCAAAAAGAGGGAAAGCAAAGGGGAGAAAAACCCGATACATATGGGAATATATGTCGACGACGATGCGGCATATACACACAGCGATATAATTCATTAACGGCAATCAAAGTGACATTATAACGAAGAACACAAGCGAACATACTTATCCTCCTATGGCAAGGAGCGATAAGACTTACTCACAACGGTGTACTCGCGGATAATCTGGCGATCGCCTCACGGTGTCAGTAGTGACACGGAAGAGCATATAAAGCCACCTTAACTAGACACACCAGGTGCCAATGACTGCAATTAGGGCAGAGAGACAGGTCAAATACCACCAGGTGACGCTATAGGGCTTTGCTCCCTGAAGAGAGCAAAACCCCAAACGTTACGCTGGGAGTGCATCGAAGTGTCCTTGAGCGAGACCAGTCCCGGCGCCATGGGCGGGCATTAGGGGGCCGGGCCCGCCCACTGAGTCAGCTGTGCCCACCCTGGTAAGAAACTTTTATTTTTATTTCTTTTTGTCAATCAAAGTCAACTATCCAAATCCTTAGTCGGGGACAGCCCTAGTGGGCACTGATGTCAACAACAACACTACTGAAGCTAGCACGGCACTCTGTGAGAATTCGTTTTCTACCCTCAAGAACGTCTTTACAGAACATCGCCTTAGTATGCTTCATCGACGCAACTAAGGCCAATTTAATTCAGTTGGCATTTGAGAAGGACTTAACAAAAAAGTTCAGGAATGAGTGGAGGGACAGTGTTTTAAGAAGATTTCACTCTGTCCCCAAACACAGCTTGCCTCTCTACTTATGATGGTGAGTAGCCTGTGGAGGAATTTTGTTTGCTTTTTTATGCATCTTATTTTTGTCAGTTCAGTTCAGTTTGTCAGTGAATTCAGAAGTGTTGAATAAATGGAGACTTTTCAAAGATATAGAATAGAATAGAATAGAAATGTATTATCCCGAGGGAAATTTGACACTGCAAATCACTCAACATTAAACATTTAGACAGAACAAGTCACAAATATGAATAACAAAACAAATGGCCTAAGAATAGAATAAAATGAAATAGAATAAAAATAGAATAAAAGATACAGTAAATAAATACAGTAAAAATATACTGAAGTCTACAGTAGGTGTAATATTGCACAGTGCTGTTTAAAAAGCAAGAGTCCAGGAAGATGGTAACTGTCACTCTGTGCTCAGTGATGCAGTGAGGCACAGTGATGCATTGTATAGTCTGATGGCTGTCGGAATGAAGGACTGTGCCATTCAGTGCTGCATTTAGGTAGTGTAAGCCTATAACATGCTCCTCCTGTCAGCCAAGTCTGTGTATAGTGGGTGGGAGGGGTTTTCCCTGATGGCCTGGAGCTTAGCAAGGTTCCTCCTCTCCGCCACCCTCGCTAGAGTCCAGCTCCACCCCAACCACGCTACTGGCCTTCCTGACCATCTTATCCAGCCTGTTTGTGTCCCCTGCTCTCAGTCCGCTGCCCCAGCAGGTCTGTTATATATATCCGTTCAGTCTGTTTTTGTATAAGTGAAAGTTCTTAAGATAGAGAGAAATTTGATTTTTCAATTGCCTCTCTGCTGTTTAGTTCAGCACCGTGGGCAGCGCCAAGCAAGCCACAGCGCTGCTGTCCCAGCTGAAACGTATAAAAGGGAACCTGTGTTGAAAAACCATTGTGCCCCCCCGAGAACATTTTATGCCCCCCCACTAATTTGTTTCTGCAGCCTGGTCTGAGCGAGACACTTAACAGCTCCCGATGAGCAGGTTGGCATCGTGCATGGTTGTCTCCGCCGTCGGTGAGTGAATGTGTGAGTGAATGGGTGAATGTGAGGCATAACTTGTAAAGCACTTTGGATAAAGGCACTATACCTCTTTATACAACGGCATGCAAATTTCTCGATTCTGATTGGCCATTTACACGTCTTTATTGGCAACAATCCACGGTCCTGGGCTCAGGACCCGCCCACAACCGAATCACATAATCACTCCGCCGGCTCACTCCGGGAGAATGTTGATAGCGCCAGAATGTTGATAGCGCCATAAGCCCATAACGACTAAATATGAAGCGATTCTGTCAAGGGGAATGTGTTAGTCCTTTAAACAATGTTGGATGATGTAATTGATGGGTCTTGAGTCAATCTAGAACAAAAGAAAAATCGCGGATTGATTGATAGATTAATTGATTGATTTAAATTTCTACTTCCTTCCCACTGACTGCAGCGTTCACTCTCACACTGTCCGACGCTGGCGTACCCACAAACACACACACACACACACACACACACACACACACACACACACACACACACACACACACACACACACACACACACACACACACTCACACACACACACACACACACACACACACACACACACACACGCACACACACGCACACACACACACACACACTCCTGTCTGCAACAGCGGGGGAGTCAGAGAGAGAAGCAGCGCTGTTTTAAGTGAGCATGGTCTATTGAATTGATTGATTGGTTGATTGCTAATTTTATTACTGTACCCCTGGTTTCCAACTGGTTAAGTTTAGGCTAAAAGAAATAAATAAAAAAATAGGGCGAAGAAAACGTTTTTTTTCCTATAGGGCAAAGAAAACCTTTTAATTTGTTTTACCTACTTTATATAGAAGCATCTAAGAATGAAGTTCTATGGAAAGTAGGTCTGCATTCCCTTAACAATTGTGTGTATTGAGCCGTACTGTATTGTACCCATTCTGCATCTGGTAATAAAATTTTCAATCAATCATTCCAATAATACACAGTTGGATGTGTTAGTTGGTTGGATGCACTTCAAGCTGCTTCCACATGAGGCAACTTCTCTCAATCATTCCAATAATACACAGTTGGATGTGTTAGTTTGGTTGGATGCACTTCAAGCTGCTTCCACATGGAGGCAACTTGTCTTTTTTGTAGTTGTGGGAACTACTTTTTCTGGCGGATGGTTTTTTCAATAAATCTTCGATTAATGTGTGTTTATTGTATAGAAATAAGGTTGGATGAATCTGGCAGTTGTATAAAAGCTTTACACCACTTGCAGTCGTGATTTGTGACCAATAAACCATGCCTAGGGGGGTCTAACGACCCTCGGCTGCGCCTCGGGCCTAACAACCACCCCTAGGCATGGTTTATTGGTCACAAACCACTCCTGCGCGTGATGTAATGCTTAAATAAATGCAGTCCATTTACCATTGTGACTCATCCATTCTTTCATGTGATTACTTTGTCCTGGGTTTGAAACCAGCCT
Organism: Notolepis coatsorum; assembly: GCF_963971535.1. Lineage (NCBI taxonomy): Eukaryota > Metazoa > Chordata > Actinopteri > Aulopiformes > Paralepididae > Notolepis > Notolepis coatsorum. Next base: position 19,138,525 of record NC_140180.1, read on the forward strand.
GGGACTTTTGTTGCATGTCAGTCCCCCTCTTTCTCCCCCATGTATCCTGTCATACTCATTTATTACTGTCGGCCACTATGGAAAAAAACAGAAATGGCCTTAAAGGAAACTAATTCACAACAGCTGCAACCGCATATATTTGTGGACCGACAGAGTGACCTATGGAGCTGCTGGTGGTGGCTGCAGCTAAAAAACCAAGTGCACCTCGGTGGGCGGCAATACGAATGTCCCGACTTTTCAAGCAAACGCACAGAGCATTAATCTGCACCTGCATCGTGTTTTTATTGAATAAAAATGCATCAACCCTGCTTTTGTGGACAATTGGAGGAGGACCCAGTATTTAGCCGTCAGTTGTACCTCCTGTTTTTATTTACTTTCGCCTTTAAAAGCTTGTCAGTCATCCGTTTTCACTCGACTATGTAGTATTATTTGGTTGCATTCATTTTTACGTTATCAAGTGCATCTTTGCTAATTCATCATACCTACTCTGAAAATCTGTGGAAACTATTGGTACTGTAAGTGAAAGCTGAGGTGAGAGATGTTATCTATGTGCACAGAAGTGCATTTACAACATATTGAGCCGTTATGCACAAATTGAATAGATAAACAAATTGACCAATTAAGCTTGTGACCTCAGGAAAACATTTTTTTGGTATTATTATTATGTGTCCGGCCGCGGAATTATCATCTGTATTTTTAGATACAGATACCGTAATTCCTCTAATAGTAACCGGGTCTCAAATACAAGCCGGGTCTCTATTAATGGCCGGGTGCGCTCTTGAGCTAAGCAATTATAAGCCGGCCTCCTAATACAAGCCGGGTTACTAATATACTGAGCTGCATACTGAGCTAGTTACTTGATTTCACTTTGAAAACGTTGAAATGACCAGTGACCACCTGTAATTGCACTGTTTACTATTTCATACAGTACTTGGTTTCAATAAATGAACCCAGTACATTTTACTGGGTTCAAACTGACAGAAAATGTTGATTTATTCATTATGATCCGTTTGAAAATTTGAAATATAGGCCTCCCTCTTATACAGGCCTCCTCCTAATACAAGCCTGGTACCCGCTACAGTTGAAACAAATACAAGCCGGGGTTACTATTAGAGGAATTACGGTAATTGTGTTGATTGAACAGATACAGATACAGATAATTGTGTTGGTTGAACAGATACAGATACAGATAATTGTGTTGGTTGAACAGATACAGATAATGACATTTCCGAGGGCGGCTAGCTGGTGCAGTGGGAAAGGCGCTCACCACCAATGCAGGAGACGCTGGGTTCGAGCCCAGCTCTCCGCATTGCTATCAGCTTGGCTGGTCGTTCATACTAATACAATTGGCAGTATTAGGGGGTGGGAAGCTGGTGGGTGGGGATCGGACGTTGTGGACAGCGACTCCTACAGGTCGGTTGGTGCGCCTGCGCAGCAGAATCAGGAAGCGACGGGGACGGCGTGCCCTCCAAACGCAGACCCCCGACGCTGAGAGATCGCGCTGTGCAGGTGAAAAGATGCGACTGCTGCTTCCTCGAGTACCAGAGGGGACACGTGATGCAAGGCTTAGTCCACATTGCAGCCGGCTTGTGGGAGGCATGGCCTAACAGCGTTCGAGACAGGGGAGGGTTGAATTGGACGATACGAAAATTGGGATGGGAGAAAAATAGAAAATGGGAGAAAAAGTAGATAAAAAAAAGATAATGACATTTCCACACATCCAGTAAGGCAGTGTATAGTAGCAGTGATACCTGTATCACTGTACATAATAATACTGTAACACTGTACATACACAAGATTAGTATTATTACTCAGTAGTACTCATTTATATATATTTAAGTTGAATCACTTATACATTGTTATTGCACTTTACTGTTACATTTGCACTTTGTTTAGATGCCAACTTCTTCAGTACAGTACTGTACTGTACTGCTGGATGATGACAATACATTTGAAACTGGAGACTCTCTCCACTTCTTCTCCATTCATGTACAGTGGGGGGTTGCTTCTTCCTGAAATCGATGGTCAGCTCTTTAGTTTTCTGGGTGTTAAGGGCCCAGTTTTGTGTTCTGAGCAGTGCACCAGTCGGTCAGCCTCTGTACCTCCTCTCTGTAGGTTGACGCATCACCCTCAGTGATCATCAGCCCCGGTTGTGTTGTCCGCAAATATGATGATTGTGTTCGTGCCGTGGGTTGATCCCTGGGTGTCATCATAACGTGTACAGAGTAGAGTGACAGGGTGTGAGAGTGGTGGGGACCCAAGTAACCTGACTGACTGCAGACGGTCTGTTAGGGATGTGGGGATTGTTTGATTTTTGATCAGAAGAGCCTAGTTTTCAGCAAACATTTTGCAGATGCTAGGCATTTACGAATGAATGATCTTTATTGTCATTGTCACAAGAATGGTACAACGACATTTTAAATGCAGCCCTAGGTGCTAACAGCCACCCAGTCCTATAGAGAATAACAACACAGTCCTAAAATACACAGTCCTAAAATAATAAAGACAAGAGTGAGACATAATAGACATAAACAGGGGGGGTATAAAAAGAAAATTGCACACTATTCCCTTGGTGTTTGTGTGTGTGTGTGTGTGTGTGTGTGTGTGTGTGTGTGTGTGTGTGTGTGTGTGTGTGTGTGTGTGTGTGTGTGTGTGTGTGTGTGTGTGTGTGTGTGTGTGTGTGTGTGTGTGTGTGTGTGTGTGTGTGTGTGTGTGTGTGTGTGTGTGTGTGTGGGGGGGGGGGGGGGGGGGGGGGGGGGTTTGCAGGGGAGATTGTTTGCTTTAAATTTTAGCTGAGTTTAGTGCACTTATGGCCCTGGGATAAAAACTGAACTTTAGTCTGTTAGTCCGGGTGGGCATGACGCTGAAACGCCTGCCCGAGCGCAGCTGTATGAGGTGCAGCTGTGCAGCTGAGGAACCACACGTTGATACAGTAGGTGAGGATGCTTTCCACAGAGCAGCGGTAAAAGGACACAAGCAGGTCTAGTCTGAGGTGGTATTTTCTGAGTATTCTCAGGAAGTAGAGTTGTTGTGCCTTCTTCACGATTGCCTTGGTGTTGGTTCTCCAGGTCAGGTCATCCTCCAGGTGGACGCCCAGGAATTTGATGACCGAGACTCTCTCCACACATCCCCCGTCGATGTACAGGGGCTGTATGTCGGTCTTCTTCCTCCTGTAGTCCACGATCATCTCCTGGGTTTTTAGCTTATTCAGCTGCAGGTTGTTCATTTTGCACACAGGGCTGACAGCTGCTCCACCTCATCACGGTACACGGTCTCGTCACCTTTTGAGATACAGCCCACCACGGTGGTGTCGTCACCGAACTTGATGATGGCGTTGCTGGGGTGGACTGCGGTGAAGTCGTGGGTGTAAATGGAGAAAAATAAGGGACTCAGCACGCAGCCCTGGGGGGATCCGGTGCTGATCGCTGTGGAGGTGTGGGGGCCTATCCTGACCCTCTGGGGGCGGTCAGACAGGAAGTCCTTGGACCACCGGCAGAGTTGTGGAGAGTTGTAGCGATGGCCTCCGCCGTGGACCTCTTGGCTCTGTAGGCGAACTGCTGGGGGTCTAGTCCGGGTGGGAGGCTAGAGATGATGTGGGGCTTGAGTGTCTTTTCAAAGACCTTCATGGGTAGGGAGGTGAGTGCGACTGGACGGTAGTCGTTCAGGCAGCTGATGGAGTTCTTCTTCGGGATCGGGATGATTATGGAGGTTTTCAGGCAGGGTGGGACGATGGCCTGGGATAGGGACTGGTTGAAGATCTTAGTGAAGACCCCCGCCAGCTGGCCGGTGCAGTCTTTCAGCACCCGTCCCACGACACCGTCCGGCCCCGCTGCTTTCCTTGGGTTCACTCCCTTCAGTGTGTGTCTCACCTCATGCTCCGTGAGGATGATGCTGCTGAGGGCTGGTGAGTGTGGTGAGGCTGCTTCTGTCGGCACCACCTCGGGGGTGGCGTTGATGTGCAGTGTGGCTGTTTCCGTCGGCCTCGCCTCGAATCGTGCGAAGAAGGAGTTCATCTCCTCCGCCAGCTGAGGGTCACCCTCGTTGGCTGAGGAGTGGCTGGGTTTGAAGTTGGTCATGTGTTGGACCCCCTGCCATACCTGTCTGGTGTCGTTGCTCTGAAAGCAGTCCTCAATCTTCCCCTTGTAGTCAGCCTTGGACCTATTTGACAAGGAATACACAGGGCCCCCCGTATTAATGACGATTGTATTTCCACATTGAGCCATGTGCCTCGTTTGACCTTTCAGCCCTTTTCTACTGGTGATGTATTTGAAGCTTTTCAAGCCATTGATTCCAGAGCTCAACTGGAGGGGATATATTAGACCCTTTCTTTCTAAAGCTGGCTGCTCCATTTATCATAGAGCAATTAAAATGCATATTCAATCTTTCTTTCTAAGTGTATTAAGAGTATTTGGAAATCGGCACACGTATTTTCCATTACATAATGGATTAATGATTACAGACCAATTCCCAAGGTACCTTGCATATAGCTAAAATCCTTGAATCTCTAGTAAATAACCAACTCAAGTCATTTCTTGCTAGTCACTCTGTTTTAAATCCGCACCAATCTAATTTCAGAGCCAATGACAGCACTATTTCAGCCATCCCATTAGTTACTTTAGACAGCAAGAAACATTGTGCTGCTCTTTTTGTGGATCGGTCAAAAGCATTTCATACAGTTGATCATTATTTGCTCTTACAAAGGTCATGTACCTGTGATTGGTTTCAGAATTATTTATTTGAGAGACTTCAGTGACACTATTGTGTATTATATTGCTGATTCTGCAGCTTTCCTGTTATGCTCTACAGGATGCACTTTAATTAATCTTAAACTGGCGCGTAATGCAGATAAAACAAGTTCATGCAGTTTATAGAGCCAGAAATATTGATTATGATAGTATGCATGCATATATCCACTAGAAATGTATCTTATATTGAGAGAGTTACTGAATATAAATATCTTGGCATCTGGCTGGCATATGGTATTTACATTTAAATACCATATAGATGATCTTGTCAGAAAATTGTGAAAAAATTGGCGTATTCAATAGAAACAGAACCAGCTTCCCTATGTTTAGTAGAAACATTGTTGAAGCAGTTTTCCTATCAGTGTTGGATTATGGGGATGTACTGTAATTTATTGAAATACTGCTTTTTCCACTCTTAAACTCGCGGACATGGTCTATAATTCTACCCTCAGATGTATTACTGGTGATACTCACAACTGTGTCCAACAGTGGTCCAGGAGGTGGAGCGGTCGTCTGGTAGTTGGAAGGTTCCTGGTTCGATTCCCACTTCTCCCGGGCAGCGTGTCGATGTGTCCTTGAGCAAGACACTTACAGTAAACCCTAATTGCTCCTGATGTGTAGGTTGGCACCTTGCATGGTTGCCTCCACCGTCGTTGTGTGAGTGAATGGGTGAATGTGAGGAACAAAATGAGGTCATCAGAATGCTACCACTTTATATTAAAATTATGCTATATTGGAACTTTGGACCCTATCTAACCCGCTCAAACTACTAGTTTATGCGCACAGTCTGGAGTTGGAAAGTCAGTCTTTTGTTTTAATGCACCAACTTCCTGGAATTGATCTTCAGCACAAGCTGAAAATCGATTCTCTGCTGACCTACACTGTATTGTCAGTTTAGGGCCATGATCTTAACCCTCCCTGGTACATTGTGTAACTGTTTTAACATATTTGTCTTATCTTCTTATCTGTGTTTTGCTTGTATTTTATTGTTTATATTGTGTTTTTATTGATGCGTAATGGCATGTAACTCAACATTGTGAGGGAAACCTCAACTGATCTTTGACTTAAAATAAAGGTTTGAAATGGTCCGGTACCCCGGACCGCAGATGACATCACGTCATAAATCAATCTGTCTATAGACTGTATGACATAATGTTAATTTTTTCCCCAAATGTATCCAACAGTAAACATCCTAACCATGTCACAACAGCAGTCATAGTGTATATTTTCAGCAATACGTTTGTTTACCAATAGGTTAAAGTGTTATTAATGAAATATGAGTTTAGGAATTGTATTCAATAGATTGTGAATTTTCGACTGGAAATAAATCCGAGCGGCCATTTTGCTGTAGTCATTATGATGAAGGAAAGACAGGGCTTTCAATGAGCGTTGAAATTTCAAAAAACTACATCTCCATGTATTTTTAGGCGGATTTTCAGAAAATAGGGCTCGGGCTTAAGAGGTTAAATGAAAAATACCCCAACAGCACCTAGAACTATAAGAAGAGGAGGGGTCAGTGTCATCATAACAACTAAAAACATGGCTTCCCTGTTACCACTGGGAGATTAATTGCATTGTAAGAAGCAGTGCTGTCTCCCTGTGCTGAATAACATCCATAAGAGCTGTGATCCAGCCTCTTCCTATTATCCCAGCCCGGCACCCAACTTGCATCCATTTTTACGTTATCAAGTGAATCTTTGCTAATTCATCATACCTACTCTGAAAATCTGTGGACATTATTGGTTTTGCGCAATATACTGTAAGTGAAAGCTGAGGTGAGAGATGTTATCTATGTGAACAGAAGTGCATTACAACATATTGAGCTGTTTTGCACAAATTTTATAGATAAACAAAATGACCAATTAAGCTGGTGACCTCAGGAAAACCTTTTTTTGTATTATTATGTGTCCGTCCGCGGAATCCTCTGTATTTTTAGATACAGAAGATACAGATACAGAATATTGTTTTGGTTGAACAGATACAGATACAGATATAGATACAGATACAGATAATGACATCTCTGCACACCCTTACTGGCCAGTGTATATTAGCAGTTATCCCTGTATCACTGTACATAATAATACTGTAACACTGTACATACACAAGATTAGTATTATTACTCAGTAGTTCGTGAGGGGTCAGTGTCATCATAAAAACAAAAAACATGGCTTCCCCGTTACCACTGGGAGACAACTTGCATTGTAAGAAGCAGTGCTGTCTCCCCGTGATGAATAACGTCCATAAGAGCTGTGATCCATCCTCTTCTTATTATCCCTTCCCTGCACCACCATAAGAGCTGTGACCCATCCTCTTCTTATGATCCCAGCCCGGCACCATGGAAAGAACCCAACTTGCTGGGTTATGTCAACAGACAGAGTGTCGGGGTTGTTTTCAACAGAGCTGTTTTTAAGTGTGCAACGGTCACAACCACGGTGCTGCAGCTTCATCTGCTCATTCCCCAGCAGTAATAGCTTGACCTACTAGGGCAACTACTAAGTACGTTGTTTTATTATTAATGCGTTTTATTAATGTGGGTTCATGATTGAGTGTTTGACCTAACAGCTACCATCAAACAACGTCACAGATATATGGTCCTCAAGCCCGATGGAAATTAATCTCAGGTGAACCCTGGTTTGTGTGTGTATGTGTGTATTTCTCAGTAGCGTGGTAGCGTCGTTGTTTTCTGAATCAAATAGCTTTTCTGTAGCAAAGCTCTATATTACATTCACTCATCCATTTGTATTTGCATTGAGTAATATTGTTCAGAGAAGCCAGCATTTTCTTTATTCCATTCATGTAAAGCTAGCTGCAGCTTATATTATTGGTAAATGTATAGTTGGTTCATGTGTAGCACTCTCTGAGCAGCAATTATTGTATGAAAGGTGCTATACAAATAAAGTGTATTATTATGTGGTAGAAACTGATACACGAGAGCTACTTCAGAAAGTAATTAACCCTATTGTCAGCCTATTGCTGTGCTGGTTAATGTGTTTAGTCCAATCACGCTGTGTGATGGGTGGGCCCAAGTTGTTGTTGCTAGGGGAAGTCAGAAGAAAAATTATGACGCATTGCTCCCCGCTACAGGAAAGTAGATAAACTGCTTTTCGAGGTAAAACATATCGGTATTGGTATCGGTATCAGAAATACTGGCCCTGTATTTACATGGTATCGGGTCGATACCAAATTTTGCAGTATCGCCCACCCCTACTGCCGATGGACCTGTGTTTGTATTGCCCTGTGACTTTGTTTTCCTGTATGCATGAGTAAACGGAACATTTCTGTGTGGATTAATATGATACCTGTAGTTTAAGATATATCCTGATTATGTGTATTTATAGTGTTTGTGCATCATTGTCTGTTGAAATTAATATTTAAATATATACTGTAAAAATTATATATAATATACTGTATATATTTTGGTAATGTGGATAATTTCTCAAACACTATAATGTTGTCAATCGGTAGTCACACACAGAGCATCACTTTAGCTTATCATTATACAGCACAAGTTTGACTGTACTTATGCTGTATAATGACAATACATTAGTCTAATCTAGTCTAAAAATAACTGGTTATTTGAGTGTAAGTGCTTAATCAAGTGTTTGTGTGGGAGTCAATGTCCGCTAGCAGTATAGCTACTGTACATACTGTATTAACATCTTTAAAGCTACCTGAGGCAGGGTTTCCGTTATCCGGTAATAAAAAATTTTTTTACCAGGAATATCTGACATATGACACTAGATGGTGAATTACTGACAATGCATTAGCCTGTGTGTGGATGTGTCGGACAACGACAGTACACACAGGTATTTCTGGTTAAACCTAGCTCTCTATTTAGCTTTAAACATACAAATATGTTAACCAAACACAAGTTAAAAGAAACAGTTTGAATAAATGCATGGCATTGTCCACTTTGAAATAACTGACAGCTCTTCAACAGAAGAGCTAATAGGCTACTTCTTTATTTCTCTAGTAGGCGTGGGAATCTCTGGCCACCTCACAATTCGATTAGATTGCGATCCAGAGGGCTATGATGCAATGATAAAACGATGATTGATAATCTTGATGCATCTTTTTTTATGCATAATCTTTTCTATACATTTGTTTGATTTTTTCTCTCACTGTGTGGCTACTAAATCAAAGTGTATTTGTAATCATCCATAATTAAAATAAACACTAAACAGATGAATCTACTTCCCTTATATTTTATTACCGGTAATAAACAAATGGAAGCTTACCAACATATTTCCTAGCATTGCACAGAACAAAGTAAAGTACAGTACAGTGTGCCTGCCTGTAGCAGTGTGTAATACACCGACTGCAGCATATTCTGAAACACCAACATATAAATCTGCCCTTATTCACAAATAAATAATAAAGAGACTTCTAACCAAATCCCTCCTGTAAGTCCTGTTATGTGCAAAATTATCCGTCAGAAAAAGAAACACAAAACATTTTGCTATACCAAAATCAGTAACAGTTTTCATAAAAAGAACAATGCTTGTGGACTTCAGCATATTCTGAATAACGAATGTGAAAGATCTGCCCTTATTCACAAATAAATAATTAATACTTCTGACTTCAAACTAAATCCTGAGCATAGAATCCCTCAGACAAAGAAATATATATTTTTGCTGTATGCCAACATCAAAAACAGTAGATAGATAGATAGATAGATAGATAGATAGATAGATAGATAGATAGATAGATAGATAGATAGATAGATAGATAGATAGATAGATAGATAGATGGATGGATGGATGGATGGATGGATGGATGGATGGATGGATGGATGGATGGATGGATGGATGGATGGATGGATGGATGGATGGATGGATGGATGGATGGATGGATGGATGGATGGATGGATGGATGGATGGATGGATGGATGGATGGATGGATGGATGGATGGATGGATGGATGGATGGATGGATGGATGGATGGATGGATGGATGGATGGATGGATGGATGGATGGATAGATGGATAGATGGATAGATGGATAGATGGATAGATGGATAGATGGATAGATGGATAGATGGATAGATGGATAGATGGATAGATAGATAGATAGATAGATACTTTATTAATCCCCTTGGGGAAATTCAGGGTATCTCGCAGCTCATACAGTATACAGACATTGACAGTTCTCATTCAGTTGTTTCACGTTATGACTGCATCATGAATTAAAAATAAGCACATGATCAAATTCAATTAAATCATATCTATCAATATCAATAAGTGCGTGATACTCTAAGAGTATACTCTCATACAAGAATAATGCTTGTGAACTTCAGTACATTCTGAATAACTAATAACATAAAAACGAGGCTGCCCTTATTCACAAATAAATATTAGACGTCTGACTTCAAACAAAATCCTGAGTAATACAAAAAATACAAAGAATATTGTATACCGAAATCAAAAACAGCTTTCATAGAAAAAAAAGCCTTGTAGTAGCTTCTGCCTGCCTGCCTGCACTATGAAACTGTAGCTGTAGTCTGTCTGGGCACTATAAAAACTTCTGCATAGGGGAGAGTCAAAATATTGAGTCCCTTTTTGTAAATGGCATGGAAGTGCTTAGATAGTGAGAACAAAGAGCAAGTTCTTGTGTACAAACAGGAGCTGGTCTACATGTTTCAGTCAAAGTGTGCTCCGCTGTGCAGTAATGATATCTGCAAGAGATACTGGTGAATACACATGTATCTCTTGGCCAATTTGGAAATCACTTGATTCTTACTCCACCGGCTGAGAGGGTCCTCAGAGAGAGAGCACTTATGGTAGCTATACTTGGTCACTTCCTCCTCCGTTCTGGCAGAGTCAGACATGATGGAATCTAGCACCAGGTCTCTGCCCCTTCAGAGTCAATATCAAAAACCTTGTATTGTATGGAATAATTGTTATTTTGTCTGCTCTTGACCCGCATTTTAAGAGCCTTTCCTTTTTGAGGAGGAGAGACAAGAGACATATGGAAGAGTGGTTGCTGAGGTGGCATCACTAGAGGTAATTCTGCCATTATATTTTATGCAAAACATATAAAATGCCACTCTGGGCTTAAGACTTTAAATGGTAAATGGTCAATTATGGATGTTTTTTTTATCCAAAGCGCTTTTTGTTCCTCACATTCACCCACACATTCACACACCGATGGCAGAGGCAACCATGCAAGGTGCCAACCTGCTCTAGGGTGACCAAAATGGTTCAGTCGCAGGACACCAGCACTGCTTTTGCGGGACAATGCGGGACACGGGTGAAGAAAATAAATAAAGAAATAAAAGTATTTAAATTCTTTTTTATTGCTAATTAAAATGAAAGAAATGTATTTATTATTTAAATGTCTTTATTTCATATTCGACGCAGACGGTAGGCTATATATAGCACATTTTGTTATTAATCTTATTAAACTGTATAGATGCTTCATCAATCACCTTCTCAGCCGCTACATGTCACCAACATCTTTATTTAATCACACTTTCATCATTAAGGTAACCATCAATCTTGGTATCCAAGCTGATAAAATCACTAATAGAAAGAGCAGGAGCTAAGTCTTTTCAGCCATCTTTTCCTGAGCATTATTAGCAGTGAAGTGTAGAAGAGAGGAGAGGGAATGCGATGGTTGATCTTCACAATATAATAATGTTTTTATTGTGAATAGCGGATCACTCAGTTGCTCATATAACAAAAAGGGTGAGACCCAAAGTCTCCACAAACCCTATATATGACAGCACAGTCTCGGCAATATGTGTCTGGTGAACCCACAACATTTTTTAAACAATGCAGAGTCCAGTTTGCTGCTGATATTAAGAGCTTCAGCTGCTTCGCGAAGCTCTTGGAAGCTGAATGCTCTCTTCTTGAGAGCCAAGCATGGCACCTGTTTCAGGTAATTCTGATCAGAGAAATCAAACCATTTTGTCTAGGTAAGCGAGCGCTCTCTGATAGAAAATTTAAAAGTCCTGTTCGATCGCAGCAGCCTGTGCGGCCGGTAGGAAACCTCTGCATGAGAGAACTGGTCTCGAATCCAAAATAACGGTCCTTTGAATTTGACTATAGGGCGACAATAATGTGGTCAAGAGGCATGGATTCTATCTTGAGCCTTAACGTGGCGTGGTTTATTATTCACAGATCTACAGTTATTCTCTCTCTGAGAGACATGGGGGGAGAGAAGGAAGTGGGAGGATACATTCACTTTTATACTTGCCCCAAGGTGGTGTACCTGGGTGGTTTCACCTAGAGCGCCCTCTAGTGGGAACTGGTGGAGACAGTTATATATGCAGGTAAACAGTTACTAGTGTAAACAGCCATATGTACAGTTAGACAGTTACTAACAATCCTACACAGAACCTCTGATCTCAACAGATCGTTGTTCAAGTTTCAGTCTTAGACTGGTCATGAGCTGGAAAAGCTCACAGACAGTTGTGTCATCCCCCTCAACTTCAAGCACTGCGTCGTAAAAAAGCTTTAGGCTATTCTGCAGAAACATCAGGTATGACTGACGTCACACACACTGCAGCTGCCTCGGACTGTCTGACAAGTGACAGGCAGCGTGACTCGCGAGACTCGAGTCGAGCTGCTCCGCTCGGCTGCGCATTGGATTGACGTCGCCCGATTTTTTATTTTAAATATAAGAGGGTATTGGAACGAGGCATTAAATGAACAACATTTAAAAAAAAATTTAATAATAATCTTTGAATAATAAAAAAAAATGTAAGATTAAAAATAAAAAATTATAATAATACATTATATATATATATTTTTTTTATCTTTGAATTGCGGGACATTGTTTTGTTGTAGCGGGACGCGGGACAAACGTCCCAATATCGGGACTGTCCCACGTTCACCCTAACCTGCTCATCGGGATCAATTAGGGCCGGGTTAAGTGTCTAGCTCAAGGACACTTCGACACACTGCCCGGGAGGAGCGGGAAGCTTCCGTCTACCTCCGGAGCCACTGTCGCCCCCACTTTAATTTACCCTGTGTCAAAGCCCGCCCTACCTCTTTCCTTGATCCTCCAATCACAACTGTTGCCTCGGATAAACAATAATTGTGATTGAAGGATCCAGGAAAGAGGGCGGGCAGGCTTTGACAAAAGGTAAATTAAAGTCTTAAGCCCAGAGTGACATTTTATATATTTGACATGAAATGTAATGGCAGAATTACCTCTAGTTATGTGACCTCAGCAATCACTCTTCCATTGGTTTCCTGTCTCTGCGGGTCAAGAGCAGAGGCTGTGAGAAGAGTGTTTCTCTCCTGATCGCTGGTGTATGATACACATCTAAGATAAGATCATTTATGAATCCCCGTGGGGGAATGCAGGTGTCATATTATTAGCAACACAGGAGTGGGCCGTACAGCAGATCATATACAGCAGATAATTCCATCATATTCCGGATTGTATTTTATTCTTAGTCTTATTTTTATTCGTATTCGTGACTTTTGCTTTTGACTACGTAAATGTTTACTGTGAGCGATCTGTAGTGCCAAATTTCCAATCGGGATGAATAAAGTCTTTCTATTCTATCTATTCTATAATAGAATAATATATATTATTATGAAATATGTTATTTTAAATATATTATATTTGTGAATTGTACCTAAATTGCACCTCGTCCCATTTCTCCTTTTCTGCCTTGCACTATATAGTAATTGTATATTAGTACACTGCACAGTATTGTATATTGTATGGTAACTACGTCTATTCTGCATCGAACATTGTACATATGTCTAAACTGAACACTGTGACCTCATTTTTTTTACTTCTAATTTTACTATGTTATTTTATTTCATACTTATCTTGTCTTGCACAGTCTCCGGAGCGCAACAGTAAGAAGCATTTTGTATAAAAGTATTCTGTACTTCTGTATGACAACTATTAAAGAAACTTGAAACTTGAACTTGAAACTTATTTTACCTCTTGCTGAGGTCCCTGTTGACGGTGTGCTTTATCTCCCGGACCAGTGGCGCCTCTCCAATACTGTCCTTTGTGTCCTGGATTAGTTTCACTTGCCTTGCACAGGAGCTATCAAACTGACGATGGGGCTGCTCTCCTCTGACATGAGATTAGCTGCGTCCCTCATTGGCTTTAGGGCCTTGATAACATCGTCTGCATTTGAGACGTCTGCCTCACTGAGAGTGCAGTCGTCGCCCGAGGAGACCGTATGGTGGCGCAGATCACAGGCTGCTGTTCCAGACACCTGTCAACCATCTAGTATGCGCTGTTCCACCTTGTGATGCCGTCTGTCTTCAGCTTGTGACTCTGCGGGCCAAGCAGCTTCTGCTTCTCTTCAAGCGGGTGTTGGGCAATGGTGCTGTGGTGGAGAAAGGTAGTGATACGCCCGGCCCTCCCCAGTAGCCTTGACACAGAGGGTAACTTGAGTGCTCGTTGCAGTGGCGGCTAGGTGCATTTTTCTCCAGCGGAGGGGGGGGGGGGGGCGTTATACCAAAAATTAAGCAAACATGTACCGAGGTATCACACCAGTGTATTTAACCCTTACTTAAGCCTTGTTAACAACCTGCACACCAGGGGGCATTAGTGTCTCAGTCTCAGTCCCCTCACGTCACAGTAAGCGGAGAGTTACAGTGGCGGTGTCATGGTCCCGGCCAGGGATCCTGCCCGAACAATATGAACAGTGGTTTTCTGCTGCCCTCTGGTGGCCAAACGCAGCAGCAACTCCAGATACTAGACCTCCTAGGTTCGCTGGATAATATTAATGCTATCTTTAATGCTTTGTTGTTTGCCTCTGTTCATGTTGTGTTGTGTTGTGTAGCATGTGTTTAGAAGGTTATCTCTTTGCATAGGTTTCCATTAAGGGTTAATCCTTTTCATATGTTTCCATTAAGGTTTATCCTTTACATATGTTCCAGTAAGGGTTATCTCTTTATATATGTTTAGTGTGTTTATCATTTAAGGGTTATCTCTTTATATATGTTTCTAGTGTGGAGATATTCCCTTTACGTATATATTTCTAGTGTGGAGATAATCTTGTTACATATATGTTTCCAGTAAGGTTCCCTTTACACATGCTTTTATTTGATGTGAGTTTTCTTTTGCTAATGTTCTGTGTTCACCAGCCTTGGCCTTGCCTGGCCTTATACCAGCTGGCATTCATTAATCACGGGCACAATTTAGACCTGCCCGTTTCTCACACTCATTGTCGCGCCATTGAATTGATTTTCATTGCATTGTTTTGTCATTGTTACCACAGTTGTGTTCGGTCACGTACTCACCTTGTCACCAGTATTCCCCGTGAGTCCGTTCCCTTCTTAGTCCATTTTTGCCAGCTCTGCTGTGTATTGTTTTCGGGTTGTACAGTTCGCATTTGTTTAGTAACCGTTTTGATTTGTAATCATTGTTGCTTGCAAACTGTCAAGTAAAAGCCTGTTCACTTCATCCCGTCGTCTCAGCCTCTTCTCTCTCAGCTCGTGTTCCTGCATTTGGGGTCTCCTCGTCTATTCCCACACCGAACCCTCACAGGCGGACTTTATGATAAAATTACCAAAAACAAAAAAAAAGTTGCCAGTGCCGATATGTGCCGTCGAACATTAAGAGGTTATTAAATAAAGTAAAACCAGTGCAGCGCAACACAGATCGCCACTTCATAGTACAAGGCATACCTTCAAAAGTAATTTAGACACAGCGGTCTTAAATTAATAAAGTAAAACAGTGCAGCACAACTCAGATTGCCACTTCATAGTACAAGGCATACCTTCAAAAGGTTATTTAGACACGGCGGTCTTAACCTCTTCCACCCGATGGGTCCGGTACCGGTCCCAAAATGACATCACGTCATAAATCTGTCTAGACTGCATGACATAATGTTGAGTTTTTTTTCCAATTGTATCCAAGAGTACACATCCTAACCATGTCACAACAGCAGTCATAGTGTATATTTTCAGCAATACGTTTGTTTACCAATAGGTTAAAGTGTTATTAGTGAGATTTTAGTTTTTGAAATGTGATAATATTTTCACGGAGATCGGCCATTTTGAATTGCAGAATGATGATGATTTGTACAAACAAACAAATTACTTGTGCATGATTTTTTTTTATTTCTCTTATTTCTCGGGATACTATATCACAAAACTGGACGCTATTGGTCGATTGGAGGGCAGTTAGTGTGTCTACCTTCTGTGAACATTTAGCAACAATCTGCGTTGCAAACGGATTCAAAATGGCGGACCTGTCGCAAAAATAAAAAGCTGACTGTATTTACAGTAGATTTCATTCTCGGTTCTTCTTCTTCATGCACGCCTGGTGATACTAAATCCAAATTGAACTCTGCCATTGAAAAGAGTAGATTTGGCCCGATCCATAGATGTGCAAGTTGGCTATAATAAGTGAATTTATAGGCCTCAGCCTCACTTTCTATATTCTATAATAATATTTCAAATTGCATGGGTCCGGATGGCAGAATTCAGTACTGTATCTACAAAACCTTCTGTTTAATCATCTTCCCTTTATTCATTTCCTTAGAGTTTTTGTACATGTGATCTCAAGAAGGTACTGAACGAGCTCAGTGGCAGTGGTCATTTTAGCATGGTGTTATTCACTGTCAAAGATGCAAAGAAAAATCATAATTCAACAACATCACAATTTAAGCAAGCCTAGTAATAGACACAATATTTCTGACACTGGGAATACATTCACTGAGGTCCATAGATGTCCCTAGATACCAAGAACATGCAAATGGACCTTGTAGAAGTGGAGCAATCTTCCATTTACTTAGGTATGTATTTTAGGCGGATTTTCAGAAAATAGGGCTCCGGGCTTAAGAGGATGGATAAAGTATAACGTAAGTTATAGAAATATGCCATTTCTCTATTTTGACAGATTTTCTGTCTGTTTGGGATCCCTGCGCTCTCCGCCAGATTTCCCACTGTTCCATATGCCTTGTTGCGTTTAACATCCTCTAGGAACGACAGTGCATTGAAACACGGGTTGAGAACTGCAGCTTGCACATAGATGCTGCTTTCAAGGAATCTCCCCGTCAGCTTCCACCTCTTGTCAAACTCCGGAGTGAGCTTCGTTTTCAATGCTAATGCTATCCTCGTGCACCGTCTTCATATTGATGAGCATAGGAACAGTTGTGGCAGACAACGAAGCATTTATGTCCTGTGACAGTAACTCAGTCTAGAGTGACCATGGGTTTCATAACTGAAGCGATGTCCCCTGCGATTCTCCACTGGGCAGTTGTTAAGTCTATATCGCGATCGTCCCCTCTTGCTGGTGACGGGGTCCGACGCGGCATGGCGGTAACTGGCCATCTCTGCTCGACGAGACGTTCAAGCATGGAGATGGCCGAGTTCCAATGAGTTGAGGCACGTCTTGGGTTCATTTGTAGTCGATCACTTTCTGTAGGAACTTTGCTCATCTTTTGCTGCCGCGGCCTTGGCACTTGTTTTGAAATGACCGACCAGACGTCCAGCAGCTGCTCTGGTGCAACAGACCTCTTTTACAGCTGCGTTTATGCATAATTGCAGCGTGTGCCGAGCAGCACAACGAACCCCTCCTACTGTTCCCCACCACGGATCGTCAGTTAACATGTTCAAACAGAGAATCATGTTTGCTGCATTATCATGGATCCTGGGGCACGTGGCCTGTCATTCCTCTGTGGAGTTTGGGGGTGGGGATGTGGGATTCACTGGTTTTCCTCGTGGTGGCGGGGGCACCGGGACCGGGGGAGATGGTGTGGCCCGCAGGGGTGGCATTCCCGTCGCCGTGCATGGCGATGTGAGTGGCGTGCTTTATCGGGGGGTGCATCTTGGATGGGGATGTGTGATAGGGATTGATGTGTGGGGTGTTTTGGGGGGACTGACTGATATAGATAGTTATTCATATTTATTGTTATATTGTAGAAATGTGTGCATTGAAATGTCTGTAAAGTCTCGACGACATTGAAAATGAGGGTGACCTCAATTGTCTTTTTGAGTATAAATAAAGGTTGATGATAATGCACGGCAGCCACCCACTTTTTCCCCAGGAATGTCATATGCATCCATGACTTCGCTGAGTCTTTCAAACGTGTTTGCTGCAGTGTGACTCTCGTGTCATCTCTTTTGTTTCCAAAAAGTACGTCTCCAGTCGCCAGTCATCGTTAATCAAAATGGGCAGCCACCGCCATGTACTAAGATTCCATTTTCTGTGTGACGTCCAGATGTCGGTAGTGAAACATAATGCTGTACTCTGTTTAATTTGCTCCGCAAATACTCTATTGTTATGTCATATTTGGCCTTCACTGGATGCATAGTGTCTCTTTTGGGGACAATGTAGCCTGGCTCCAGAGTTTTTATTAGCTGCTTTGTTTATTGGTATCTAGCATTATTATTATTATTATTATTATTATTATTATTATTATTATTATTATTATTATTATTATTATTATTATTATTATTATTATTATTATTATTATTATTATTATTATTATTATTATTATTATTATTATTATTATTATTATTATTATTATTATTATTATTATTATTATTATTATTATTGTTATTATTATTACCGTTATTATTGTTATTATTATTCATGGTCATATTATTATTATTATTATTATTATTATTATTATTATTATTATTATTATTATTATTATTATTATTATTATTATTATTATTATTATTATTATTATTATTATTATTATTATTATTATTATTATTATTATTATTATTATTATTATTATTATTATTATTATTATTATTATTATTATTATTATTATTATTATTATTATTATTATTATTATTATTATTATTATTATTATTATTATTATTATTATTATCATAATTATGGTAATGATTATTATTATATTATTATTATTATTATATGGTATGAAGCTGTAAGGTGCACTTGAGCTGACCATTATGTTAAAATAAATATGAAGTTTGGAAGGGGGCAGGAAACGTAAGTTTTCTTCATCCTGCTCCTTTGCAGCAATGGGTGTATCATGTTAAAAAAAAGAGATGTTGGTGATATTGTGCAAAGATGAACTGTACCCCCATGTACGAAACAAAATAAAATGAATGAATGAATGAATGAATGAATGAATGAATGAATGAATGAATGAATGAATCCTGCACCCTCAACAATGTTCGCAGGCCGCATGTCTAGCACAACAAAAGCTGCGATGCTCTCTGTAATAGCCCGTTTTACGTGGTCTGCATTCATTTTAGACTTGCCGATGAAGTAGACATGTAATCATCGTCACTGTACACCGGATGGGCCTAGTAAAGATATATTTTAAATTAGACTTGTAAATAGACTTATTGCCTGTATTATATTATATTATTACATTATATTAATAGTCATTATATGTCTAGGCTATTACCTTATGAATTGTCTGCTTAACTGAGTAGGCTAATAGCGTTTCAAGTGGTTTGCCATGTTTGTTGTTGTTGACTGATACACACATTCTTTTTTTTTTAATCTACTTTTTCTCGCCATTTTCTATTTTTCTCCCATCCCAATTTCGTATATCCAATTCTTCCCTCCCCTGTCTTGAACGTTGCTAGACTATGCCTCCCACTGGTCGGTTGTAGTGAGGACAGAAGCCTTGCATCACGTGTCCCCTCCGGTACACGAGGAGGCAGCCTGTCGCATCTTTTCACCGCAGCAGCTCGAACTCTCAGTGGCGAGGAGTAACGCGTTGGAGGCTCACGCTGCCACGTCACTTCCTGCTTCCGTCGCACCGGCGTCACCAAACCAACCTGTAGGAGTCGCTGTCCACAACGTCAAATCCCCACCCACCGGCTTTCCCGCCCTCTAACACCTGCCAATTGTGTTAGTATGAACGACCGGCCAGCCGGTAGCAATGCCGAGAGCTGGGCTCGAACCCAGCGTCTCCTGCGTTAGAGGCGAGCGCCTTGCCCACTGCGCCAATCAGCCGCCTGATACACACATTCTTGTTTACAGAGTTTACATTTCACTGTCTTAGGGTTGTCCATCAAAATGTTGAAATGCTTCCATACTTGTTCTGACACGTGACTCAGTTGGTATTGCTGATTGGCTCGAACACGGTATGTTTGTACAGCTAACCTCGTTCCCAGTTTTATCTCCTCCGTGAGATAAAGACTGGTAAAGAACTACGGCCGAAAGTGTGTATGGGCATTCAGTATAGACCACTACACTTCCGCGTTACATTGAAATCGGGGAGGAGATTGCGGGGGGAGCAAATGAATGAATGTGGATGAGAGCCGTGATGTAAGTGGTTGCAGATACGGCTGTGGGGGTGCTAGAGACATGATAGAATAGAGCAGGGGTGGGCAATTATTTTCCCCAGGGGGCCGAATGAGCAACTGAAAATATGTTGGGGGGCCGGGCCAAAATTCCAAACTCAATTATGCATAATATACATTTTATTTCTATATAAAAAGCAGTAAATGGCATTGTTTTGACCCCTGGTAAGAGTGTATGTTATTATTTGGCAATTAAAAAGTGAGGTTAGCTTTCAAAAATATAATTTATTCAAATAGAATTTATTTCCAAAATGATAAACAAAATGTGAAACATTAATAACAAAGGGCATTTTGAGTTTCATATACTATTGAAACAAGGATTTTCTTAGCTTTCTAAAGACATCACATCATCTTATAGCAAAAATAAACAAGACATGGCACTGAACTGTGTAAAGAAAAGTGTACCAGTTTTGTAGCCTTTTTTACTTTACATGCCTATATTAAACATTTAATGTTTTCAGAACTGTGCAAAAAAAAGAAAAAAAATATCAAGTGTCCCATTTCACTTGTTATATTTCCACATTTTAGTGTTCTTCAGTTCTTTTTTTTTCATTCAGTGTGAGAAATCTAGTCTCTGTTGAGCTTTAACAAGTCCATGAAAGTCAGGTTGCATGTCTGAGGTGGAGATGCGAAGCACAGCTGCCAGATGTTCATCAGTGAGAGAGGATCTGTACCTGGACTTGGTAAACATCATGACTGAGAATGTCTGTTCACATACTGTATGTAGGTGGATCCAAAGAGAACCAACATCTTCTGAGCATGTCTCCTAAGCATATATTGTGCGTGTGAACGTTGACATGAAAAGAAAAAAGTTAAAAAAAAAAAAAAAAAAAATATTAAATAAAATATTTTTTTTTATTTTTTTTTATTTTTTTTTATTATCATGTAATCTTTCGCGGGCCGGTCAGAATCATCCCGCGGGCCGGATACGGCCCGCGGGCCGTACAATGCCCAGGTCTGGAATAGAGGGTGTCAAACTCATTTTCACAGAGGGCCACATCAGCATTATGGTTGCCCTCAAAGGGCCAAAGACTGTATAAATGTTAATGTAATGTAAAATAAATGTAGCTACTCATTTACACATTGTTAAACATGTTGTTTCTGTATTTATTACTTATTCAAGTTATACATATTGCATATGCATTTGCATAGATGTAAAAATATATGTTAGCTTATGTTATTTTAACAAATAATTTTTGTTTGTCAGAACCCCATATTACTCCCTCAATCAATGATCAAACCATTCAAGTAAATAACAAAGAAGAATATCATCAAATACAAGCTATGACATTAAGTTTGTTCAAAACCTTTTTGTCACAGTCAAGAGGGGCAGAACTAACAACTGTGAGCTGCAAAGAACACGTGGGACAGATGTAGCAGATGTTACAAAAACAAATGGCTGCACACAACCTTGCAGAGGCCATACATCCAACTAATGGAAGATAGTTTAATTAACTTTAATTAACAGATTGCAGAATGGGTACAGTACAGTACAGCTCAATACACACAATTGTTAAGGGGATGCAGACCAGAGAAAGACTTTCGACTTGTTTACATCAGGGTCCCCCATTTTCAATTCGTAATGAAATTGCTATTATGTGTCTGCATGAACACACAACTGTAACTGTACTCAAAAATAACAAAATAAGGGTTGTCTCACAACTATATTGGTCAAGTTTTGGGTGATTGATTGATTGATTGAAAACTTTATTAACAGATTGCAGAATGGGTACAATACAGTACAGCTCAATACACACAATTGTTAAGGGGATGCAGACCAGAGAAAGACTTTCGTCTTGTTTACATCAGGGTCCCCCATTTTCAATTCATCAGGACATATATGACATACATGACATACAGATAGTCAGTACTGCTACATCTATACATTTATGACATACCAGTGGGACTTGTTTGCGTCCCTACAGCTTCTTATTCAATTGAGCGAGATGCTCGGTTATGTCACACAGCCAGTTTGCATCTGACAGTTCAGACAATATTTCTTAAACCCTTTGTTACCTATTCTGCCTGGATCTTTTTTGTATTTTGGGCTGTAAAATTGTCAAAGAATGTCTGAGGAGTAAGTGCTTTTGGCTTTTTCCTTTGTTACTTCATCAATACCTCAGATGTTCAACATACATGTATGTGTAAGAATGTGTAATAACTAAGGCTGTCAAAGTTAAAGCTTTATTAACGCATTACCCCACAATTATTTTAACACTGCTATTTTTTTAACCCAATATTAATGTTAAATCTTTTTTTTATTTATTTTTTTTACCTGAGCTCTTGGGGGGCCACATGCACTGCAACCTTGCCCAGGCCCGACGGGGCCCGGCCCGGCCCGGCGGGTTCGGGCTGGGTAGGGCTTTTTTTTTAATAAATGATTCGGGCTCGGCCGGGCCCGGGCACCGCCGTTTTTTTTTTTTTTTTTTCCATATAACTAGGGTTATATGATAACCTTCGTTTTAAGATTCGCTTTCTCTTTTGCGCCAGAGAAACATTTGGATGTAATTACTGCAGCGCGCAGGGAGAACTCAGGGGACAAGTTCAACTCGATTGGTTGTGTTGGAATATAGCCAGTTGGCGAACGTTTTAATTTGTTCTTGGGATGTATGTAGCCGGTTTTGTTAACGGTGTTCAACACGTTGCTGACGTTGTGGTGAGTGATGTTTACTATTTGCTGGGTCGCGACTCGCTACTTGTTTTGTTGTGATTTTTATTACGTTGCTCTGCTCGAAATCTGATTTCTGTTTTCTGTTTGTTTGTTTGACTGAGTAGGCTATTGTGTGTCGTGTGTGTGTGTGTGTGTGTGTGTCAAAGAAGATTCTATAGCCTTCAATACGTTTTACGAGGCTGATGTGTGAGTCAGTCTATATAAGCGAGCACTGGGAGAGACGGCATTGCGAAACAGGCTATGTAAATGCTTCTTAGTTTTGTTTATTTATTACGTTCATATAAAACCGTGTTTCGAATATTTAAAACAAATACAAAAAAAATTATATTTTAATAATAATAATAATAATAATAATAATTTTTTTCGGGTTTTCACGCGGGCTAGGACTTAAAATATTATTTACAGTCAGGCTTATTTTCGGGCAGGGCCTGAAGTTCACAGGCTCGGGCAGGGCTCGGGCTTTATTTCAAGGCCCTTGCAGACCACATCAGTTTGAGTTTGACACCTATGGACTAAACACTCCACTCCATACTTGTTCTGACTAGCTTATAGACTAAACACTCCACTCCATACTTGTTCTGACTAGCTTATAGACTAAACACTCCATACTTGTTCTGACTAGCTTATAGACTAAACACTCCATACTTGTTCTGACTAGCTTATAGACTAAACACTCCATACTTGTTCTGACTAGCTTATAGACTAAACACTCCATACTTGTTCTGACTATCTTATAGACTAAACACTCCATACTTGTTCTGACTAGCTTATAGACTAAACACTCCTTACTGGTTCTGACTAGCTTATAGACTAAACACTCCATACTTGTTCTGACTATCTTATAGACTAAACACTCCAGCTCAGGTTTGGGCTTGGCCCTGAGCACATGTTGTCACCTGAAACCTTTCTAGCACGCAGGTTCACAAGCAAAAATTCATTTATAATTCCCTTTATTGTATTTATAACTCAATATTGTAATATAACCAGTGTATATTTTTGTCAGATTTTATAGGGATGTATTCTGGTATTGTGATGGGGAAAAAAGGCAGCTCGATCTCAGCCGACTGAGGGGGTCTCCGACTGATGATGCAAATCGTCGACTTTCAGGGGGCATCCCTAGTATTGTGTGTTAGGGGTGGGGGGGGAATTGATACAGCATACAGTAGTATTGCTATATTTTGCGTACCGATATTAATGATACACTGACGCCAAGTATTAATGTTTTGAAAAAAAATTATGTTTGCTTGACAATCCCATCTTGGTGCAACAAAAATTATTGGAGTGAGGTGAACAGACTGAAATCTTATCTTATTAGATACAACTGATGAAAAGCACATGCAGTTGAATTTTTAGCGTGGTATTATAGTACCGTGACTCTAGTATTGTGTTAATATCATATCATGAGACCCACCCCTAGTAGGTGTGTGTGTGTGGTTGTATGTATAGTACAAACGTGTGACTGAATGTGCATGCTCTGACTATTCTATGTTAAAACTTGCATTACACATTGACACACACGCACACAATAGATTATACCACAATACCACATAATATTAAAGGTCCAAACTTGTATTCCTTTTCAACAGGTTAAATAGGGTTTTTAGATACTTTAAAGTGTTTGAAGTTTTTTTTGCTGAAAGAAACGGAGATTATGCATTCTAGCAGCCTCTATACCCCTCTGTTTCAGTCCTGTTCTCGACAGTTTCTTTGTCTGAAAACCAGCTGCTTCTGCTCCCCAACGCCACGCACCTGAACTACGGGTGAACGATCAAACAAAATTCAGATCAAACTGTCAAACTATCAAATATGAATATAGAAAGTAGAAAAGAGCAAGCCATCACACACATGGTGTACACAAGTGTGTTTCAGTCAAAGACCGTGCACTGCATTGCAATGAGCTTTTTTGTGTGACATCGCATGAAGACGGAATTCCAAATGACTTAAAGGCACAGTTTCTGAATATGGGCTGGGTGCAAAATCTGACTGGGTTTTCTTATTTCACAGGTTGAGTGTTAGTAGGCCCGTCAGAGACCCAAAGGTATGTGCACAGTAAGGTTGGGAATAGTTTGGATTTGAACAATTCTGATTCCGAATTTCTTTTTGATTCCGGTTCTCAATGATTCTTGATTCCGGTTCTTTACGGGGCGGAGTCAAAACAGGTAAAAATATATACAGTATATTTTAATTAATTAATACATTTCTTTTTAAACCTCTCATGTTGATATTTGTAATTGACTTCATATAGTTCATCCTGTAAATGATTGCATACAGTCTAATTTGGTTTCTGTTATTAATGATTCAATAATAAATTCACAGAAACTGAAACTGGTGTGAGTGAAATTAGTTTAATAGGAACCGATAATCAGAATCTAAATTCATATTTCTTAACGATTCCTTTTTTTATTTTTATTTTTTTTATTAATTACTACAATTTTGTAAACGGTTCCTATAATGGACCTTTAACGTAAATGGTAAACGGTGTATTTATATAGCGCTTTTATCCAAATCGCTTTACAATTTACCCATTCACTCACACATTAAACACCAACATGGAGGCAACCATGCTAGGTTTCAACCTGGGCCCTGTTTCTTGTACCTGGTTCAACTAAGTCGATCAAGATGTCATTATCCAGCTTCAGTTAACCCGATGTTTGAAGCCGGGATTTTCCTGTTCCTCGAAGGTGGATTCAGTCTCGTTAACTCAAGCCAGACTTGCGACCCAGGCTAAATGCGCGCGGCCGCTTCAGTTGAAAAGCCAGCACGTATCGATAGCAGAAAATCTGATTCTCTAGCGGCATTGATTGATTAATTGATTTAGAACTTTATTAACATATTGCAGTACGGCTCAATCGCCTCGCCGACAAGTTAAATGCGTTATCTATAGGCTAATTTCAAGTCCCTCATTACCTCAATCAATCAGATTATATTTCTTTAAACTTGCCTGCTGGATTGAATAATCAAATGAGATCTTGCTAGCGAAAATAATTAGTTAAACTGTTATACATAATAACGATACGGCTCCCTTACCCATTGATTGATGTATGGTCGATCTTTTACTTATCTTCTCTGTGGTCTAACGGGTTGTTCTTTTGACTTTCACGCAGACGACCGGGGTTCGAGACCCAGTCATCTCCTTCTTTTTGCAATATAGGAATAATTCAATTTGGTGCACGTTGAGAGCTATATAAAGAATGACATCCTCAATGCATGTAGATTTATAATATTTTAACTTAAAACTATGCTACCTTTGCGTATAATCATTAATATTATATTCCAAAAATTTATATTGGAAAGACGGGGTTTCAAACCCCGGTTGCCGGGTTGCCAGGATTGAGCACTACCGCTGAGCCACTGTGCCAGATGGGATAAATTCATTGTTTATACATTAATGAACGAGAGACCGTGTTTAGAATATTCTTTGTTTTGAATGAAGTTATATCTCTTTATCCTCATTCATTAATGTGACGTCAACGGCTCATTCAATTTCTCAAATCCGTCAAACAGCGCATCTCATCAGACATCTTAATCCCAGTTACAATTAAAATAACCACATAATGTGTACATCGCACGAGCGAGCGCCACGGTATATATAACGTGCATTATTTAGGACAAAGTGAATTTAGTATCAGCATTTTGGGTCTATTTTACATTTCAAAAGCCCCCTCTGGAAGAATGGAGCACAAAAACGTAATTCAGAATGGTATAATGCAGATCGTAGACTGTGGGAATAATTTCAGGAAACGGGCTGTCACTTCTTTGCGGGGGCGTGGCGATGGTTCAGGCTAACTTGAACTTAAACTCTGCTTTCGACCAGGCTCAAACTTTTGGATCTGTTGTCATGGTGATTTGGAAAATCCAGGTACGGGGAACCGGAAAGTCCGGCTAACTCAGTTATCCAGTTAAAGTTATCCGGCTAACTCAGTTATCCAGGTACGAGGAACGGGGCCCTGCTCATCGGGAGCAGTTAGTCTTGCTCAAGGACACTTTGACACACTGCCCGGGTGGACGACTGCTCTACCTCCCGAGCCACTGTTGCATGTAAGGTTTCACTTACATGCTGTCATACATGCTGTCATTCTCACTGAGGCTAAAAAATCTGTGCATGTGAGCTTCCCTCCATCCAGGAAATATATGAGAGCCGGTGCATTAAAAAAAGCCGGGGAAATTATCAAGGACCTTAACCACCCCAACCATGGACTGTTCCAGCTGATGCGGTCTGGAAGCCTGAATATTTTCCACAACAAAGTTAGTGTTTCCATGTCTCTGATTGGCCAGGTCATGTGACATGCACGCCCATCGTGGGACTGCAAGTTTTTGGATGGTTAAGCTTAGGCGCTCTTTCGAAGTTGGTTAAGGTTAGAGTTTGTCTTAGAGCATGGCGATAGAACGCCTGCCCTGATTCCAAACTCTAACCTTAACCAACTGCGAAATTCAATAAGCTTAACCAGTGATAAACTAGGCGTTAGGTAGTTTGCAGGCTGTTCGACCCGGAAATAGGCGCAGAACTTGCCGTCCCACGATTGGCGCACATGTCACATGACCTGGCCAATCAGAGCGCAAAACTCGAACGCGGAAACACAAGTTTGTTGTGGAAAGTATAGACGTGGTCTGGAAAGCACTACCGCAGCCACACAGCCAGAACCAACCGGCTGAAGAACAGTTTTTTCCCCCAAGCCATCAGACTTGTCAACAGAGCCCATTGACACCCCCCACCCCCCTCCCCCCCTGGACTCTACACTTGAGAAACACTGTTGCTGATGACAAAAAACTGTATTGCCCATTGCGTTCTAGACACTGCTCAAATTTGCACATTGCTCATTGCACATCACACAACATACTTTTTTGTCATTTTGTTATTCAATTTCATATAGTATAATATCTACATCCTGATCTGCAATGCACACTTTTTAGAACTGTATATAGGAATCTTTATTTTAGTCATCTTATTTTACTCTATGCTAAATGTATTGTATTGCACTGCACACTTTTTGGAACTGTATATAGTCATCTTTATTTTAGTCATCTTATTTTACTCTATGCTAAATGTATTGTATTGCACTGCACACTTTTTAGAACTGTATATAGTCATCTTTATTTTAGTCACCTTATTTTATTCTATGCTAAGATATTGTATTTTTAAATTATTGGAAGCTGCTATAGTCGAGGGACCACAATAAATAGATTTTCTTCTTGCTGTAAAGTACTGAAATAAGTGACAATAAAGGAATCTGAATCTGAGGACTGCATGCCACTTTACACTACAGTCACAACCTTATGATCTACAAGCTCGCAATATGAACGCCTTCTTAAATGGCAGAGTGAGCAATACTTTAGACTGATTTCAACAATGATCCAAAGTTAAAGGAAAACTCCAACATTTTGGGAAATTAGCTTATTTAACATCTTCCCTGGAGTTAGACAAGAAGATACATACCTTTTTTGTCTCTCTGCATGCATTAGGCTTAGGGAACGCCCGCACCGTTAGCGTAGCTTAGCTTCATCACTGGAAGTGCGTCAGACCTTTACCCTGAAGTTCCCTACAGTCCCCTACAGTCACAAAATACAATCCAAATACAACTCCAAAACGTTCCTGTAAACATGTTGTGACCTGTGTATTTACCACGTGGAGAAATAAAAAATTATTGAATTCGACATTTCTGTTTTCTAAGCAGATATACTCAGAAATTTTTTTTGCCGAACCACTCCTCTCTGGGCTCAGTGATTTCACGTCACCAGTGCTACTTTCTAACGTGAGGCCAGTGTTTGTTTACATTTTCATTTCATTCAAAGGATCCGAACCGATTGAAGTTATTACCATGACTGTGGTAAGTTTTCATTTATGTTTTTAGATGGAAGGCTGTATTCCATCTGTCTAACGTTAGCGAATATTGTGAGATTGATGAATAGGACATAACGTTGCTGGACTATCGACCTAGTTAGCCCCTTTCGTGACTGCGATGCACGGCTACAGGGTTTGGGCGAGTGCACCCACACTTGTGGTATTATTATAACTCATTTATTGTGTAACGCTAGCCCCTTAAAACTTACCACAGTCATGGTATCCATAATAACTTCAATCATTCAATCATTCAATCAACATTTCCCAAAATGTTGGAGTTTTCCTTTAACAAATTTTACATCATCTTGCCTCGAGCTTACAGAACATTTTAGTTATATCAAGTGCAATACAAGAAAGTGAGAGAGAGAGAGAGAGAGAGAGAGAGAGAGAGAGAGAGAGAGAGAGAGAGAGCGAGAGAGAGAGAGAGAGCGAGAGAGAGAGAGAGAGCGAGAGAGAGAGAGAGAGAGAGCAAGAGAGAAGGCTCGTCTCCACAAGTCAGGAACATCTGTGAGAGGCTACTTCACATTAGTTCTTTATCTATTTATTACTAAAAGATTTGCACTACATCTCATTTTTGCATTTTGTTTGCATTTTGTACTTATTTTTTTACTGTATGAAGCACAATCTCAGGAGGCTCATACAGAACCAAGCATTTCACTGTAATGTACGTGTACCTTATATGTAACAAATAAAACTAAACTTAAATAGTTCGCCATGCAGGAGCTGTCAATAATAATTCAGCCATTTTAATTAAAAGCCTGATGGAACATGATGGTAGATAGATAGGATAAATGGATGGGAAAATGACAGGTTTGATTGATTGATTGATTGATTGATTGAAAACTTTATTAACAGATTGCAGAATGGGTACAATACAGTACAGCTCAATACACACAATTGTTAAGGGGATGGAGGAGTAGGAGGGGTTGGGGGGGGGGGAAACACTGTACAACTGTACAAGCAAGACTGTACATTGGAATATTGACAAAACCATACTAGGTAATTTACTGTACATTGGAGGGGGTTGGGTTAGGACATTTACAGGGGCCAGTTTCGAATTGCAGTCTCCCGTAGGTGTTCTTTGAGAGTGGTTTTGAAAGTGGGTAGTGATTCACATTCCTTTACAGCTTTGGGTAGGGCGTTCCACATAATTGCGAAACGTGTTTAGTCCCTTGTTTGAGTCGAATCTGGGTTTAACATGATTTGTGGAGCTCCCTCTGGTGTTGTGATCGTGGTATTCACTGACCTTTGGGAAGTATTTTGACATGTACATGGGTACCTTGGTCGTGTAGTGTATCTTGTGTAGACCAGGCCCATTGCAAGTTGCTGTACTCTGTCGTCTACTCTAAGCCATCCTAGGTTGTCAAAGTGGGCAGGGGTGAGGTGGGTTCTAGGAGTAAGGTCAAGCAGTAGTCTGACCAGTTTGTTTTGAGATGTTTGTAATTTTGTTTTTAGCGCCTTTGAGGTGCTTTGGTACCATGAGGTGCAAGCATAGTCGTAGTACCCTTGAATGTGTGCTCCTGCCAGAGTGTTCAGGGTATTCTTGTTTACCAGAGAGGAGATCCGGTACAAGAATCGAGTTTGTTGGTTGACTTTTTTTATTACATTGGATGCCATTTTGTCACATGAAAGATTAGCCTCTAGGATGGAACCCAGGTAGGTAATTTCATCTTTCCTTGTGACAATATTGTCACCCACTGTAACTGAGAAGCCGTCGGTCTTGCTGAGTTTTTTATTTGAACCGAAGAGAATGGACTCTGTTTTGCCCATGTGTAATGATAGTTTGTTATCAGCGAGCCATATGCAGATATGGTATGGTAAAGGTATGCAAGTGGACCAGTTGCTCCAGGCTTGAATAGAAAACATGTAGTAACAGACTCATACTAGACTCGCAGGATGGGGTGCCGAGAAAAAACCTATGAATAGAATAGAATAGGAATACTTTATTCATCCAGAGGGAAATTTGGCACTACAAATTGCTCACAGTAAACAGTAAACATTTAGGGAGACAAAACAAGTCACGAATGAAGAATAAAATAAGCCTAAAAATAAAACTGCAGCTGGATTGTAGACTTCTCCTGTCAGACCGTCACCAGGTAATGAGGATCATGGGACCCAACTAGGGTTTTGTACCGAACTTAGTACTTTTAACATCGGTACTAACTGATATATATATTTTTTTCATTTATTGATTTAAATGAACAACACATTTTAACAGGTATACATTTCAGCCTACCGTTTACCAATAGGATTAAAAAACACAATAAAGCCATCGGCTTGTTTCAATTGCTCCATTGCGGTTCTTCATCATTGGTGTCCGTGGAGTCATGTACTGGTGTGTGGACGAGGGTGTTTGTAGTGTATGTGTGTCAGGACGTGTGGTATAGAATACCATGATCAGAGTCTGCCGATATGCATGGGTGAGCCCGCCACGCCAGGGAGCGGGAAGGGGGGGGGGGGGACACACGACAGAGTACAGATTCACACTAGATCAATCGGTACCACATTTTGGTACCTTTACATGTTTAGTATAAGAGTGTAATATACTAGACAAGAGGGAGCCTTTTCCACAAATATATATAAATAAATAACAATGTTGAAATTGAAAGGTTTGGACTTGTTTTTTACAACTGAAATAAAAAAAAAGTAATACAGAGAGATATACCGAAAATAGGTACTGTTGAGTACTGATACCAAACTCCGGGAACTGGTACTGGTAGCAAAAAAAATTAAAAGATCTAACCCTAACTAACCTTACTGTCCTAATAAACTAACCTACACTGTAACACGCAACACTTTGATGAACATTGTTACTCAGCTGATAGAGTTGTACCCTTCCTGAACTTGTAAATCACTTTGGATAAAAGCGTCAGCTAAATGACTAAATGTAAATGTACCGGTATCAATTCAAATGTGAACGGTACCCAACCCTAGACTCAACCCTTCAGTCCTTCTGACCCTCAACACAGGAGCCCCCCCGGGGCTGTGTCCTGAGCTCCCGCCTCTACTCCCAGGATTGTGTAGCCACACACAGCTCCAACATGGATTGTTGTGATAGGCCTAATCACCAACAACTATGAAACAGCCTACAATGGTGCTGGGTGAACAACCTTTCCCTCAACGTTGACAAGACCAAGGTCCAAAGACCAAGACCACCTGGCCGTGGACTACTGGAGGATAGGAGAGGGAGAAAGGCTGGACCCATCAACACAACAGGTCTGCCATGGAGTGAGTCAGCAACTTCAAATTCCTCAGTGTTCACATCACAGAGTACCTCACCTGGCACATGCACACTGGAGGTGGTGAGGAAAGAACAACAATGCCTCCGCGGCTGAAGAAATTCGGCACGGGGCCCTAGATCCTACGGTATTCTACAGAGGCACAACTGAAAACATCCTGACTGGATGCATCACCGCCGGGTAGGGAAACTGCTCTGCACTCAAGCGCAAAGTGCTACAGAGCATTGTGCAAACAGCCCCAGAACATCTGTGGTTATGAGCTCCCCTTCATCCAGGATATAAACAACAGATGGTGTGTCAACAAAGCCTGCAGGGTTATTAAGGACCCCAACCACAAACTGTTCAAGTTCAAGTTTTGTATGTACATTATAGTGAAATGCTTGGTTCTGTATGACCCTCCTGAAATTGTGCTTCATACAGTAAAAAGTAAAAGAATAAAGACGAAACACTATACAAATATATACAAACGAAAGTACAAAATGCTAAAACAAAATACAAATCTTTTAATAATAAATAGATAAAATATGGTGTAGTGTTAACTGTTTCAGCTGTTGCCGTCTGGCAAACAATACTGCAGTCTCAAGGCCCGGACCAGGACAGTTTTTCCCTCCAGGCAGTCAGACTCATAACACAAGCTAGGATGGGTGCTCTTTGGAGCACATGTATATATGTTTGTGGCATGCTATAGTGGGTCATAAATAGTTCCCCCCAATGAATGAAGGACGTATGGCAGGTACACATACATTTTATGTCGTCTCTTGTGGCCTTTTGATTTGAAGCTAGAGTCCCTCATTGGAATTTATAATTTTAAAGAAAAGAGTTTCAAGTTTGTTTATTATTCGTCACATATAAAATACATGTACTTTACGGTGAAATGCTTGGTTCTGAGAGTGTGCTTCATACAGTAAAAAAGTAAGTAAAAAATTAAGTAAAAGAGGAATATACAATATACAATACAATATACAATCTAAAGTACAACCTAAGTACAATCTAAGTACAATGATAAAAATAAGTAAACAATGAGGTACAAATGCAGACAATGAGGTACAAAACTTTAAGGTAAGGTGCAAATGAGGTATTTTCTGTATGCTGCCTTCTTGACCAGAGCCCACTTGGAAACGAGTTGGAAATATGTACAGTAATCAATGTGATTACCATAGGAAAAAAATTATTCGTTTCAGTGATGGCATTGACTTTTCGAAAGTCCACACAAATTCTGTGGCCCTCATGCTTCTTTGGTGCCAAGATGACTGGTGATGCCCATCCTGAGTGTGACGGCTCAACCATACCGAACTTAAAAGAACACGCCAACATTTTGGGAAATTAGCTCATCGTCTTCTCCAGAGAGAGAGACAAGAAGATAGATACCAGGTTCCTCTCTACTCTGTGCGTTCAGTAGAAAGCTATCTGGCTGCACGGTAGCCTATAGGCATTGTCCAACTAACACCTCTCCCGAAGACTACCCGTCCTTGTCCGCTCCCATTCATTGTGCTAAGCTAGGCTAACATGCAAATACTGTAGATAGCTTTCTACTGAACGCACAGAATGAGGACCAGTCTTTGTATACTTAGTGTTGCAGCACATCAGTTTTTCCAGATTGGTGGGTACACACACACTAGGAATTGACGTAGTTGTGGCTTTTTTTTCTTTCTGCAAGTCGACCATAGACACAGCAAGATGAATCAAATTTTTTACTTGCGTTCAGGTTCCAAGATCAGTCCTGGAGGAGGAATAGCCCTTATCAAGGATAAACTCTGGATTGTTTTTTTTTTCATCTGGCCATCTTTTGTTTTGATGAAGTGGTTTGTCTGGGACTCTCGCACTGCCTGGCTGAAACGTGTCGACAATGGAGGGATTGGACTTGAAACCATATTCTCTGTCGGCCACATTGATCTGTACCATGCTGAGGGAAATTAAATCAAGGCGAAGGACAACACCATAAGTCAGGGCTTGTGGATAAAGTATGGCTGCTGGTAAATTGAACATCTGTCCAATTGAAAGGTATATCCATTCTAGTGGGACCATCTGTCCATGGCATGATTTTTTATTTGTTTTACCTAATTCCATCCAGAGATTATTTGTGGATGAGGGTGTAACTTGTACCTGTGATCTACTATGGCCTTGCCATGCCATGTACCAATGGTAATAGGTCAGTTGCTGTGGGACAGACAGAGGACTGGGAGAAGGGCTCTTGGTCTTTGGACTGAGAGTATAGGCAAGGAGCTTTCTGGTCTGCTTTGTCTTTACAGTTGTTACAGAACTGTTACTAGGGGGTGACCGCTGTATTAATTAGGACGAGAATGCTGCTTGTTTTGCTGGTTGTTTTTGAAGTTGGCAGGTGAGTGGTAATGTAGACAGGAACCCTGAGGGGGGTGCTGTCCTTTACATCTCGAGCACAACACAGGCTTGTCTGCTGGTTGAACAGGAATGTTGCCTTCAGGGTTGGTTGAAGCATCTTTTTTTTGTCAATGTGTTTTTATTACAGTTTTTTAGACATTACAGTAGACAATACAGACGAATACAAACAAAAGAAAAACAAAACGAAACACCAAAATATATATAAAAAAATAAGAATAAAATAAAAAGTTCACAGAGCTAAAGAGGTTCAATCGAAACTTTACAATTTTACACTCATTACTGTACTTTTTACTGTATATTTCTGTATATTTAATATTTTAGAATGTATATACATACCAATGTATATCCCGGACCGTATTTTATTCTTTATTCTTATTCTTATTTTAATTTTAATTTTAATTCTTATTCGTGACTTTAGTTTTTGACTACCTACATGTTTACTGTTTACTGTGAGCGATCTGTAGTGCCGAATTTCCCTCGGGATAAATAAAGGATTTCTATTATATTTCTATTCTATTCTATTTCAGTTTCCACATTCTCTTTGTTGGAGGTGATGATGGATTTGAAATTACAGTCATTTGAATGTGATTGGTCAGACAGGGATTGATTGCGTTTGATTTTCCTTCACACATTTTGTAAACTCTCTCAATGCTTTGTCTTGTTTCTCCATTACTTATGTAATCTTCAGCCAATTGTCCTGGGTTTCGACAGCAAGTTAACGATAGGTTATGTAGATAACCTAGTTATATTAGTATTGGCTAAGCGTCCCGCTCTGAGCCTTACGAGATACTCCTATCTCCTGTGATACCTAATGTATCTCCCACGAACAAAAACACATGCACCCCACCTGTATGGGGCCCCGCCCCTTATGGTGGCACCGCCCATATAACCATGACCCTGGTCATGAAACACCCTTCCTCGCCAAAACCCGTCCCAGGAAAAGATCCCTCAAGAGGGAACTCAGGGCGCGCAGAGCGGGACGCTTAGCCAATACTAATATAACTAGGTTATCTACATAACCTATCGTTATATTTCGTATTGCATCGCGTCCCGCTCTGAGCCTTACGAGATAATGGGGAAGAGCGGGCGCGAGACCCGACAGATGTACCCCCTGAGGACCCGTAAGCCCACATCAAGGGGTGCGGGGAGCCCTGTCACCCCATCCTTCCTAACGAAGGGGGGGCGCAGTCAACCCCACCTGAATGCGAACAAGAGGGAGCCAGAACCCCTTGAACACACCGTACAGGCGGAACCACGTGTGACTCAACACACTGCGGCCCATACCCATACACTCCTGCTACCCGACCAAAGGACGGGAAGCAGGAAAGGCCACAGACCCCAGAACCGCCTGGGAGACAGAACCCCCGGTCATGTCCATGAGGAAAAACCTTACAAAGGAGCCCGGGGAGGACCATGAAGCTGCAGCACAGATGGCCTCCACCGAGGCCCCACCCAGGAGAGCGGCAGAGGCAGCCACCCCACGAGTGGAGTGCGCCCTGACGCCCCCAGGGGGATCCTGCCCAGCCAGCGTGTAGCAGAGGGTAACACCCTCGCACAACCAATGGGACAGGCGCTGCTCCGACAGTGCCTTACCAGCACGAGCCCCACCGTAACAGACAAAAAGCTGGTCGGTAACCCTGAAATCCTGAGTACGGCTGAGGTAAATCCCCAAGCACGGACTGGACATGACAGGTGAAGGCCCGCATCTAACTCACCAGTGTGAGGAGGAGGACGAAACGCCTGAACCACAATATCCCGGGAGCGGAAGGAACTCCGGATATTCTTAGGCACGAAAGCAGGATTAGGTCGCAGAGTGACACCGCAATCGGTCCGAAAAGACAGGCACTCTGGATGTACCGAGAGAGCACAGAGCTCACCTACGCGTTTAGCGGAAGTGACAGCCAGAAGGAACGCGGTCCTGAAGGACAGCTGTCCCAACGGCGCCCGCTCGAGCGGCTCAAACGGGGCCAAGGACAACCGACCGAGGACCAATTGAAGATCCCAAGTCGGAGCCAAGGAGCGTTGCACCGGCTTAACGCGTCGAGCGCCAAGCAGGAAACGCTTCACAAGAGGGTGGCTGAACAAGACATCCCCTCAAACCCCTCATGATAGGAGGATATAGCTGCTGCATATACCCTCACCGTCGAAGCCGACAGTCTATCAAGGAGAGACTGGAGGTAACTAAGGACAGCAACCAGGGGGCAGGAGACTGAGTCCTGGCCCCCCGCCTTACACCACACTTGGAACATACGTCATCTGCCCGCGTAAGCGCGACAGTGGAGGGAGCATGCGCATTCCAGATGGTAACACCATCAGGATCAAGAACCTGCGCCCCTCAACGTACCCGTCCCAACAACTGACCTAACAGACGTATGGGGAAGAATCCCTGGCGGCACGGCATCGGTCCCAGACCTGCCTGGCCATGTCCAGACGCAATCCTCACCCGTCAGGATGAGGGCCGCCCCGCGACAGTACACCTGCACCCACATTCTCCCTGCCGGGGATGTGGGGAGCCCTTAGGCCGCGCAGATGGAGGACGCCCATAGCCAGCCGCCCGCCGCCTGGTGCAGACAGGGGGAGCGTACTCCTCCCTGTCTGTCGATACACGACACTGACGTCGTATCGTCCGTCCTGATCAACACCATTTGTGGACCAGAAGGACCGCTTTCAACACCAACACATTGAACGTAGCGCAGACCGGGCAGCATGGTTTGCCAGCTGCCCCCTACTGCGTTGGCCCGACGCATCACCAGCGAGGGAGGCGTCGGTGAAAACGCGACGTGAGACAGCGCCGTAACCGTCCTAGGACGGAACCTCCCGAGCGTGTTGACAACACGCTCTGAGATGGATGCCCATAGCCCTCCAACCGTTGACTGGGAAGAGGAATACTCTACATCCAGTCTACAGCAACCCCAGGCTGGTAGAGACCTGCCTGGTACGAGACCTGACGATCCACCTTGACCGCGAAGGACCAGAACGTCATCAGGGCAGAACACTCCGTAACCCCGGATGACGCAGAGGCCCCAGTGCGGCCTCCACGCACTTGGTGAAGATGCAGGGAGCCAGAGAAAACCGAACGGCAGCCTCTGGTACTCATACGCTAACCCTGCAAAGGAAGCGTAGGTAAGCCCTAGGATGGAAGATCGGGGATGCGCATACGCATCCTACAGGTCTATGGAGGAGAACCAGACCCCCACCTGACAGTGTTCAACAGGTAGGAGACGATCCAAAAAATGCTGAACCTTCCCATGGGACAGGTCCAGCCTGGGTCTTACACCCCTCCCTCCCGACTTCTCGGGCAGAGAACACCGGGAGGAGAACGCCACGACGATGGCTTGCTTCGTCCACAGAGATTGGATCTCGTCGACCAGAGCTGTCCCTGCTGGAGACCCCGACAACAGGGTCTGTACCAAACCTGAAAACGGGTGGGGTTGTGTAAACACAAGTCCCCGCCTCACCATTCTCTCCATCTACCTCGACATATGGTACTGCCGTAGTCATATGTGACGACACTCCCAACGCACCCGCCGTCACGTGGCGCAGGTCCGCCAGGAACTGTAGATAGTTGGCCCGGTCCCCCCCGCTGTGCGAAGACAACCCTGGAATCGTGCGAGGAGCGCGTTCCGTGTCGGAACACCTGACCCTGACACCACCCACGAGGCAATCGCACCCAAGGGGGAACCCCGACAGAAAAAGGGCCTGTCTGATACGGGGGGCTTCCGATCAAAAAAGCCCCCCCACTGAACACCCCTCCAGAACATGCTGAAGGAGTTGTTCTGCAGCCGGACATGCAAGGTGTAAGGCCCCCATGGGTTCCTACACACCGTAGCCCTGCAGTGATATCACTACCACCCCAAACCATGTGAGCTGCGACCACTTGCCAATATTCCAGGAGTGGGAGCACCAACATGATACCTGGCCTGGCGAAGGCGAGGCCGGGGAAGCCCGCACTGTGTGCCTCAAAAGGTTTCGAGCCCCCCTGCTGACAACACTTAAGTTGACAGACGTAACACCAGGCTCAACCAACACAGTTCAAGGTGTGGGAGCCGCTTGACAGCACAACATTCTCACGGACAGACCCAGGCTCAGCCATCAACTGGGTGTCAGCCCCTGTCTCCATGAGAAGCGAAGAATGGGGCCGCATACGCTTCAAGAAGGTTCGCGGCCCGCAGCCAAAGGAACACACCCAGAGCCCCGCTTCTGAGGGTAACAGAAAGCGGACTGAGCGGGGAGCGGGCTGCTCGCGGCAAAATGACGACGGAGTGGTTTACCAACACCGAAATCACCCAAAATGGCCGATCCCTCGGCCGCCAAGACTGTCGGCCTCGCGATACCCTGTCGATTCTCCAACCAGGGCACCACTGGCGGGGGAAACATGGCCGCCTGTCGAGGGCCCCGTCATCGCCGCTGACGAGGCCGTGCTCTCTCTTCTTCTGGCTGCGCGGTGTGAGGCGGTGTAGGGCCTAGGACAATACCGCCCGCGCTCCAGCAGAAGACCAAAATCCCCTGCGGAGAGGGGAACCCTGAGCGGTTATAGCTTGCGGCTGGGTCAAAGCTAATAACGTCAACAACCTTGCGCGATGTGTCGACGTCGGCCGGCCCTCAAGGCCCCTCCACCAGACACCATTTCTTTAATAGAAAAAACACCAATTCGAACACAGTCCTAATCATTGCCAATTCCATACCGTGGCGGTACAAGCCTTAACAGCCCACCAGCCACTCGCCAGGCCGACCCATGGTGTCGGCCGGGCGGGGCATTGTTTCAATATATCAAAAACAAAGGACTGACGTTAACATGGAGCACCAGTGGTGATTGCAAACAGCACCCTCCACTGTGGTGTGGACCATGAAAAGGTTAAATGAATAAAAGAGCTAAACCACAAAAACTGTAGAATGAGCAAACCCATACACACAAAGTTTAAGGGGAGACGGACCAGACCCGTCTTCATTCAAAA
Source organism: Notolepis coatsorum (assembly GCF_963971535.1). Classification (NCBI taxonomy): domain Eukaryota; kingdom Metazoa; phylum Chordata; class Actinopteri; order Aulopiformes; family Paralepididae; genus Notolepis; species Notolepis coatsorum. Next base: position 19,177,555 of record NC_140180.1, read on the forward strand.
TATTCACAACAGAACACCAGCCCTAGTTTAGCCCATTTACCAAAAAAGGTAAACAAAGCCCCCCCCCCGCACTACTCCCCCAGTATACCGATTGACCGTCAGTATGAATGGTTTGAGAGGAGAGAAAGCTGTAGCAAGACAGACCTTCTCATAGCAGAGTGACAAAATGAAACAATAGCCCCCTACACAGGGCCGCCCCAGGAGATGGGGGCCCTCGCGTCTAAAAACGCACAGGGCCTCACATTTCTCCCAAGCGGCCCTGCCCTTATACTACTGCAGCCTAACGCCAGGCAATGTGGAACCCAAGACAACAATTGCCTGTGCACAGACACGCAACATGTTTACCATGTCGGCTGAACCCATAGCCCCACTACCCGACGCCAACCCAGATGGGAACACCGTTCAACAAACCCCGCCGGAACACAAGGTAATACCTGGCTAGAACCTAGCCACGACCTACCCCGTTGTCAACCCATTTACCCGAAAAAGGTAAATAGAACTCAAAACCCCACAACAGCTACAGATACAGCTGGGAAAAGTCCAGGAACAGCTGTTTGCCTGCCGTTATGATGCCGTTTTGCGAGGTTAATGTTAACAATGACCAGCGGGGGCGCTCTCATACAGCTGGTGACAACTGCCCGACGCGCCGGCATTTGTTCATTCATTGGAGGAGCTCCGCGCTGGACTAAGCTCGAGTTCCATTCAATTCCATTACAGCTGGTGACTTCATTCATAGGATGCTACAACGTCCTACAGTATGTCTACAGACTGCATGAATGAATGTTGCTGAATTAAAGAATGAATAAGTTAAACGTGTCAATTCAGCAGTCAAAGTGTATAATATTAAAACGTGTCAAATCTAACTTCATTAGATGGCCGACGTACGGCTCTCTTGTCCATTCATTTCATCAAAAGAAAGCGTTAGTGTAATGCTTCTTGGTAACAATAAGTTTGTGTACGCAATGTTGCTGAATAAAATAATGAAACCGTTAAGACCTGTCGAATTAGCAGTGGAGGTGCCAGGTGGGCTCTATTTATAATGATATATTTTATCTAGTACCGTGGTCTAGTGGTTTATCCCCATTCCTTTCAAGCCGACGCCCGGGGTTTGATTCCCAGCCCTTTCTAATATTTATATTTTTTTTTATTATTTATAAAATTAAATTGCCCGCAACGATGTGCATAATACAATAGTAATAATATATAATAAGAATCCAACCAATAGAGCGACATTGTGCAATAAACAAGTAAACAAAGTAGGGCATATCGGCATTTGTACATGAGTTAAGAGTGTTCTCACGGCGCGTCATCAAACCGGAAGTCGGCCTACTTGGCGATAAACTTGGATGTAAACAACGCGTGATTGCATCGAACTAGCAACTCTTCAAGTTCATTTTTGCTCAAAATGGTCAATTATTGCCGTGTTCTTGGCTGTACTAATAGGTCGGATAGGGAAAAGCATTTGGAGTTCTTCAGATTGCCAATTGTCATCACAAATCAAGGAGAAGAGGGCAAACAATTGTCTCAGGAAAGGAGACGTTTGTGGTTGGCCAAACTGAACCAGGATTTCCATGGCAAGACTCTTGTCAACATTCGAGTTTGTTCTGCGCATTTTCTTGTCAGGTAATGTGAAATATATTCTTGGCTGGATATGATTGTTATCTCATTTCATAACCTACTACAGTAGTAGTGTAAGACTCAGTTTACGTTATGGTAACGTTACGTCAGGTAACGTTATGTGAAATATTAATAACAGCAACTATCATTTTACAGTGGAATAGTATGATGCTGGATATGATTGTTATCTCATTTCATAACCTACTACAGTAGTAGTGTAAGACTCAGTTTACGTTATGGTAACGTTACGTCAGGTAACGTTATGTGAAATATTAATAACAGCAACTATCATTTTACAGTGGAATAGTACGAGGCTGGATATGATTCTTATCTCATTTCATAACCTACTACAGTGTAAGACTCCGTTTCTGTAAATGTTCCTAAAATGTAGTGTCAAAACAAAGTGTTTCTTGTCAGGTAACGTTATGTGAAATATTAATAACAGCGACTATCATTTTACAGTGGAATAGTATGAGGCTGGATATGATTCTTATCTCATTTCATAACCTACTACAGTAGTAGTGTAAGACTCAGTTTACGTTATGCTAACGTTACGTCAGGTAACGTTATGTGAAATATTAATAACAGCAACTATCATTTTACAGTGGAATAGTATGAGGCTGGATATGATTCTTATCTCATTTCATAACCTACTACAGTGTAAGACTCCGTTTCTGTAAATGTTCCTAAAATGTAGTGTCAAAACAAAGTGTTTCTTGTCAGGTAACGTTATGTGAAATATTAATAACAGCGACTATCATTTTACAGTGGAATAGTATGAGGCTGGATATGATTCTTATCTCATTTCATAACCTACTACAGTAGTAGTGTAAGACTCAGTTTACGTTATGGTAACGTTACATCAGGTAACGTTATGTGAAATATTAATAACAGCGACTATCATTTTACAGTGGAATAGTATGAGGCTGGATATGATTCTTATCTCATTTCATAACCTACTACAGTGTAAGACTCCGTTTCTGTAAATGTTCCTAAAATGTAGCGTCTAAAGTGTGCTATATTTTTCATTATTGTATTCCAGGTAAAAAGTGTCACCTGTACAAGAAAGATGACCCAGATTGGGTGCCATCTGTAAATATGACCGGAAAGCAACAGCCTTCTTCTCTGCAACCACCTAAAGAAACACAATACCAACGGCGTGTGAATCGTACCCAGCAGAAACTGAAGGTGGATGCTGCCCATGCCTTGCTTCTTATGGACATACCAGCTGCTGCTGATGATTCTGCTGCAAGTGATAATGTGTGCAGTATAGGTACTCAAACTGATATGACTGGTGATTTTATTTATTCTATGACCAATGAAGTTATAAATCTGAGAGCGGAAAACCTTCAGTTGCGTTCTGATGTGAAACAGTTGTCCTCTACCTATGACCAAAGTGCATTTGTGGGTAAAGATGAGAAGGTTTTATTTTTCACTGGTCTACCTACATTCCAGATTTTGTTAGCACTCTATGCATACCTTAGTCCCCACCTTCCTGTGAAGAAGTCGCTTAATCCATTCAAGATGCTGATGCTGACATTGATGCGACTAAGGCTTAATGTTTCTACAACCTTCCTATGTTATGCATTCAATGTGTCAATATCCACTGCTTCTAGGGTATTTACTTATTGTATTTTGCACAATCACAATGTTGAGTTTTTTTGTGGAGGACATCTTCAGTTTTGCAGGATTTTGAGAAAGCATGGCACTTGAGACAAAACACACTATATCCTATATAATTGTATTTTAATTCCTCTTGTTTCTTTATATACATTGCGTACAGCTTGTTATATTACATTTTATTGTATTTTCTTGTTCTTGTGGCCATCTTGGTCGACAGGTCATTTGTCAAGTAATTGGTCAAACGTTTCACACCGAAACGTCATGATATGATTTCAGGCTGCCAATAAATTTGGAAAAACCTGGAGTGCGTGCCTGGACATTGTTTTTCCCTATTTTTATGTGTGGTACAATACACCATTCCCATCAGAACACTTGAATAACAGAAGAGACAGTTTTGTATGTAACGTGTTTAATAATTGTTTAATAATTTTGTCACAGGAGAGATTAGCCTCTAGGATGGAACCCAGGTAGGTAATTTCATCTTTCCTTGTGACAATATTGTCACCCACTGTAACTGAGAAGTTACAAGTTGTCGAACAGAACTTGTAAGTCGCTTTGGATAAAAGTGTCAGCTATTTTCTTTTCTATTTTTTTTTTTATATCCTTTATTTATCCAGGAATGTCCCATTGAGATACAATATATCTTCTTCCAGGGAGTCCTGACCAACACGGCACACAACACGTTTCAACATAAAAACAAGGGCATTAAACAAAAAACATACAAATCAAATATGTGATAGTGGCTTAGCCACACATTTTGCAGAGATTTGTAGCAGTGTTCCATTCAGATTATCAACACCGCAAGGTTTATCTGGTTTAAGTGATAGGAGGAGCTTTTCAATATCATTTGGACTTGTGCATTTAAATTTAAATCGGCATTTCTTGTCATACATTATATGTTTTTTAATTACAGAGTCTGACAGCTTACCACTCATTGGCAACATTTGATTTATAATTGTGTTTACCTTGGAAACAAAGTAATTGTTGAAATGAGTTGCAATGTCAAATGGTTCATTCAATGTTTTCCATAGTCTCTTACTATCCCCTTTACACTCCTCCAATCTGGTTTGATAATAATGTTTTTTCTTCTGTAATTGTATTCATTTATAAATGTATAACTGTTGATTGATATGCACTGTCCCTGATCAAATAAACTGAGTAAACTCAAACGAAACTATTGTTTTATTGCACAATCGTAGCGGGCATTGTAACGTTTGGGGTTTTGCGAGAGAACCAGTGTTGCAGTGAAAGATTAAACAAGTGAGAGAGACAGATGGACAGAATGAATTAATGAAAACTTTATTTAACTGATTGCAGAATGGGTACAATACAGTATGGCTCAATACACACAAAATGTTTAAGGGGATGCAGAGCAGAGAAAGACTAGCCTGTGAAGGTGTCACATTGGATTGGCAACCCCCCACACACCATTGAAATGCTAATTGTTGGGGGACCCTGATGTAAACAAGACGAAAGTATTTCTCAGGTCTGCACCCCTTAACAATTGTATGTATTGAGCTGGACTAAGCTCATTGAGCTGAGTAATATTATTGGCAAAACTTAGCCTGAAGTATATAATTAGGTTGCTGTATATCAAAAAAAATAATAATAATTGTTCTTGTTACTGACTCGTGTCAATCTTCCATGTTTTCGCTATAGTGTGTAGACCTTGCTACACATGTATTTCGTTCATATTGTTTATGGACAATGAGATGGGAGTGGAACTTTGTACATGCCCTTTGGGCTTCGTTCCCTCCTAGCACTGTTTTTTTAAATAATGTGCTAAATAAATTAAATAAACTAAACATATGAAGCTAAATACTCTGCTCTCACATTGTAGCTTCCTGGGGGCTTGTTCAGAGGAGGCTGAACTCACATTTCGCCGTGAACTCAGCTGTAACATTATTACTGACTGTGGATCGCTCGTGCTATCGCGCAACGTGATTGGTTGTTTCAAAACAAAGTGGGTCTGGGAAATGAAGTGTGGATTCGCGCAAAATGAATTAATATATATACATTTAATAACGTTAATTTTTAATCGTTGGGCATGGGGGGAGGTATCAAGTCTTTTCAAGTCAAGTGAAGTTGCGTAGCAACAACAGACAATAAGTTGACTCAGAATAACTCATGTACAAATGCCGATATGCCCTACTTTGTTTACTTGTTTATTGCACAATGTCGCTCTATTGGTTGGATTCTTATTATATATTATTACTATTGTATTATGCACATCGTTGCGGGCAATTTAATTTTATAAATAATAAAAAAAAATATAAATATTAGAAAGGCCTGGGAATCAAACCCCGGGCGTCGGCTTGAAAGGAATGGGGATAAACCACTAGACCACGGTACTAGTCAAAATATATCATTATAAATAGAGCCCACCTAGCTATCTACACAAAATATATACATTGACTGCTCCATTCGACAGGTTTTAACTGGTTAATTATTTTATTCAGCAACATTGCTTTAGACATGGTATGGTATTTATTTTAGACAACAAAACATACAGATCGTTATACAGTATACTGTGTAGGACGTTGTAGCGTCCGTCTAATGACTTTGCGCCTCCTGGCGGCATAAAATAGAACAGCAGCCTGGGTTCCTAATTCATTTCCACGACGTGATATAACCGTGCTCACGTCGCGGCAAAGCGCCCAGGAAAACTAAAAGCTTCATCTGTACCGACTGACCTTCATTGATGAACCGGGCAAGAGGAGGGAGAGTGACAACATCTCACGGCGGAGACATTAAAACAGCATAGCAATTAGCAGTAGTGATAGCATGCGGCAGTAGCGATAGCATGTTAGCATAGCTTTAGATGTTTTAGCAGCACGCCCAAGACAGCTTGGAAACCGTTCCCTGCAGAGAACGTTCACCAAACCATCTTGCCCCTGGCGCCAACACACAACAAGGTTGTGTTAACAACACAAACCAGCATTACTAACACTAATACCCATGCCTGAAGACACAGGGCCTACCTGAGTACAAGCTGGCCCGACAGCCAGCCTTGTACAGCTGAACCTCGATGTGCAGTCATCAAACGAGGAACATCACAGGCCCGTCGTGTCGCCGAAAACATGCGTCGAAGATGCCAGGGGCCAGCAACCTCCGGTAAGCTTCCAACATTATTAATCTTCCTTAATCTTTTCATTCCGCTAGCTCGTATGGTGCACGCATCCAATACGCTGGGACGAAAATAGAGGAAGGGTGTTTCATGACCAGGGTCATGGTTATATGGGCGGTGCCACCATAAGGGGCGGGGCCCCATACAGGTGGGGTGCATGTGTTTTTGTTCGTGGGAGATACATTAGGTATCACAGGAGATAGGAGTATCTCGTAAGGCTCAGAGCGGGACGCGATGCAATACGAAATATAACTCAACTCCCTTGCAGGAATTGCAATTACTCCTGGAAGTTCACACTGGAATACAGATTCAGAAGTTGAGGAAGGTGTGAGGGAATTACTGGCCTCCCCTGGCACAGTGAATACCAACATAATGTTCAGCATAACAGTCAAATGAAATAGCACATTACAACAGGATAAGGGGGATTTAGTCCAAAGTAGAACCCTGGAGCACACAGATTTAAGGCAATAAACCTTCTTTTAAACTAATGATTCGACGCTTCAGTCTTCATCAGAGTCAAACTGATGAGAGTCAATTGAAGATGCACCCTGCATCAACATAAAGTTTATTTCCATAATCTATGTGTGCTCCAGTGTTCTACTGTGGACTAAGGCCCAATCCCAATTACCCCCCCCCCCTGGCTCTACCCTTCCCTTTTGCACATGGTCGCGTAGCCGTAGGGTAGGGTGTCCCAATTGTTTTGTGGATCTAGGGGTAGTGAGCATGTAGCCTTCCAAACTGTGAGTGTTTTCAGATGCTGACACACCGTTCCAACAACTATTTCCACTGCTCCAAATCAAGAAAAAAAACAATTATTCAGTAAGTCCCCTTGTCAAAATGTAGGAGAGACACATCCAGTTACGAAGTGGTGTTTAGTAACATGCAGAGATATTGAGGGAAAATTGTGTGGCTTGTTCTCTCCTTTCTCTCCAGATGAACATTTCTGTTCCACAACATTTACAGTTCAAATGCCCTCCAACTGACTCTGAAGTTGAAGTTCTTCCTTCTCTTACTGCATTTAAAAGTATGATGTCCGCCACTGTGTAACTATCGACTTGTCTTAACTGATTTCAATTTTTATGTCAACCCCTTCGCCTTGTAGCTCCACCACTACCCAGCCGAGGGCACTCTAAAACTAGGGGTAGGGTTTAGGCAAGGCAAGGTAAATGGGATTGGGCCTAAATCTCCAATTGCTGTACTCTGAGCGCACCGGACAGGCCTATTTCCTTTTTATGTGGGTTGGTTGGAGCCGGTGTAACTCCCTTCATGAATCGATGCAAGCCACCTCAACAAAACCTATGAACACATAGGTGACTCATAATCTGAGGCAGACACTAAACTGACTGTGAATCGGCCCCACATTGGGCGCCACTTCTGTAGCAGTGGCCAACCCAATAATAGTCAAATACTATAGGGAATTATACTTTTGGGCGCCAGACAGGCTAAACCTGCCAACAAAAATTAAATGAAAGCTTACTATGCAATATATCGGATGGCTCAATAATGACCACCACTACAAAACATTAGCTTGTTCTAATTTGTAAAGAATTAAAGGGCAATGAAATAATGAGAAAAACAAATAATGAGTTCCACTGATATCTTAGGCTAGATCATAGACTAATAAGAGGCAGGCAAATAGTAGTTAAGTTCAAATGATGGATTCTGTATTATGTAAAAAAAGATTAAAATAAAGAAAGTCACATTCCAATCAATCAACGCCTTTATTGTGAGATGGCTAACAATGAATTAAGATGGCTAATTATTTAACTATTAAAAAGGATGCAATGGCAAGAGTTGCGAATTGTCTGCCAATGGGAGGCTTATATGCACAGTCATTAGTCAACATCCTGTGGGTTAGACTTACCATAAAAATCAACAAAATCACTTATTGTATTTAGTTATGTTTAGCATCCAATCAGAAGTGATTAACATTGTATTCCGTGTCCCTTCTCTGCTGAAATATAGACAGTGAGAGAGAGGGAAAGGAGAGGGACAGAGAGAGGCAGAAAGACAGAGACAGGAAGACAGAGAGACATACAGTAAAGACAGAAAGACAAATATAGACAGAGGGGCTGGCAGAAAGACATCAGACATTATGTCACAGACCCTAATCAGAAATGTAATCAAAAGAGATACATTTAGAAAACCTAATAAGTGAGTGCTCTACAAGACAAATGATACACCTCCTTCTGTATTAGAAGCAATATGACTGAATTAGGTGCTTCAAAGATTAGCACTGGGATTGTGACAATATATTGAAATATTGTAATGAATAATATTACGTGATTATATGCAGTTGCTGATGGTGACCCATTACTCACCCATTACTTCTTAATTATGCAAAATGGAAAATTGCATTGTTTTGCATATTGTATGCCTTTAAAAATTAAAGAAAATACCTTTTCAATCATGTAAATTGTAAATGTAAATGAATAATTGACATACATAAAACACCTATAACACTGCACTGCAGTCATTGCATGTCATTAAAAATCACTGAGGATGAAATTGCAATAAAGCCTGAAGGGTTATTTCCATTGCGGTCCTCTAGAAAAACATTTCACACCACTTGTTCAAAATACACTAATATTATTGTGAACCCAATCGAATTGTGTCCTGTGTGTATTGTCACCAAACCGAGAAAGTTAGTCAGGTTAGAGTTTATGTCCCCTCTTTCTTTAATCACATAATTATGGGCCATAGCACTAATAATACATAATACTCCCTGGTGTAGTATTACAAATGGTGCTGAGTGGCCGGGTTCTGGACAAGGGGAGGCTAGGGTTGAGAGAGGTTTAATGTGACACACTCTATTAATTCAGCTGGTTAATCACAAATGTTTACTAATCCGCATTAACTGAGCTTTGTAATGCGCCCATTAAGAATGAATGTGACCCGACATTGCCCTTCAACATGGCTGGATTTATTAGGAGATTGAACGTAGTTTCTCTCTGTCTCTGCTATGACGGAATTCATCAACATTTGATATATAAATTATATTTACATCTTGTCATTTAGCTGACGCTTTTATCCAAAGCAACTTACAAGTTCTGTACGACAAGTCAGCAGGAAGAGTACAACTTTTTCAGCTAATAATAATAATAATAATAATAATAATAATAATAATAATAATAATAATAATAATAATAATAATACATTTGATTATTACTATACAAGTGCTTTTCAAGAACCCAAAGACGCTGACAATAAGCAAAACAAATGAACAGAGAAACATAGAACCACATGGAATAAGCAACAGTATGAATACACAAGACATAAAACCACGAGTAACAAGTAGCAAATACAAACTCCAGTAGGGGAACAATCAGGGAAGTAAAGAAACCGAGGGGAGGGGGCAGGAGACGGAGAGAAAGTAGGGAAGGGGAAGGGGAGGTGGTAGGTTGGAGGAGGGTGGTTATGGGTAGGGAAGGTTGTATGCTTGGGAGAACAGGTAGGTTTTGAGTCAGGATTTAAAGGTGGAGAGTGAGGGAGAGTCTCTGACAGTCTGAGGGAGGGTGTTCCAAAGTCGGGGTGCAGCTCGTGAAAATGCCCAGTCACCAAAACTTTTGAGTTTGGATGACGGGACAGTGAGGGAAGCAGTGGAAGAGGACCGGAGAGAACGGGTGGGGCGGTAAGGGAGAGGGGGGCCAGGCTATGGAGGGCTTTGAAGGTGAGTAGTAGTATTTTGAAGTTTATGCATTCCTTGATCGGGAGAGAGTGGAGGACAGGAGTGATCTGGTCACGGGACCGGGTGTTTGTGAGGCAGCTGAATTTTGGACCATCTGAAGTTTATGGAGGGAGCGAGAGGTGATGCCAGTGAGGAGGGAGTTGCAGTAGTCAAGGTGGGAGGAGATGAAGGCGTGTATGAGGGATTCAGCGGAAGGGGGGGAGAGGCAGTGTCTAATTTTGGCGGAGGTGAAAGTAGGAGGTTTTGACGATGGAGCGGACATGGGGGTCGAATGAGAGGGTGGGGTCCAGGATGACGCAGAGGTTGCAAACTAGGGGGAGGGGGTGATGGTTGAGTCGTTAATGGTGAGTGTGATGGGTCCGGATCTGCTGAGGGTTGTTTTGGTGCCGATGATGAATAGTAGGTCCCTTGGATGGGTTTTCAGTGTTGGAGTGTGACCATGTCCGGCGTCATATAGTAGGACGTGGGGGCGTGGCCTGGTCACGTGCATGTGGGTGCATTTGTTTGTTCGTGAGCACAGTAGGTGCTAGGAGATAAGAGATATCTCATAATGGCGAAGAGCGAGACGCAATTGGCCAGTATGATAATATAACTGATGTCTGTCTGTCTGTGAGGTAGGAGGTGAACCAGTCAAGTGCTGTGCCCTCAACACCCAGTTGGTGCAGCCTTTGGAGGAGAATGGAGTGACTGACACACTGTGTCAAAGGCTGCACTAAGATCGAGTAGGATCAGGATGTTGAGGGCACCAGCATCGGAGCTGAGTAACAATGTTCATTAAACAGTGCTGAAACCTGGGTGCTGCAGTGTTGAGTGCATAGTAGTAAAGACATATTAGTATTATAGTATAGTATTATTAGTAGGAAGAGTCCATAGTACAAGACAGTAAGAAGGTTATTTTATTTTGTATTTATTATCTGAAATATTAGATAATTATCTGAAATAGTATTTCAGATATTGATTGAAGAAGTGTGTTTTTAGTCGACGGCGAAAAATTGGTCTGGTTTCGGCTCTCCTAACTGTGGTGGGAAGTTCGTTCCATCATTGTGGAGCGAGGACCGAGAATAGGCGACTCTATATCGGGCGACAGTGTCTCAGGAGGTAGATCGGTCATCTGGTGATCAGAAGGTTCCTGGTTTGATTCCCACTTCTCCAGGGAAGCGTGTCGAAGTGTCCTTGAGCAAGACACTTAACCCCTAATTTCTCCCGATGAGCAGGACGGCACCTTGCATGGTCGCCTCTGCCGTCAGTGTGTGAATGTGTCAGTGAATGGTTGAATGTGAGGAAATTATAAAGCGCTTTGGTTAAAAGTGCTTTATAAATGCACCATTTACCATTCCACCATTAATACCACTCACTCACTCATTCACTAGTCTCTCACACAGACGTGCTGGCCACAACATATTCCATATGCTGCTAGGCCTATAGTGTAAGATTATATTGAGATAAACTCAATATTGCCACTTACATGCGTGTTTGTTTTAGCCAGCCGCACTGCTTCCGTCCCTCTCGTCTCAGTCTGCTCTCTGTGGGAGGCGGGGCTCTCTGTGGGAGGTGGAGCTCTCTGTGGGAGGCCGGGCTCTCTGTGGGAGGCGGGGCTCTCTGTGGGAGGCGGAGCTCTCTGTGGGAGGCGGGGCTCTCTGTGAGAGGCGGAGCTCAGCAGCAGTTCCTCCGGCACACACACACACACACACAGAGTGGACGGCACGCAGCAGTGAAACAGCCAGGTGAAGTGCAGAGATAACGTGGTAGTCGAGGCTAATAGGTGTTTTTCTCGACGACTGCACAATTCCAGGCAGAACGTTTAGTAGAATAAATGGACTTGGTTTCAAAGCATTACACAACTCTGGTGTCGGACTTTTTTGGGGAACGTGTGGGGTTTCAGCCGAATGAGAGAGTAGTAGAGCCCGTTAATAACACGAACGAGCTGGTATGTCAACCGAATGACCGTTTCATTCTCCTCCATTGAGTCAATATCTTAATAATATATGAATATAAGTGCTGAAAAGCAGACAGGAGAGGGTCAGTGTTTTTGGTCACGCATCGGACTCAACTCACTAAAATCTCCATTCTCTTCTCTCTCCTCTCCCCTTACAGATGAAGCTCTTCAGATTCAGTTCCCTTCTACTGCTCTTGTACCACCCTTCTACCACTTTAGAACTAGCACTCAGGTGTTATATTTCGGGGGTGACTGGGTCCCCAAGATAACAAAGGGAGGGTACTTGACTCAAGTGCTCTCCCAGAGAGGGGGTCGGGGGCTCCTGCCCCCAGACCTCCAGAATATTTTAGAAGACAGGTTCTGGGCAGTCTGGTTGGGGGTACTGCCCATATGGAAGTGACTCAATGTGTAATAATAATCGTGTGAAAAAATCGGAAAAGATCGGTTGGAGCTGGTGCGATTGGGAATAATTAAAATCTATAGTGGGAAGCAGTCCCACTATGCTGCGGGGGATTTGCAAGTAGGGGGGCTGGTGGCTCAGTGACAGCTGGCCCTGGCTCCCAAGAAGAACAAAGGGAGGGTACTTAACTTAAGTGCTCCCCCAGGGAGGGGGTCAGGGGCTACTGCCCTCAGACCCCCAAGAACATTTTTAATAAGTGGGTTCGGGGCAGTCTGACTTGGGGTACTGCCCATATAGTGTTGCAATGCATAATGAGTAAACAGTGAAAAAAGCTAAGGAATCGGATGGAGCTGGGGCATTTGGGACAAATACAAATTGAAGATGAAAAAGTCACGCCAGCCTGATACACCGTGGGAGGCAGTGGAGGTGTGAAATCTGGCCCGCTCCAGAACAATAGGAGTCACAAAATCAGTTTGGCCCGTGGAGTGGTGGAGGAGCGGTAGAGGAGCAGTGGAGGTTCGAGTCTGAAGAGCTGTATCTGTATGTTGCTTTTTAAAATAATCAGCAATAGACCGCTTAATTAATGTTGCCACTTGCTTCTTGATCTCTCTTCCAATATGAGAAAACTCACAGGTTGCTGCTAGCTGTCGCAGGCTGGTGTGATAGGAGTCGAGACTTTCTCCAGCTAATTGTATAGCTTGTCTGAATTTGTAAGTCTTGTATGTGACGTTGAGTTTAGGGGGAAAATACTCACTCAGTTTCTCTTTTGCTTTTTTATAGTATTTTGCGTCACCCGTGTCTGACAGTGTATCGAAAATATCCTGTACACTTTCCCCTGCATAATGTAGACGTTTCCAAGTTTACAGACACATTCCTGCTGTTATGGCTAGAACTACTACAATGCCAATTCTCCCGCTGCTTCTCTGTATCGCAATAACAAGATAACCATGTCTTGCTCTTGTCGTGGAATATATTATCATGTCCTTATAGATCTGTGTTGAGATATCATGTTATACAGCTTGACTTTCAGTGTGACCAGCTTGACTGGTTAATGTGTATGTGTCTCTTTAAGAAGACTCCAATGAACTAACATCTCCCCAGTCATAACAAAGTTGTTGTTGCTTCCAGTGACTGAGAACCATTTTTGTTTACCTTCGTCATCATATCTGATATATTATGTTACGTCTGACAACTGTGTATTTAATTACGTCTGACTAGAGCTCTTGGTCAGTTTATGGCCAGACGCTACTGTGTTAACATGTTGTCTCTGACTGTAAACTGTCCTTTCATTGTGGCCACGGTGAAATAAACTTTCCTATTATTATTAATAATGACTCAGAATGATTTGTAAACGGCTCATCGTTTAGTCCTTTAATATTTCCCATTACACTCTTGAGGAGTAAAACCTAGAGCGCCCTCTGTAGGTCAGAACTAAACATTACCAAACTCATTGAACATTATAAACATAATGTCAACTCTGTGAACCATGGACATTACAACCCCCACCATGCCACCACGTCAAATATGAACTGCACTTCCCAAAATAAAGTTTACATATGCGACCATTTTGCAATCTAGAGCCCTGAAATGCCAACTTTGGTTGCGGCAAAATAAAGTGAGATGCTCACTTTATAATACTGTTTCATCAGTGGCATAAACGACAATAATGGTCATACAATGACCATGACACCACCCCCCCCCCCCCCCATCACTACTTATCCTCCAGTTGCCCAGTTTTCTCCAGTTGCCCCCAGCCTCATCTATAAACTCATCAGCTCATCCAAACGCACAACCTGCTCCCTCGACCCCCTCCTCACCCCCATGCTGAAGATAGGCCTTCCTGTCCTCCGCCCCACACAACTCCTCCAAACCCACATGCCCTCTAATAATAACCCATCTGAACCACTGCAGTCCGGCTTTCACCCACTCCACTCCACGGCACAGAAACTGCCCTCCTCAAAGTATTCAATGACCTCCTTGAGTCTGCTGACACCAGAGCCATCAACCTCCTCATCCTCCTTGACCTTCGATACCGCGAGCTACAACATCTTGCTCTTGGCATTTGAAGACCTCAGTGTTGAAGGCACCGCACTCAGCTGTCTCCGGCCCTATATATTCATCAGATCACTTCACAATCACTCCGCTGTAACATCCACAGTCACACAAGGCGTTCCCCAATGTCCCAAACTGGGACCACTCCTTTTAATCTTCTACATCCTCCCTCTCTGTCAGATTCTCCACCATTTTAACCTGGACTATATTTTCAACTGCTATGCCGATGACACTCAGATATACCTCAGCACCAAAATCCCCCCTCAACCCACCCATCTCTTACATTAACTCTTGCTTGTGTACAATAAAAGTCTGGATGCAACATTTCCTCAAACTCAACAGTGACACAACGGAACAATTCCTCATCGGCTCCAAGTCCACCCTCAACAGAATCAACAGCCCCACACTTGTCATTGACCACTGTCTCCCCTTCCTCCCAACGGCAACTTGTGTAACATTCTGCCTTTCCTGCCAGGCCATGGACTGTTCTCCCCTGCTCTGCCTCTCCCTCTGTCATTATTTGTTCTCCTTGTATCTGTCTTTCGTTCTCTCTGTGTTTTGTCTCTTGCTCTCTCCCCTCCTCGCTATCTTGTCTTGGTCTAGTCTTTTTGTATTATGTTCTCTGTTTAGTATTAGTTCAGAGAGTTCTGCGACACTAGACATGTTTCACAAAACATTAAATATATTTGGAACCGCTTGTGATAAAGCTTTGCTTTAAATTGTATCTGAATCGGGAGATTATCTTCTTTCCATTGAAAGTATTATCTCAATGTCACTGACTAAAATCTTGAAACATCAGTCTTTTTCTGTTTTCTGATTGCAAGGACAGTAAATCCACTGCATCTATGTATCTCTCACTGAGCCTTTAGCCCATAGCCAATGGAAATCATAGAAATGGTCACATGGAAATGGAAAACTCGTGTAGTTTCTCTATACTCCAGCTCTGCACTCTCACAGATCGGGTCAGTTAGACACATGCTATTGTGTGTAACGGGATAAAGAGAGGAGCTTTCTCCTGGTTTTATAATACATAAAAAATAGGGAAACAAGTCCAGGCACGCACTCCAGGTTTTTCAAATTGATTGGCAGCCTGAAATCATAACGTTTAGAAATACATGGGTTTAGAACAAGTCTTGAGACCACCAAGAGGTGGTGACAGAGACAGGCTCTTGCTACAAAGGGAAAGCTTTTATATTCATTTTCTGGATTGTTTAGAGCCTAGAGGCCTCAATGAGGAAAATGTTTTGACCTGTTTCATTTGATTATTTCATTTAATTCGATTGTTTATTCATTCGTTTTATTTTATTTTCATTTATCATTCTTTATATTTATAATTTAAAAACGGCTACTATGGGTCATGAGTGTTTATATTTCAGTAGTTTAAGATGTAGGCCTACTCTGTAGATATATCTTTTTGATTTACATACTTCTGAAAAGGTTGTGCTTCTAAGTGGTATTTTGTATTTTGTACTCTTGTGCAGATCTCTTGTTGGAATGTGCTGTCACTTCCTATGTTGTCACTTCCTGTTTGACTTGTATAAACTTGGTCACGTACCCTTCATGCTTCATGCAAGCCATTCTGGAGCAGGTGTGTTCACACCGAAACGTCATGATTTCAGGCTGCCAATATATTTGAAAAACCTGGAGTGCGTGCCTGGACTTGTTTCCCTATTTTTTATGTATGGTATCAGAGGTTACAGCACCCAGTGTCAAGTCTAGTGAAGTGAGCGCGTTCTACTACTTTTTTCCCTGGTTTTATAATAAAATGGCAAAAAGACATGAAAAGAGGTATAATCTTCAAAAGCATTGGAACGTGTTGTGGATGTTGAGGACGATCCATATAATATAAATGAAAAGGACTCTTTGGAGACGGATAGCTGGGAGAGTGATGAAGACAATCATAGTGATGGATTTGATGTGTTTGATGCTATGGATTAGAGTAGCCTACTCTTAAAGGAACACTCCAACATTTTGGGAAATTAGCTTATTTAACATCTTCCCTGGAGTTAGACAAGAAGATACATACCTTTTTTGTCTCTCTGCATGCATTAGGCTTAGGGAACGCCTGGACCGTTAGCCTAGCTTCATCACTGGAAGTGGGTCATATATTTACCAGAGTTCCCAAACAGTCACGAAAATACACTCCAAATACAATCAAAATGCAACTCCAAAACGTTCCTGTAAACATGTTGTGATCTGTGTATTTACCACGTGGAGAAATAAAAAATTATTGAATTAGACATTTCCGTTTTCTAAGCAGATATACTCAGAACTATTTTTTGCCTAACCACTCCTGTCTGGGCGCAGTGATTTCACGTCACCAGTGCTACTTTTTCTAACGTCGAGGTCAGTGTTTACATTTTCGTTTCATTCAAAGGATCCGAACGGATTGAAGTTATTATGGCTACCATGACTATGGTACGTTTTCATTTATGTTTTTAGATGGAAGGCTGTATTCTCACCCTGCAGCCCAGGTACCTCACTCTGCTCTCACCCACCTGGTGACTGGGAGACTCTGGGAGACTTGTGTGACTGGGAGACTCGTGTGACTGGGAGACTTGTGTGACTGGGAGACTCGTGTGACTTGTGTGACTGGGAGACTTGTGTGACTGGGAGACTTGTGTTTCTGGGAGACTTGTGTGACTGGGAGACTTGTGTGACTGGGAGACTCATGTGACTTGTGTGACTGGGAGACTGGTGTGACTTGTGTGACTGGAGACTTGTGTGACTGGGAGACTCGTGTGACTGGGAGACTTGTGTGACTTGTGTAACTGGGAGACTTGTGTGACTGGGAGACTTGTGTGACTGGGAGACTCATGTGACTTGTGTGACTGGGAGACTGGTGTGACTTGTGTGACTGGAGACTTGTGTGACTGGGAGACTCGTGTGACTGGGAGACTTGTGTGACTTGTGTAACTGGGAGACTTGTGTGACTGGGAGACTCGTGTGACTTGTGTGACTGGGAGACTCGTGTGACTGGG